>NC_081346.1:11683352-11877143 GCF_029784015.1 Lycium ferocissimum | reverse complement strand
TAGTTGCTAAATTAAGTTTTTGTGCCAAGTTCAGGGGTCAAATGATGTCTTTTCTCTGTATTATATAATTATCTTCATGCCATGATTCAAGATGCATACATGTTAAGTACAAGTTATTCCATGAAACCATGTTTACAAGTTATTTAGTGAAATCATGATTACAAGTTATTTATAAGTTATTTCACGAAAATCATAGGCTTCTTAGCCAACTATATCATGTTCATGTTTTTGGGAGTTGCTTAGTTAACCGAGAAGGCTCAAGAAAGCCTGAAACTACGTAGCCACCGTAGGATAAGGGTTTTCACCAAGGAGGCAACACCTTCATTATGCAGTTTGGATCCTTACATGCTTATTATTATTTAAATCTCATAATCCCGACAAGGTGCGAGTGTTCACTGCAGAACGCAAGTACCGCATCATTGTCGGTTATATTATAGCACTCCCATTACAAGCAGTTATATATACATGTATTTCCATTGATTTACTGTTTTCAGACTTTACTCACGCTTCATGCTCATGTTCAGGTTATATTCAGTTTCAGTTCATGTCCTCTACCAATATTATATATGTATATGTAATTATATCCATATCAGATACTCATGTTCATGACTAGGTTTCAGTTTCAGCCCTTATCATGTTATTTCATGTACCATGTTTATTTCATTCAGTTGCTTTACATATCAGTACATTCAATGTGCTGACATCCCCTTTCTATTGCCCGGGGGCCTGTATTTCACGATGTAGGTATGGATTTACAGGATGACACATCTGCTCTATAGGATCATCCACGTATCAGCTTTTGGTGAGCCCCATCTCCTTCGGGGTTTAGTCATTATTTACTTTTATGTCAGTTATGCATTTAAGGTATGCTAGGGGCCTTGTCTGACGATTTATGATTAGTAGTTCGGACTCATGATATAAGTTTCATAGACTAGATAAGACAGTTATGTTATGTCAGGCTTTCAGAGTCGGTTAGCCATTTTGACTCAGTTATGATATTATTCGCATTCATGATTTATACAAGTATTTCTATTTATTGTCATGACTTACTACATTTTACACAGGCTCACTATGTATTCATGTCTTATTCCACTTATGATACGTCTCATAATGATTCAGCAAGCCATGTGGTTCGCTCGGTCACATGTAGTAAGGCACCAAGTGCAGTGTTTAGCCTAGGCCATGGTTCGGGGCGTGACAAAGCTTGGTATCAGAGCCTAGGTTCAAGTGTCTTAGGGATTCTATGAAACCGTGTCCAGTGGGGTCACTTTTATATGTGTGCGCGCCATACATATAAACAGTTGATCACCAAGACATTTAGGATTGTCTCACTTCTTTCAACTCTAGATCGTGCAATAGAGTTATGTTCTAAGAAATCACTCGAACACGTGTGTTGTTTCCCATTCTACCGAATACACCTCATCCCGATGGTTGAGGAAGATGCAAAGCTAATCATTATCGATGTGTTACTTTCAGATGGAGTCATCAGGATTATTCTAACTCGTGCCATGATGCTTAGAGCAGTAAGTAACATTCTCTTTCCATTGAATTCTGAACGTATCGAATGCGTACGCGGCGAGAAGGAAAATTCGAGACCCAAGGCTTACCAAATGGTGCATGGTATGTTTATCAGGTGATAGTACCATTTTAAAGACAAGTTTCAGTGTGGTAGTACACGTAGGTTATATACCTTACAAAATAAGTTTATTTGGATTCTTTGACCATAGAGCTATAGTATAAGGATGATAGATCAGATTTATGACCCTACAAGGTAACATGTTATGAAGTTAATCGCAAATAGGGACTAAACTGTCCACGGTAGTTTTGAGCAGGAAATAGCCTAAGAGAAAACCACCTGTAATACTAGAAAGTCTCGACTTTTTCAAAGATATATATATTTTTCCATATGAAATATGCACATGACTAAGAAGGGACTAAGTACGATAAGAAAACCGCGAGCAGACGATATTGAATTTCTGGAGATAGTTTTAAATTATTTAAGCTTATCCAAATCAGACCTAGAGAATATGATGTTAGTAAGTTACTACAAGGAGTAGATACTACTATAAGATGATAAGATGTGACAGTTCCCTCTTAGGTTATGTTATAAAGTATTTATCCCTGATGTGTATAGTATGGTATAATTTTGAAAGTGTATAGGGAGTTTGGGGTTAGTTGTTCCAATTTCTCGCTTAAGACAGATGAAATTTTCCTAAGTGTGATCCATGTCTATAGTTCAGAAAGATAGTATACAATCCCTTAATAGAGTCAGATGAGGAGGAAAAGTTAGAAATAACCTTATGTTTCACTTTAGTACTCAGAGAAGAATTAGAGAATATGATGCTAGTAAGTGTTTAACAGAAGCATAGTAAGTAAGTTTGAGTAGATACAATGAATTAGAAATTTTTAGCAGAGTTAGTAGAAGTACGATTTGGGTTACTTAGTCAAGTTAACACTAGTGAGTGGGTAATCGTCTGACTACACCGAAGGCGTGTTAGAACCCAAAGGGTTTAAGTTAAATTCGAGGTATAGAAATTGGTGAAATAAGAAAACCATCTAAGCAGTAAGAGAGCAAGCTACAGAAAAAGAGCCTTTAAGAGTTAATAGAAAAGAGTTTTCCCCAAGACTGACAAAGTTAGTATGCCAGTTATGTACATTAGAAACCCGTTCATTTAAGTAATCCAGTTTTCCCAGTAAGTAAGACTTGCTTGAAGTAAGCCAAAGAAATGAGTTGTCAGTATTTTAGAGGAAATTAGTGGAACCACTAGATTATCACTTATCATTAACTTAAGAGATCCACATGCTTTAAACGTCATCTTTTGAACTAAGAGGGAGATTGTGCGATAAGGTGCTGATTTAGATTATGTGTTTCGTAAGTCGATAGATGTTAAGGAGATTATGTCAGAGGATCACAGTTTCACTTAGCCAAGATAAGGTGCGTAGAATGCAATTTTTGTCATGCCCGTTGAGGTCAAGTACTAGGTAAATATGTTATGGGATAAATTTCTAGATCGAATAGCGGGTTTAAGAGCGTAACAGTTCCAATTCTAGAGTAATTCATGCAGCATGTGGTACTAATGCCCAGACGTACTCTACTCGTGCCTTTCGTACCTATATCATGCCCATGTTAGAGCTTTACACTCCACGTTTAAGATACAAGAATTAAGACTCCATACAATGGTAAGCTACCCAAAGGGAAATGTCCTTTCACGTTTCGTACATCAGGTTGTGCTCATGTCTAAAGTTAAAAACCGCATTCATGTCCCACGTATCTATCGTGCTTTTGTACCCATGTTCATGTTCTAGCTTCTAAGTACTTTCCGATTATGATGGTGACTTTGATAATGATCGAAGGGAAGGTAATATAAGAGTTTAAAGGCTAAGAATCTTATGGAATGCACACCTATTCCTTGGACAAGAGGAGAATGCCTTAGGTAAATGACTTATTTTGACTCCAATGGTATACTACCTATGTTTTCACGTACTCGTGCCCACGATAGATTTATTCGAGCATCCACCTTTAAAAATAGCATAATAATGATGTTGGTAGGCAATGATGAGAGTAAGTCAAGATGGATGTCCGACTCACGATTTTATATGTTTTGTGCTTATGTTCCTCTGGCTAATGTTTTAAACCATCTCATAACTTGTCACAAAGGATGCCCTTTCTTTCACTAAGTAATCAAGGTGACTTTCCACCCATGTCTTAGGTCCTTGACGAACCAAGTGTTCATGTAAATAAGGAAATGTATATTATAGTATTATTTGGTCAAAAAGAATTTAGTAAGAGATGAGAAAATGTAAAAATAGAATTTTGAATTTCGTGTTTTGAAAAGGAAAGATAATCTTAGCATAAATCAAATTGTGGTTAAAGCTGGAAAAAAGAAGAAGAAGAATGGTCATTTGCACAAATGCCCCTATTTCGGGTGGTTTTTTATTTTTGCCCCTCAAATTTGTGGTTTCTAATTTTTTCCCTTCAGCATTTTTGGCGCGGCATAATTTAGATTTCGCTCGGCATATTTTACGTTTAACTTCGGAATATGTATCATAATATCCACACAAATTATGCCGGACAAGCCAAAACTTTCAACACTCAACATAATCTGAAGAACAACATAATTTTAGTTTTTGCTCGACATTCTTTACATTTAACTTCGGAGGCATATATATCATAGCATCCACACAAACTATGCCCGACAAGCCAAAACTTTCAACACTCAACATAATTTGAAAAAATACTATAAAACTTATGCCGCATAACTTAATTCCTACATAATTATTGTTGAGGGAGGCAAAAGTTCAGTTTCCAAAGATAAAAATATTACATAAATTATGCCGAGCGAAGCAGTTCTGGATATTTTCATTAAATACGTAGAAGGGAGAAAAATTAAAGTCCGGTGCGTTTGAAGGACAATCCGTGCAAAAACTGGGAATAACAACTCAAACAAAGCCTACTTGCTTTATACATGTAGTCGAAAACGAAAGAACACTGTGCCTCAATGAAACAGAATATCACAAAAACAAAACAGTATTGTACTTAATTACATTTGTGAACTGTTTAGAACTATTCAAAAGAATAATCATATGAAATGAATGTATTGTTTAGCCCAAAAAAAAAAATGTATTGGGATATTATTCATTTTTCTTATCCCTAGGAATGAAATTAATTACATATATAGTACGTGTAATTCGGTAAAAGTGAAAGTTAAGAAATTGCTGAAGCTAAGTAAGCTAAGTTTCGTGCGTCCGTGCAAATTCGGAAAAGCTTCACCAAGCAAACTAAAGGATGTGTTACGAATCTACGATCAACCACAATTATATGCATTGCATGACAAAAAGGATAACACAATCGAACTTTAACCACAAAATTTATTTGAGAAATTTGAAACCCAAACAAGATACTTTAATTACGTTTGTTTTAAGGTTGCTATATACGTCAGAGATATTTCTCTCTCCAAATATCATATACCCAATTCTAGATTTCTTCACAATACTCAGTTGGGGCAGAAATGGAGCTTCCCTGGTATTCTGTCCTTGTTCCTCTGCTTGTTTTCATTTTCTTTCTTCACAAGTGGTTCTCTACTACTTCAAACACCCAAAAGAAGTTACCACCATCTCCAAGAAAGCTCCCAATCACAGGAAATTTGCACCAACTTGGGTCGCATCCTCACCGTTCTCTCCATAAACTATCTGAAAAACATGGTCCAGTTACGCTACTTCACTTGGGCAGTAAGCCAGTTCTCGTTGCTTCTTCTGTTGAAGCTTCTCGTGATATCATGAAAACTCACGATCTCGTCTGGTCAAACATGCCTAAATCAAGCATTGCTGATGGACTCATTTATGGCTCCAAAGACGTGACCTTTAGTCCCTATGGTGAATACTGGAGGCAAATTAGAAGCGTTATCGTGCTTCACCTTCTCAGCAACAAAAGAGTTCAATCTTATCGTCATGTGAGAGAAGAAGAAACATCAAACATGATTGATAAGATCAGGAAAGGGTGTGATTCTTCGAATTCAGTGATAGATTTGAGATATTTTTTAAGTTGTATGACTAATAACATAATCAGCAGAGTGGCCATAAGGAGGACATACAATAAAGGGGAAAGTGGAATAGATGCTAAGGCTACCCTAGTTCAACTTAATATTTTAAAAATAAAATTTTGATATTAAAAAACAATACGAAAGCTGATCAGTACTATAAGATGCAATGCTTCCCATGTTAATATGATGAAAAAACACATTTCAAATTATTGGTCAAATTTCACATAGTTTGAATCTAAAAAAAACAATAATGTTACATAAATTGGGATGGAGCCTGATTCTCGATTTCTTCTCAATACTCCTAATGCCAAAACAAAATGGAGCTTCCCTGGTATTCTTTTCTCGTTTCTCTGCTTGTTCTCATTTTTTTTTTAATCAATCTATCTTGAGCCTGTGACCCTACCTTGTATATAATCACAATAAGTAAATTACATACTAAGCGTGTGTTCAGTATGAAGGAAACTATGTTCACGTAACTTTTTTTCTTGAAAAATGTTTTTTCAAAAAAAATAATTTTTTTACTTATTTTCTTGTGTTCAGTACGTAAGCAAAATATATTATTCTAAAACAATTTATATATAATCTAGATAAATACTGTGAGAGGCGGGGTTGTAGGGGCATTGGGGTGAGGGGATGGGGGCTATGGGGGTGCGGTTGAAGATGAAGTATGTTGGCGGGAGGACAAAATGAATGTGAAATCACTTATGAAACTTATTTTGTCTATTTTTCTCATTTTTAAGGAATTTATTTTCTAAAAATTTTGACTAACCGAACACACCCCAAGAGGGGCCATAAAACCAAACCTCCAACCTAGCTAGACAAGTTCTGCACCAAAAGGATCAGGCAGGGCACTCCCCTGCTATACAGTAATACCTGATCCGCAAAAAATCCCAAGATGGCTAGCTTCATAGACGTACATATTATTGGAAATCTTACGGAAAATACTTGATCACGAACCTTGTCGGCAAATACTTGATCACGAAACCTTGCTGGAAATTCTTGAAAGCTTGAGGCATGCTAATTAAGACACTGTCCTTAAGGATATTTCACCCGATATGAGTGTAATCCACAGAATTCAACAAGCTCTTCTAGTACAAAACTATGAGCCAGAAACTAACAAAGATTTCACAAAGATGGATAACCCAGCAAACGAAAATGAGAAGAAAAAGGAATTTTCTTCTTAGTTTTTTCACTGTATCACAAGTTCATATATATAGGAAGATGAACACTAATGTCTAAATCCTTTTGTTGCTGCCAACGTTCCAAAAATTTAAGTGGAGTAAAAGCCATAAAGGGAATTGACAATAAAGACAATTTATTTGGCCAAATTGAATAGAGAGACGGTGGGCAACATAATTATTTGACCAAATTGAATGTAGACAATAAGGAGATTAATGAAATGATTCTTATTCTTTTTGAGATATAATATTTTTTCAACACATATGACGGCAAAAACATAAATCCTGAAGCCAAACAAAAATTTACGCATAGAAATTCGTTTTGTCATATTTATTCTAGGCATAATACATAAATAGGCCCTCAAACTTAGCCTCAGCTGGTAAGTATGCCCTCCAACTTTAGGTGTGCACAAGTAGGCACCTCAATTTGTCTCCATTTTATCAGTTGAACACTCCAACTTACTCATCTAGACACCTCCAAAATTTATGTGTCACGTCAGCATTTGCGTTTATGTGTTCAACTTTATACAAATTGAGGCGCCTACTTGTGCACACCCAAAGTTGGAGGGCATACTTATCGTTATTGAGGCCAAATTTCAGGGTCTGTTTATGTATTATGTCTTTATTCTAATACTAGGCATTTGTAATTTGTCCATAACAAAGGTCCTTTGGCTTCTGTAATAATATTGAATCCTTTCATTGTGACGATCAATCAGGTTTTTAATATCTACACTCTGCTTCAATTTATATTTACTTCTTTTTTCTAGTTAAAATTGGAGGCTAAGTTACCTGTTACTAGCTTAGATTTCAGGCAACTTCTCATCCATAAGTATCATTGTTTGTATTATATAGACCTTTGCTTCTCAATCTTGGTCACCATATGTATCATATAGACCTTTGTATTATCTGTAATTTATGTATTTGACATAAACTCACATTCACTTCAGTAATGCCATAAAATCACATTCACTACAGTAATGCCTCTCCCAATTTTTTAAATTTTCTCATTTTAATTTACTGCCTCTCACCATATTTTTATTTTGTTTTTCTTTTATTTACGGGGGCAATGTATTGTGTTGTGTTGGCTATACAGCTGTCTACTGGAAATACAAGGGTGCCGTTGTGTTGGACGGTTTATTTTTTAAAATTTTCAAATGAAAAAGTAAATAGAAATTTATCTACCACAAATTTTGTTTTGCTCGCCAGGAACCTCTGTAAGCCAAGTATTTTTAGCACGTCAATTTTTCTTCTCTTGACTTTTTCTTCTTCAAATGGGATGGACCCCACAATTGCTCCTTGGACTCATGAAGTGAAAATAGTTATTTCAACCTCTATGGACTCTGTAATATTAATCCCACACTTCAATTATATTACAGTTTGTCGAGGAACAGAAAAATCACGTCAAAATAGCAGGCTTCTTATTCCTCTTCTTTCGCAATCAGTTATGTCCCAACTAAATCTGGAAAAGCTTTAGTTGGATAGTTAATTATCAAACGGCAAGATCGCTTATTAGTATAGCAAAAAAGTAACACATCTTTTGGTCCTTGCATTGGCTTTTTATATTATCTGCGGAACAAGTTAAAAAGAAGAAATCTTGCATACAAGAACATAAAAGAGATATACACGACACCCAGAAAGGTAGTAGATCAGTACACTTATTTAATCCACATCATGAAATTAGTAGTAACTTTGTAGCAAAAACTAACTGGAGCATGAAGTAGCTACTGCTAGCAAAGGTGATTTCCTATGAATAGTGAGGCCAGTGCACTCAGTCATGTCCAAATCCGTCGGTGCTATCCCATCTGGTAATGCGAAATTGAACTTGTGAACAAGCCTTGCTAATGCAAGCTCAATTACCACAATAGAAAAAACACTTCCGGGGCAGCCCCTTCTGCCAGCTACGAAGGGAATCAACTCAAAATTTAATCCTTTGATATCAATATTACTGTTTAAGAACCTCTCTGGCAAATAGTCTTCTGGATCATCCCACAAAAGTGGGTCTCTTCCAATTTCCCAAGCATTAATAATGACTTGAGTTTTAGAAGGTGATGGTCAAATTAAGCATTTTAATATTAAAATAAATTGTATTAAAGTGTCTTTCACTTGATTCATTATCCAATTCAGAGTGGCAATAGTTTTGTTTGTTCTTTGCCTCATATTAAAGTATCCATAATGGTGCATTTCTTATTTGTTGTTAAGTGGCAGTAACTCATTTTCCGTTGGAGGCATAATAAGGCAGAAACAGTCTCTTAATTTCTCACGTTCTTAGTGACCATAATGTGACCAATATTCTTTTGTTACATTTGTAACCTTCTACCCATTATTCTCGAGTCCGGAGCCAAAATGGCTTATTTTTACGGCCATTACACAAAAATGGTATGCCTTTTTTTTTTTAGACCAAAATGGGTATTTCGTTGGTTATCCAACGAAATACCCACACCTTACTGTTCATCCCCGAATTATTTCAATCAATTTTTATTTTATTTTTTAATTTTGGTGCATTTCGTTGGTAGTCCAACGAAATAGCATTAAATTTTATTTTATTTTTAATTTCGTTTATACAAAAAACGAAAGTAAAAATAAAAATATTTTTGGCCTATTTCGTTGGCAGTCCAACGAAATAGGATAAAAATATATTTTTTTTTAATTTCGTTTTTGCTAGCCAAATAAAAGAAAAAAAAATTTAATGCTATTTCGTTAAGCATTTCACGAAATGGAACCAAATTAAAAAATATATATATATTTCCCTATTTCATTTTTGTATAAATGAAACAATTTTTTTTTTATTTCGTTTTTTTGTGTAAACGAAATAATTTTTTTTATTTCGTTTATACAAAAATGAAATAGGGAAATATAATAATTTTTTTTAATTTGGTTGCATTTCGGGAAATGCTTAACGAAATAGCATTAAATTTTTTTTTTTTATTTGGCTAACAATTTGGCTAACAAAAACGAAATTAAAAAAAAATATATTTTTGTCCTATTTCGTTGGTAGTCCAACGAAATAGGACAAAATTTTTAATTTTTTTAATTTCGTTTTTTGTATAAACGAAATATTTTTTTTTATTTCGTTTATATAAAAACGAAATAGGAAAATATAATTATTTTTTTTTGTATTTCGTTTATATAAAAACGAAATAGGAAAATAATATATTTTTTTTTGTATTTTGTTAATGCTGTTATCAAATTAAAAAAAAAATTTAATGCTATTTCGTTAAGCATTTCACGAAATGCAATCAAATTAAAAAAAAATATTATATTTCCCTATTTCATTTTTGTATAATCGAAACAATTTTTTTTTTTTTTAAATTCGTTTTTTGGGTAAACGAAATAATTTTTTTTATTTTGTTTATACAAAAATGAAATAGGAAAATATAATAATTTTTTTTAATTTGATTGCATTTCGTGAAATGGTTAACGAAATATCATTCAATTTTTTTTTTATTTGATAACAGCATTAACAAAAACGAAATTAAAAAAAAAAATATTTTTGTCCTATTTTGTTGGACTACCAACGAAATAGGACAAAAATATTTATTTTTTTTTTAATTTCGTTTTTGTTAATGCTGTTATCAAATAAAAAAAAATTGAATGATATTTCGTTAACCATTTCACGAAATGCAATCAAATTAAAAAAAAAGTATTATATTTCCCTATTCATTTTTGTATAAACGAAACAATTTTTTTTTTAATTTCGTTTTTTGTGTAAGCGAAATAATTTTTTTTTATTTCTTTTATACAAAAATGAAATAGGAAAATATAATAATTTTTTTAACTATATTTCGTTGGTAGTCCAACGAAATAGTTAAGCTAGACTACTCTCCTTTTAAATTATTCACGAAATATAATATAATATGGTGACAAAAAATTTCATCGCACAACTTTATTATTTTTAAAAACAAAGTATTCGTGGGGCAGGCTTGAAACTTGGCATCTATACAGTGGGATCAATAAAGTTGGAGTAACTTGTTTATTGGAAGAAAACGAGGAATACTAATGAAATGACTTTTCAATTTTCTTAATAATGCACATAAATCAATATATATATATAAAAGGAGAGTAGTCTAGCTTAATATTAAGCTAAGTGGCGTAATATGAACAAGCTACTTGGCAACAAATTCTATTTACATTAATTATAAAAGAAGTTATTAATTGTAGTTCAAAATATTACCTAATTTAATAATCTATATCTATATATATATATATATATATAAAAGAAGAGTAGTCTAACTTAATATTAAGCCAAGTGGCGTAATATGAACAAGCCACTTGGCAACAAATTCTATTTGCATTAATTATAAAAGAAGTTATTAATTGTAGTTCAAAATATTACCTAATTTAATAATCTACTACTCTACTAATAATCTATATCTATATCTATATATATATATATATATATATATATATATATATATATATATATATGTAAAAGGAGAGTAGTCTAGCTTAATATTAAGCCAAATGCCGTAATATGAGCAAGCCACTTGACAACAAATTCTATTTGCATTAATTATAAAAGAAGTTATTAATTATAGTTCAAAATATTACCTAATTTAATAATCTACTACTAATACTAATAATCTATATATATACATATATATATATATATATATATATATATATATATATATACATATATATATATATATATATATATATATATAAGGAGAGTAGTCTAGCTTAATATTAAACCAAGTGGTGTAATATGAACAAGCCACTTGGCAACAAATTCTATTTGCATTAATTATAAAAGAAGTTATTAATTATAGTTCAAAATATTACCTAATTTTATAATCTACTACTAATACTAATAATCTATATCTATATATATATATAAAAGGCGAGTAGTATAGCTTAATATTAAGCCAAGTGGTGTAATATAAACAAGTCACTTGGCAACAAATTCTATTTGCATTAATTATAAAAGAAGTTATTAATTGTAGTTCAAAATATTACCTAATTTAATAATCTACTACTACTACTAAATATATATATATATATATATATATATATATATATATATATATATATATATATATATATATATATATATATATATATATCTATATCTATATCTATATATAAAGAAAAGGAGAGGTATAAGCAATGTGTTTAAGTCAAGTGGCAAGCTAATAACAAGCCACTTGGCAATTTTAAGACAATCAAATAAGTTATGTAATAATATTAAATTTAATTTCAAGAAAAGATATGTCAAACTAAAAACACATCACCTAAAGTTGATTAGTGATGAATTTGAATTGTAGTTAATTCTTTCAAAGTAATCCGAGACTCATATGAAGATGGACCCTTTATAGATAACTACAAATTATTCAACCAGATTTATTATCTTATTTTTAAATTCTTTTAAACCTATTTTTAAATTATGTTCATTTATATAATAAATGACGTATTAAAGTTTTAAAATCAATTATATAAAATTCCATTACGTGCTTTTATTCAACGAACTGTACATTTTGAAGTTTTAAATTTAAATTGAAATATCCAATTTTAATTTCTTATAAGTGAACTTGAATTGAAATGAAAGATAAAGATTCTTCAATTGAGGTAAAAATTTGAATTGAAATTAAAATTAAACGATAAATATTTTTCACATATCTATATATATATATAATAGGAGAGGTATAAACAATGTGGTTAAGCCAAGCGGCAAGCTAATAACAAGTCACTTGGCAATTTTAACACAAACTTTAATTGGCTATGTAATAAAATTGAATTTGCAATCAATATAAAGGTTTTTTAAATAATAAACAAGCTTTATCTATATCGTATATTTTGAATCTAATGACATTTATCTAAAAAGATTGAAGTCAACGGATGATCAATAGTATTTTAAATTGTTTCTCTATCAATATTTACATTCTTTTTTAATTAATTAGAGACAGGATAAGTATTTACATTTAAATGTTTGTTGAGCTTCAAGCTAGATAAAAGATAGAAATCTTTTTTGAATGAGAAATAATAGGATAAGTATATCATGCATGATATCAATAATTTTCGTTTAAAAACTAAAGGAACTGAGACCTCACGATTGAAAAGTTCTACATGAACTCAAACATTTTATTCTTTGCTATATTTATGTTTTTACATTAAGCTCTATCAGCTATTTCCACAGCCACATATCACTTTGTACTTTGTAGAGGTAATTTAATTTCTTTCTTTACATAAATTCTGTCTCAAATATTTATTCTATGTATCATTTCTTGCTTAGTCTTTCAAGAAAACATAAAGATTATGTTGTTATTGTGATCCTTAATAGTAAGTTCTACTGGCCAGTGATGCACGTATGATGTATGAGTTTTTTTGAGGTAATTTAAATTCATTCATGTATATTATTTTTGATACGTTTTTTCCTTCTCGATTCCATTTTTATTAAAGTAGAAGAATTCTTCTATATATACATGCTCCATATGTTTCTATGTTTGATGTAAGCAGCACCAGGAGACTATATATATATATATATATATTAGAAGAACGAATATAATGCTTGAATCGACATGCCTGTTTTTGGTGATTAAATTTCAACCTAAGGGTATTTGTGTCATTTCGATTTTAGATTTTAGGTATATACTTCTTGCTTCATAGTGCATATGTATGTTACCAAGCAAGAAAAATCAAATATTTTACGTATGTATAGAATTGCAGATGGCAGAATTGAATAAGATATTAATGCACTACAGGACAACTTCAAACAAGTAATGCGACAATCACAATAATCACTAGATTTGGTGTCGAAGGGTTGAAATAGAGATTGCAACATTGATATTCTGATTAAGGTAAGTTCAACATTTTCATGTTCGCAAATTAAATTATTTGAAATCATCAACTTATATTATTGTGCTTCTACTCTTCATTTTAATTGTACGCAGATAAAAGATTATATTTATTACCATTCCTCTTTTATGCAGATGAAGATACATATTATACACAGAGAATCATCAAATAAGGTACGACAACTTAGAAAGACATTCCTTTTAATTTGATATCATTTATAATGTTGGTCAGTTATTGGAAGGAGTCCTTCTTTCTAAGGTGCAAATGAATCAGATAATTTTTAATTACTAAGGTTGGTTTGGATAAATATAATAAAAGATAACATGTCTAACTGACTAATCCCATTTCTAGGGGTGTTCACGGTTTGGTTAAAAACCTATCCAAATAAAAAATCAAAAATAAACCGATATTTACTTAGGTTAGGTTTGGTTTGGTTTTGAATTTTTAAAAACCGATAATATTTGGTTTGATTTTGGTTATACTAAAAGCAAACAAAAGAAAAACCAAACCGACAAATTTTATACATAATTTTATATTTATATATATATACAATATATTGATTTTTATAAATACTTTTGAATAATTTATAAACTTTTTAAGATTTTTTATTTATTTATCTCTAATAGGCTAATGAACTTTATACCTTAAACCGATTTTAAAAAAGAAATCCATACACTCAAACTCATTTATTCAAGAAAATAACTATATCAGAGTTACCTAGATTTATTTTTTGTATTTATTATAAATTTTATTCACTTAATTGAAATCATAAATCCTAAGACATTTTTTCCATAATGCAAGAAACTATAGCTACCGCAATTAAAGGGTAATAGCGGATTATAAGTTGGAAAATGATAGAAAATTCTCTCCTAATTGTAGGAAAAATATCATGAAAGAGAGAAATACCCAAACAGACCCAAAAAATGAAAAATCGACCCAAACCGACCACAACTAAACCGATGGATATGTATTATATTTGATTTGGTTTGGTCTTAATAATTTTAAAAACCGATTATATTGGTTTGGTTTTGGCTTTAACCCAAAACCGACCCAAACTGACCCATGAACACCTACCCATTTCTTTTCATCCTTATGGCTGTTTTGTTTTCAAAAGAAAATCTTTTTCAACATACTTATTTTTCTAATTTGAAAGTTGTATCTCCAAAATTTGAAATAACTAGAAATAATAATATTTTTAGTGGTATATTAGTGATAAAGAAAAATAGAAGAGCTAGAATGGGTTATTGCTCATACTCTAACTCAAAACGTTTGTCTTACTTTTAAAAGGTAACCTCCCAAAATATAAGACTTATTAGAATTTAAAATAAGAATATTTGGAATTACATTATATATATAAAAAAAAAAAAAATTATAGCTAAGACTACATAACGGAAGATTTAAAATATAAAATATTGAATATAATACGTAAAAAACTAATTAAATACGAGAGAAAGAATGTACAGAGAGGGGGGGGGGGGTATATTTGTACTTGGAATTAATTTTAAGAATATAATGAAGTAATTGGATAATACACAAAATATTATTCATAATTTAAGAAATTGAAGAGTTGTGAACAATGAAATATTTTCATATAGATTTTGTTATTTGGGGGTCAGGGGTAATTTTCACTGAGTAACAAAATAATAGTTTTGAAATTTGTCAGGCAATATGATCTAATATGAGTAAATCAAAAACTGAAATAATTAGAAATAATATTTAAGTGATATATTAGTGGTAAAGAAAAATATAAGAGCTAGAATGGGTTATTGCTAATACTCTAACTCAAAATATTTGTCTTACTTTTAAAAGGTAACCTCCCAGAGTATAAGACTTATTAGAATTTAAAATAAAAATATTTGAAATTATATTATAAAAAAATAAATTATAAATAAGACTTCCTAACGAGAAGATTTAAAATATTGAATATAATACGAGAGAAAGAATGTACATAGAGGGTGGGGTGGGGGGGGGGTATATTTATACTAAAATGTACATAGAGGGTGGGGGGGGGGGTATATTTATACTTGGAATTAATTTTAAGAATATAATGAAGTAATTGGATAATACACAAAATATTATTCATAATTTAAGAAATTGAAGAGTTCTGAACAATGAAATACTTTCATATAGATTTGGTTATTTGGGGGTTGGGGGTAATTTTCATTGAGTAACAAAATAATAGTTTTGAAAATTTTAAGGCAATATAATCTAATATTAGTAAATCAAAATTTGAAATAATTAAAAATAATATTTTCTTAATATTGTCCGTGCATCGGACGGGTACATATATTAGTGATAAAGAAAAATAGAAGAGCTAGAATGGGTTATTGCTCATACTCTAACTCAAAATGTTTGTCTTACTTTTAAAAGGTAACCTCCCAGAGTATAAGACTTATTAGAAGTTAAAATAAGAATATTTGAAATTATATTATAAAAAAATAAATTATAGATAAGAGACTACGTAACGGAAGATTTAAAATTTAAAATATTGAATATAAAAGAATCCAAGTACCAAATTAAAAAAATTTAAAAATACAAAAAGAAAATATCATGTGGGTAAATTTAAAACACAACATTCATAAATTCTTTTCTTTCCAAACCACATTTAGATGTAAATACCTTAAATAATAGTTATGCCAAATAAACTTTTTCTTTTGTAGTGATATGATTTTTTATATGTTAGAGATGATGATCAGGATTGTGTAATGATATAAGGTTAATCATCACAAGATGCTAATTAAATATTTGTTAAATTAATATAATTCAATGTGCTCAAATAAGTAAAACTATAATTTAATATTATTTTAGCATCAACTAATTTTCAGTAAATTTTTATTTAAGTTTTACATTACTCGTGATGTTAATCAGTAGTCATTTTTAATATTTCACAAATTAAATAATTATAAATATGTCAAACAAATAAGATAATAATTTTCTATGATTAATTTCGTTTGATACAGTCCGCGTATCGCGCGGGTACGAATACTAGTATATATATATAAGGAGAGTAGTCTAGCTTAATATTAAGCCAAGTGGCGTAATATGCACAAGCCACTTGGCAACAAATTCTATTTGCATTAATTATAAAAGATGTTATTAATTGTAGTTCAAAATATTACCTAATTTTATAATCTACCACTAATACTAATAATCTATATCTATATCTATATAAAAGGAGAGTAGTCTAGCTTAATATTAAGTCAAGTGGCGTAATATGAACAAGCCACTTGGCAACAAATTCTATTTAATAATTATCTTAATTTTAAAAAAAATTAATTGCAAGTCAAATATTACCATATAAGGAATAACATCATATAAATTAAAATATATATATATATATATATATATATATATATATATATATATATATATATATATATATATATATATATATATATATATATATATATATATATATATAAAAGAAGAGTAGACTAGCTTGATATTAAGCCAAGTGGCGTAATATGAACAAGCCACTTAGCAACAAATTCTATTTAATATTTATGTTAATTTAAAAAAAAAATTGTTAATTGCAAGTCAAATATTACCATATAAGGAATAGCATCATATAAATTAAAAAGAATATTCATATAATAGTTTTCCGTATAGGGACATTATAATATTTTCAATTCAAATATTACCATATGAGAAATAATATTATATGACAAAAGTACTCTTACAATTTTATTCCCTATAAGGAATTGAAATTAGAATATTTACACAAATATTGTTTTATAAGGAATACTAGGATATTAATAATAATAATAATCTATATATATATATATATATATATATATATATATATATATATATATATATATATAAGGAGAGTAGTCTAACTTATAACTTGTTTTACAAGTTTTTCTAAAAAATAGTTTTTTTATTTTAAAAAGTACTTTTTTCAAAAGTACTTTTCAAAAAAGTATTTTTGGCTAAAAGCAGTTTGTGTTTGGCCAATTAATTTAAAAAGTACTTTTGAGCAGTAATTAGTGTTTGGCCAAGCTTTTAAAAAGTGCTTTTATGTGTATTTTTCTCAAAAGTACTTTTCAAAAAAGTGCTTTTGGGTAAAAGCTATTTTTTTTAGCTTCTGAAAAACTGCTTCTGCTACTCCCCAAAAGCACTTATTTTCTTCCAAAAACTTGGCCAAACACCTCACTTTTTTTAAAATAAGCACTTATTGAAAAAATAAGTACTTTTGGGGGAAAAATAAGCTTGGCCAAACAGGCTATTAATATTAAGCCAAGTGGCGTAATATGAACAAGCCACTTGGCAACAAATTCTATTTGCATTAATTATAAAAGAAACTATTAATTGTAGTTCAAAATATTACCTAATTTAATAATCTACTACTAATACTAATAATCTACTACTAATATTAATAATCTATATCTATATCTATATAAAAGGAGAGTAGTCTAGCTTAATATTAAGCTAAGTGGCGTAATATGAACAAGCCACTTGACAACAAATTCTATTTGCATTAATTATTAAAGAAGTTATTAACTGTAGTTCAAAATATTACCTAATTTAATAATCTACTACTACTACTAATAATAATAATAATCTATGTCTATATCTATATTATAATAAAAGGAGGGTAGTCTAGCTTAATATTAAGCTAAGTGGCGTAATATGAACAAGCCACTTGGCAACAAATTCTATTTGTATCAATTTAAAAAAGAAATTAATTGACATTATTAAATGAACTCACCTAATTTAGTGTACTTGATTAGAGAAATATAATTAATTAATATTTTTGGATCTAATTTATAGTAAAAAATAGTCCGTTAAATGGTAAGATATAATACTACATGATATAATCTATATCTATCTATCTATCTATCTATATATATATATATATATATATATATATATATATATATATATATAGTGTGAAGGATTGTCATTTGTTAATAATTATTATACATTAATTTTTTAACTGAAAATAATAGTTTAAATTTTGACTTTAAAGCTAATGGTACTAATCCATATTTAGCAATTGAACTGCATACGGATTACATATTGCTAAGATAAATGTGATATTAAGCAATTATCACAATTAATTCAAATTAAAAGTGAAAGAAGAAAACCTAAACGTACATTCATTATTTAAATTTGAAACGACCAAGTCCTATGTGTATCTTGGTTTAATATTTTAATTGAAAGATAAAAGTATAGGAATTGAAATGATATAACCCTTATATGGTAATTTTTGTAAAGAACTAATTCTTTTAGGTAACAAAATAACGAGGGAATAAAATTATACCAATCCAAATTGATCACTTCCTTATTTTAGCTTATAAATAGTCTACTATTTCTATCTAAACAATTTTTTCCTAAATTTTCCCTGAAGAATCGTAATTTCCTAACAAAGTTTAATTCCTATGATTCCCTTCCATACGTGGGCTCTTTCGAATGGAAAATTTGAGTACTTCAATTTTTATTAACCATGTGGTCAAACTTTTGAATTAAGAAAACTCCCATAATGTCCTGCCTATATATATTTAAAGTTTATAATTATACCATTACCCATTATCGCACAAATCAGTCTGATAGAGGTAATTTAATTTTTTTTAATTATAGATTCACTCTCAAAAGATTTAGTCTGTGTCTGTTCAACGAAAACAAAATTATGTGATCAGTGATTCTTGCTTTAATCATAGACAAAGTCGCTTTCAAGAAAAAATGACCCATCTGAATGAAATATCTTTAATAACATCTGTGGTTATGTTGTTTCATTGTGTTCCTTAAGAATAAATTTTACCAGTCATTGAAGCACGGATGATGTATCAACTTTTCTAAAGGTAATTTAATTCTCTTCATGTAGGTTATTTTTATTAGTTTTGTTCCTTGCTCGATTTCATTTTTTGTTTAAATACATGAACTCTTCTATATATCCATATGTTTTCTTCGTTAATACAATTTTTTGTTCTATGTCAGTAGGATCACGAGAACATCATACCTCTATCTAATTCTAGGTTTAGTGTATGAACTTTCTGCATATTGTGTTCTATTATACTTAATCTTATGAAGATATAGTATTAAGATTTTTTTTTTCCAGTACAAGCTTCATGCATGAACTTCTATTGAGTTATAAAATATATCTTGAAGTTCATTAATATGTTAAGGATTCTTTTCACAAAAAAAAAAAAAAAAAAAAAAAAAAAAAAAAAACATTTAAATGTATTTTCACACTTGATCTCTATTAGTCTTATAGATCAGATTCAGTAGTCTCACAGACAAAATGACATGGAAGCAGACAAGCTTGAAAAACGAAATTCAAATGCATACTTTGTTTGACTTCAAGTCATAGTTTAGTTTTAAATATGATATTAGTTTGACTAAATAAAATTTGAAATTTAAAATACAAAATGATAAATTTGGATTATAGGTAAAATGCTAAATGAGAAGAACTAATTAGAATATTATTTTAGAAAACAGAATGTAAAACATAAAATAAAATAATAATACAAAAAAAAAACAGAATAGATTTATAGTGTTAAAGTTTATACTTGAGTTAATTTTTTTAAAACAATAATACCAAGAAAGTTTGATAGATAAATTTAAACAATGACTGAATTATGGGCAATGGAATAAAAGTCTAGACACAAATTAAATTCCAAGAGTAAAAAACAATATTATCTACATTATAATAATTGTTGAAAACTAAAATAACTTGCCCATTGTGTGCAATAAATATTAACTTTAAGCTTTGTCAACCAGTTAACAGTGACATGGAAGGTTTTATTTTTTTATTTTTTTAATATTTAAATCAGATTGGTATAGTCACAAGTATTATATGAATGTAATTTATTTCATGTTACATGTATTTTCTTGATATTCAAAATGCTTAATTTTTTGGATAAGATTTATTTGACTATGAGATAAAAAAAGAAAATTGAATTATCATTAGAAAAGTTATATTATAGATAAAATCACGTAACTGAAACTATAACAGATAAATTTAAAAATACGAAATACTGAACAACAAAAGAATTTTAAGTCTTGGCAATGTAATGATACCAAGTAATAAATATAATGCCTACAACGATAAACAAGGAATAAAAACATAGAAAACTTTAATGTAGAAATATTGAGGAATAAGACTTAAATATATATAAAAAGATTGAGTATAAAATTAAATAGTTAATATTCACCGCGCATCGCGCGGGTACGTATACTAGTAGGGGAAAATGAGAAAAGTGAATGTGAATTTTCAAACTTTCCGTGGATAACGTGGAAAGCTTGTTCTAATGAGTAAAACTTAATGTAATTGAATAGAAGATAAATTCCTTTTTTAAAGGAAAGGCAAAATAATCAGCTACTACCTCCATTTCAATTCGTTTGTCTTAATCTCCTTATTAGTCCGATTCAAAATGAATGTTTCTTTTCTCTTTTTGCAACTTTCCACATGGCATGTTAAAGACCACAATATTAAATGTCATTTTGGTACATTCTACATATCTTTAGTTTAAGACCACAATATTCAAAAGTTTTCTTTACTTCTTAAACTTCGTGCCAAGTCAAAATTATGATAAACAAATTCAAATGGAAGGAGTAATATCTACGGATATTTTCGTATACTTTTAGATGTAGATCTTTCCACTTTTGGTGTACTAGAGTATAATGTCCTTCCGAGACATTGAATTCTATACAGTGGGTGAAAAAGCTAGTCCATGAAAATATGAGCTAATGTATCTTGACACGTACAAATTTAACTCATCTAAAAGTTGCGATAATTTGGGTTAAATATATAGTTCAGACGCAAGAGAAACCTTGTTAAAATATTTAAAAAAATCAAATTTCAACTTTCATCATTCTTCTTTTATTGGATTGAACAGGTGTGAGCGGATGTCGTTGAAATTGGTTGGACATACTTGGACAAGACTATATGCAAAATTTGAGGAAGATTATAAATGACTTGAACTTATTTCAAGTGTAAGATCAGATTAAAAAAAATGCACTTGCGACATGTGCATATCATGTTTATTGGTGTATATCACACACAAATTTTCATGGACGTCATCGTTACATGTGTAGATCACGTTGTCTGTCATGTATATCATTGTATATTAAACACAGATTTCATGGATATATAGAGATATATATGATATACAATAGATAAACCGATATACAGTGTGGCATACATTAATATACTGAGGACCATGGAGGATATACAGATGGAGTCATCTTCAACCTCGAGTTTTCAAAATGAGAGTCAGCTTAAGTCCACCTCAAATCGTTTCCATACACTTTCAGAAAAGATATTCAAGCTCCTTAAGATGTTCCCAGCAAAACCCAATATCACCCAATCGATAAATCGAAAAAAGTCAAACCAAGCTTTAATTCTTCAACGTATTGATCGAGAAAAATCAATTAATATTCCAATTCAACAATGAAATTCATGAAAAACTCAATAATAATCTGTCTGTAATATAGAGTGTTCATGTATACTGCTAGAGAGATTTGAGAAACAAGATAAAATCTTCTGAAGAGAGGGAAAATTTAAAAATTTAAAGCTAATTTAATGAAATATTTTTTCGGTTATGAGATAAAAAATTTGTAGCCTGAAATGTGGGCATGGGCTTTTGTACGCCTCTCATAAACTAGGGCTTTTTAAAGTCATTTAGTTCGCCAACTTATCATGTGGTGTCAAACTTCCAAATTAAATCTTGATAAGAGTCGCATCAAGATATAGAGGTATTAATATTTCCTACGCTAGAGTTCAATTCCATTTCTGTCTCATTTAAACATAATGTGTCCTTTGAGGGGCATGTTCCTTGGCCAGTGATTTGTGACAGTTTAATGGCTCTAAAGGCTAAGATCATTTGTATTCATGTTTGTTGGATTAAGCTGACGTTTGGTTGGGTCAAGCTTAAAACTGACGATAGCAAACAAGGCAATAACTTGATTTGTGCCAAGGGCATTTTAAGGAATCATAGAGGTCATTTAATCATAGGTTTCTCTCAAAGGTTTGGGATGCGATCGTTATTATCAGACACTGTTAATGTTAAGGATATTCTTCTCAAATGAAGCCATGAGGTAAAAGATCCCATGGCTTATGACGCTATTAATGTACCCAAGTAGGCTTTCGGTTTCTATTCTCTTGTAAGGAAGTGATAAATTGGCGTTAATTGCTGCCTATTCTTGACAAGGCTTATGCTTTGTTTATTTCTGTTGTATATCTTCTTGCTTCCTTATTAATTTCTTTGCTGATTTAAATTTTTACAACGAATAATCTGTTTTGGGATAATTAGCACATTTATCAAATTTGTGGAGCAAATCTTACGAGGATTTTGCGTAATGTGCTATGCATATTTAATGATAAGATTATTCTGTTTTTCAAGGGAGGTTTAATTTGGTTCTTTTTGCTCCTCCTTGTCTTTTTTTTTTTTTTTTTTTTTTTTTGCCTATTAATAAACAAGGTAGGAGTCTATATCAAACCCCTCATCTGTCATCACCACGGTAGTTCTTTAAGGGGTCAATATCACTACATAAATGTTTTATGACACTTGTCGAAATCATAAAGATTTTTTATTAGATATGTTGAAGCTCTAAAACAATAAAAAATCGGAAAAGGGCCAAATATACCCCTGTACTATGAGAAAAGGGTCAAATATACCCCTCGTTATACTTTGAGGCCAATTATACCCCTACTGTTATACTTTAGGATCAAATATACTCTTCATCCGTTAAAGTTGTCCAAGTTGGACATCGGATCCTACGTGGCTGCCACACATTTGATGAGGTGGATGCCACGTGGCATGCCACCTCAACACCCCTAACCCATTTTACCTTTCCTCTTCTTCCATCACTAAAATTTCCTTCCCCTCCCCACCATTGCTACCATCACCGCCACCACGTACATAAGTTTGTCCCCGAAATCTCTAATCCCGCCAACCTCTTAAAGCTTCAAGCTTAAGAGAGAGCACTGCCTAGGGTGGCAGGATTATGTACTTGTAGCCAAGTTCGAATTTAGTAAGGTGGTTTGGGCACTTTACAGTAACATTTTGTGCTAAAATGTATCTTCACTAGTATGTGATTTGTTTGTCCTTATGTGTTCATGTGCAGACAGTACTAATCAACTAGTTATTGAGTGCTTTTCATCTACTTGCAGAACATAGTGTCTCTCTAGCCGATAATAAGATAATACTCAAAAGCTTTATTTAAACCATTTTGTTCAGGCGGTTGCAAACTCCACTTCAGCAACTTTTTTACGTGTTGTGGGAAGTGAACTGATCCAGAAATATTTGGGAGATGGGCCTAAACTGGTCAGGGAGCTCTTCAGAGTTGCTGATGATCTCTCACCTTCAATTGTCTTTATTGATAAAATTGATACAGTCGGCACAAAAAGGTATACATCTGGAATCTGTTCTTGAGGTTGGAATTCGTGATGTTTGTTAATAAATATGATGAGGTGACGGTAGCAGTGGTGTGGAGGGGAAGAAAAGTTTAATAGTGGAAGAAGGGGAAGGGTAAAATAGGTTAGGGGTGTTGAGGTGGCATGCCATATGACATCCACCTCATCAAATGTGTGGCAGTCACGTAGGATTCGATGTCCAAGTTGGACAACTTTAACGAATGAAGGGTACATTTGGCCCTAAAGTATAACAGCAGGAGTATGGCCCCAAAGTATAACGAGGGGTATATTTGACCCGTTTCTCATACTACAGGGGTATATTTGGCCCTTTTCTGATAAAAAATGAGTGACATATTTGATCATAATCCCCAAAGTATAACGAGGGATATATTTGACCCGTTTCTCATAGCACTGGGGTATATTTGGCCCTTTTCCGATAAAAATTGAGTGACATATTTGATCATAATCACAAATATAATATAATATGGTAACAAAAAAGTTCATCGTACAATTTTATTATTTTTAAAAATAAAGTATTCGTGGGGCAGACCTGAAACTTGGCATCGATACAGTGGGATCAGTAAGGTTGGAGTAACTTGTTTATTCGAAGAAACACGAGGAATACTAATGAAATGACTTTTCAATTTTCTTAATAAATAAAATGCACATAAATGGGGAAGACGAGAAAAGTGAATGTCACTTTTCAAACTTTCCGTGGATAACGTGGAAAGCTTGCGCTAATGACTACCTCCTCGGTTCACTTTTATTTGTCACATTTTAACTTTTTACGCTGTTTAAGAAATAATGATTAAGATATGTGTTTTACCACAATATCCCTATTAAATGTTGTATAATTATATTGGAGTTGAAAAAATGATTTGAAATGAGTAATAAATGCTAAGGGTCATTTAATCATAGGTTTCTCTCAAAGGTTTGGGATGCGATCGTTATTATCTAACACTGTTAATGTTAACGATATTCTTGTCAAATGGAACCATGAGGTAACAAGATCCCATGGCTTTTGACGCTATTAATCTACCCAAGCAGGCTTTCAGTTTCTATTCTCTTGTGATGAAGTGATAAATTAGCGTTAGTTGCTACCCATTCTTGATAAGGCTGATGCTCTGTTTATTTCTGTTTGTATATCTTCTTGCTTCCTTACTAATTTCTTTGTTGGTTTAAATTTGTACAACGAGTAATCTGTTTTGGGATGCTTAGCACATTTAGCAAATTATTGGAGCAAATCTTACCGGGATTTTGCGTAATGTGCTGTGCATATTTAATGATAAGATTATTCTGTTTTTCCAGGGAGGTTTAATTTGGTTCATTGTGCCCCTCCTCCTTTTTTTTGTTTTTTTTGCTTATTAATAAACAAGGTAGGAGTCTATATCAAACCCCTCATCAATCATCACCACAGAAATTCTTTAAGTGGTCGATATCACTATATAAATGTTTTATGAAACTTGTCGAAATCATGAAGATTTTTTATTAGATATGTTGAAGCTCTGAAACGAAAAAAGTTGAGTGATCTATTTGATCATAATCACGAAATATAATATAACTAGATGGCCTATGCCCGTGCTGTGCACGGGCCCAACACTTCGGATTATAATGTATCTATGTATATGTAGTTGTGTTTAGATAATGATATATATATATATATATATATATATATATATATATATATATATATATATATATATATATATATATATATATATATATATATGTTCAAAATACGATTAATTTAACATTGTAGTTTGTGCTCTGTATCTAAAACTTTATTTTATTCGTGTTTGCTACGAAAATTTATTAATACCTTTTAAAAGAGAAGACTTGTTTAAAAAGAAACTATTTTCCTCTCTTTCGTATAAAACAATAGCAATATTTTGAATATGAGTTGATACTTTCAATTTTAATTCGATTAATTTAACGGTGTAAAATACTTATTATTTTTTATCAAATTTTGATTTAGATAATTCTAATTCAAATTAATAAATTAATTTTACATGTTTAAAATGAAACAAAGTAGAAATTAATTTTTTCCTTATTCTAAAAAGTCCATTATTATTGATTTAATTGTTTGATTTTCTAAGCATTTGTTTTTTAACATTGTTTGTTTTATTAATATGGGATTCACATTTTTTTTTTTAATATTGCTTGATTCTGTTAATATGGGGTCCACTTTTTTTTTCCCGTGAGTTTGGATGTGGTCAGTTCCACTTTTTTTTCTTCCTTTTTTTTTTTAAAGGGACAACGGACGATGAAACATGGGTCTAAACCCATGCTTTATATAGTTTCTTCTTTTTTTATTTTTATCTTTTATATTGCTTGGTGTCGTTTAGTATGGGGCCCACCCTTTTGGACATTATTAGTTTGTATTATATTTATGTATATATATATATATATATATATATATATATATATATATATATATATATATATATATATATATATACACACACACTATGTTCAAAACACGATTGATATAACATTGTAATTTGTGCTCCGTATCTAAAACTTTATTATATTAGTGTTTGCTAAGAATACAAAGTCGTAATTTTTTTTTTGACATTGTTTATTTTTTTAATATGGGATTCACTTTTTTTTATTATATATATTGCTTGATTTTGTCAATATGGGATACTATGTTCAAAACACGATTAATATAACATTGTAGTTTGTGCTCCGTATTTAAAACTTTATTATATTAGTGTTTGCTACAAATACGCATGGTGTTTAATATGGGGCCCACAATTATTTTCACATTTATTAGAGTAAGGAAAAAATGAAAAAGTAATTAAATTCTATCTTATTTTAATATATAAGTATTTTAAGTATGTTATCGACAATAATTTCATTTGCTCCCACTAATGGATTGATACGCACGCGGTAATGAATCCATTATTATTGACTTAATGAGATACTTTGGAAATTACATGTATATTGTTTGATTTTTTAATATGGGGTGCATTTTTTTTGGACATTATTAATTTGCATTATTTTTAATATATATATATATATATACTATGTTCAAAACACGATTAATATAACATTGTAGTTTGTACTCCGTATCTAAAACTTTATTATATTAGTGTTTACTATGAATACAAAGTCTTTTTTGACATTATTTTTTTTGAATATGGGGTTCAATTTTTTTTTTTTGATAACGTCGATTTTGTTAATATGGGGTCTACTTTTTTACCGTGAGTTTGGAGATGGTGGGTTCCACTTTTTTTTTTTTTTTTATATATGCTTGATCTTTCGTTTAGTATGGGGTCAATATATATGAGGCCCACAATTTTTTTTTTTTTTTTACAATTTTTTTTTATGGGCTGTTTAATGAGGCCCAATTTTTTTTTTATTTTTTTTTATATATACTATGTTCAAAACATGATTGATATAACATTGTAATTTGTGTTCCGTATCTAAAACTTTATTATATTAGTGTTTGTTAAGTATACAAAGTCTGCACTATTTTTTTTGACATTATTTTTTTTTTTAATATGGGATTCATTTTTTTTTTATATATTGCTTGATTTTGTCAATATGGGATACTATGTTTAAAATACGATTAATATAACATTGTAGTTTGTGCTCCGTATTTAAAACTTTATTATATTAGTGTTTGCTATGAATACGCATCGTGTTTAATATGGGGCCCATATTTTTTTTAACATTGTTTGTTTTTTAAATATGGGATTCACTTTTTTTTTCAATATTGCCGTATTTTGTTAATATGTGGCCCACTTTTTTTCCCCGTGAGTTTGAATGTGGTGGGTTCCACTTTTTTTTTAATACTGGATGTTGTTTAATATGGGGCCCATAATTTTTTTTTACAATTTGTTTTAATACTGGATGTTGTTGAATATGGGGTTTTTTTTTTTTTTTTTTTTTACAATTTTTACTATGTTCAACATGATTGATATAACATTGTAATTTGTGCTCCGTATATAAAATTTTATTATATTAGTGTTTGCTAAGAATACAAAGTCTGCACTTTTTTTTTGACATTGTTTATTTTTTTAATATGGGATTCATTTTTTTTTATATATTGCTTCGATTTTGTCAATATGGGATACTATGTTCAAAACACGATTAATATAACATTATAGTTTGTCTTTCGTATTTAAAACTTTATTATATTAGTGTTTGCTTTATGAATACGCATCATGTTTAATATGGGGCCCGCATTTTTTTAACATTGTTTGTTTTTTAAATATTGCTTGATTTTGTTAATATGGTCCACTTTTTTTTCCCGTGAGTTTGGATGTGGTGGGTTCCACTTTTTTTTTTAATATTTGGATGTTGTTTAATATGGGGCCCACAATTTTTTTTAATACTGAATGTTGTTGAATATGGGGCCCATAATTTTTTTTTTTAGGGCCTGTTTAATATGGGGGCCAAATTTTTTTTTTTTTTTTTTATGTTGGTGTTTGGGTTGGGGGGGGGGTCCACAGACGGACGACGAAAGAAGCACCAACCGGTGCTTCTAATATAGTAGAAATATGGTAACAAAAAATTTCATCGTACAACTTTATTATTTTTAAAAACAAAGTATTCGTGGGGCAGACTTGAAACTTGGCATCTATACAGTGGGATCAATAAAGTTGAAGTAACTTGTTTATTGGAAGAAAAACGAGGAATACTAATGAAATGACTTTTCAATTTTCTTAATAATGCACATAAATAGGGGAAAATGAGAAAAGTGAATGTGACTTTTCAAACTTTCCGTGGATAACGTGGAGAGCTTGTTCTAATGAGTAAAACTTAATGTAATTGAATAGAAGATAAATTCCTTTTTTAAGTGAAAGGCAAAATAATCAGTTACTACCTACATTTCAATTCATTTGTCTTAATCTCCTTATTAGTCCGATTCAAAGTGAATATCTTTTTTCTCTTTTTGCAACTCTTTAATTTCAACTTTTCACATGGCTTGCTAAAGACCACAATATTAAATGTCATTTTGATACATTCTACATATCTTTAGTTTAAAACCACAATATTTAAAAGTCTTCTTTACTTCTTAAACTTCGCGCCAAGTCAAAATTATGACAAACAAATTCAAACGGAAGGAGTAATATCTACTGATATTTTGTAATTTAATTTTAGATGTAGATCTTTCCACTTTTGGTATAGTATAGTATAATGTCCTTCCGAGACGTTGAATTCTATAAAAGGGTGAAAAAGCTAGTCCAGGAAAATATGATCTAGTGTATCTTGACACGTACAAATTTAATTCATCTAAAAGTTGCGATAATTTGGGTTAAATATATAGTTCAGACACAAAGAGAAACCTTGTTAAAATATTTTGAAAAATCAAATTTCGAGTTTCATCATTCTTCTTTTGTTGGATTGAACAGGTGTAAGTGGATGTCGTTGAAATTGGTTGGACATACTTGGACGAGACTATATGAAATTTGAAGAAGATTATAAATGACTTGAACTTGTATCAAGTGTAAGATCAGATAAAAAAAAAACATTTGCGACTTGTGCATATTGTGTTTAATGGTGTATATCACACACAAAGTTTCATGGACGTCATTGTTACATGTGTAAATCACGTTGTGTGCCTTGTATATCACTGTATATTACACACAAATTTCATGGATATATAGAGATATATATGATATACAAGAGGTAAACTGTTATACAGTGCGACATACATTGATATACTGAGGACCATGGAGGATATACAGATGGAGTCATCTTCAACCTCGAGTTTTCAAACTGAGATTCAGCTTAAATCAACCTCAAATCGTTTCCATACACTTTCAGAAAAGATATTCAAGCTCCTTAAGGTGTTCCCAACAAAGTCCAATATCACCCAATCGATAGATCAAAAAAAGGTCAAAACAAGCTTTAATTCTTCAGCGTATTGGTCGAGAAAAATCAATTAATATTCCAATTCAACAACAAAATTCATGAAAAACTCAATAATAATCTGTCTGTAATATAGAGTATTCATGTGTACAGCTACAGAGATTTGAGAAACAGGATAAAATCTTCTGAAGAGAGGGAAAATTTAGAAATTTAAAGCTAAATTACCGAAATATTTTTTTCGCTTATGAGATAAAAAAATTGTAGCCTGATATGTGGCATTGGATGTTGTATGCGTCTCACAAACTAGGGCTTTTTAAAGTCATTTAGTTGGCCAACTTGTCATATGGTGTCAAATCTCCAAATTAAATCTTGATAAGAGTCGCGTCAAGATACAGAGGTATTAATATTTCCTACGCTAGAGTTCAATTCCATTTTTGTCTCATTTAAACATAATGTGTCCTTTGAGGGGCATGTTCCTTGGCTAGTGATTTGTGACAGTTTAATGGCTCTAAAGGCTGAGATCATTTGTATTCATGTTTGTTGGATTAAGCTGACGTTTGGTTGGGTCAAGCTTAAAACTGACGATAGCAAACAAGGCAATAACTTGATTTGTGCCAGGGGCATTTTAAGGAATCATACAGGTCATTTAATGTTTCTCTCAAAGGTTTGGGATGCGATCGTTATTATCGGACACTGTTAATGTTAATGATATTCTTGTCAAATGGAACCATGAGGTAACAAGATCCCATGGCTTTTGACGCTATTAATCTACCCAAGCAGGCTTTCGGTTTCTATTCTCTTGTGATGAAGTGATAAATTGGCGTTAGTTGCTACCTATTCTTGACAAGGCTGATGCTTTGTTTATTTCTGTTTGTATATTTTCTTGGTTCCTTATTAATTTCTTTGCTGGTTTAAATTTGTACAACAAGTAATCTGTTTTGGGATGCTTAACACATTTAGCAGATTAGTGGAGCAAATCTTACGGGGATTTTGCGTAATTTGCTATGCATATTTAATGATAAGATTATTCTGCTTTTCCAAGGAGGTTTAATTTGGTTCTTTGTGCCCCTCCTTGCCTTTTTTTTTTTTTTTTTTTTTGCGCCTATTAATAAACAAGATAGGAATGTATATCAAGCCTCTAGTGGTCGATAGCACTATATAAATGTTTTATGAAACTTGTCGAAATCATAAAGATCTTTATTAGATATGTTGAAGCTCTGAAACATTAAAAAAATGAGTGATCTATTTGATCATAATCACTAAATATAATATAATATGGTAACAAAAAAGCACGTCGTACAATTTTATTATTTTTAAAAACAAAGTATTCATGGGGCAGACTTAAAACTTGGCATCTATTCAGTGGGATCAATAATTTGGTTAACTAATAGTATAACTGCTAGTATTAACTAGTGAACTTTTCCGCGCTTGGCGCAGTTATAACAACCTAACTAATCTTTTACTAATATAATTAAAAAGATTTAACTATTCAAATTTCAACACGTTAAATTTCAAGTTTGATTTTTTATATTATTATAACACACTTAATTTTGATATTTCTCTTCATCACTTGAACATTTTTTTTTGTCTTATTTGCTGCTACCGTGCTGTATGGGCTGAGTAGACAAACAGTTACAACAGTTACTGCGCTTAATTTCAATAGCTACGTGGGCTTAAATTAATTAATTTTAGTAGATTATTGTGTGTATTTTTTATATAGAGAGATGAAGGGAAAAATGTCAAAAAAAGGAGAAAAAAGATAAATAAAATGGTGGCCGTAGAGAGGTGTCACATCACCTTGTCTATGCCTAACTTTATATTATATATAGATTTGAAGCCAACCCAAATCTTGATTTCATTGTATCTAAGTACTCACTGTACCAAAATATGGATCTTCCATGGTATTCTATTCTAATTCCTCTGCTTGTTTTCATTTTCTCCCTTCATCAGTGGTTCTTTACTAGCTCAAACGTCCAAAAAAAGTTACCACCATCCCCAAGAAAGCTTCCAATTATAGGAAATTTGCATCAACTTGGGTCACATCCTCACCGTTCTCTCCATAAGCTTTCAGAAAAACATGGTCCAGTCATGCTACTTCACTTGGGAAGTAAGCCAATGCTCATTGCTTCCTCTGTTGAGGCTGCTCGTGCTATCATGAAAACTCATGATCTCATCTGGGCAAGCAGACCTAAATCCAGCATTGTTGATAGACTCTTTTATCGCTCCAAGGACGTGGGCTTTAGTCCATTTGGTGAATATTGGAGGCAAGTTAGAAGTATTACTGTTCTTCATCTTCTCAGCAATAAAAGAGTTCAATCTTTTCGTGGTGTCAGAGAAGATGAAACAACGAATATGATTGCAAAAATCAGGCAAGGTTGTGATTCTTCGAGTTCAATAATATATTTGGGAGATCATTTATGTGCTCTCACTAATAACATAATTAGCCGAGTGGCCTTAGGGAGGACATATAATGAAAGGGAAAGTGGAATAGATGCAAAGGCCATCCTAGCAGAATTTGTTGAACTTTTAGGTTGTTTTAACGTTGGGGATTATATTCCGTGGCTTAAATGGATCAATAAAATCACTGGTTTGGACACCAAAGTGGAGAAAGTAGCTAAAAAGTTGGATATATTTTTAGAGAGTGTGATTGAAGAACACATTATTAGGAACAAGGAAAGGAAATACCGCGCAGGTGAAGCTAAAGACTTCGTGGACGTTTTGCTAGAAATTCAAAATGGAAAGGAAACTGGCTTTCCTCTTCAAAGGGATTCATTGAAAGCTATCCTCTTGGTAAGAATCACCCTTATTGATCTATTTCAGAAGTTTAAGCTTAGTGTATGCAGATATTATTAAAATAGTACTCCCTCCGTTTCATAATAATTGGTGTTTTTAACTTGGGCACACCCAATGGCGAATTTAGGCCTTAAAATAAGGTCACGTGAACACATGGTCACCCGATTAAACTCGATATAGTATGTGTATAATTCTTAAAATATATCTAGTATTACCATTTGGAGCCCATGCTACAAAAGGCTTGGTGGTACACTTGGTTGAAAGTTGAGTTATTAGACTAGATGTTTAAGGATCAATCCCCACTTAATGCATTTTTTTCATCCTTTTTTTAGTAGTGAACCCATCTTCTAGAAATCCTAGAAATCTTTTTTTTAGTAGTAATGGTTTTTTGGTTAAGTAAAACTCTATATTCAAGTAAGGGTAAAATTGGAAGAAAGAAATTAATATATTCTTAATTTTGTGAAACACCACTTATTTTGAAACAAAATGAAAAGGTAAAAACACCAATTATTATGAAACGGAGGGAGTATTATTAATTTTCTCGTATGAACAAGTCGCAAATGTACACTATTTTAAATTTTATTTCGCGAGGTAAAAATAATGGTGGTGAGACTACACACCAACAGTGCTTTTATGCGTGTAGCCTCCATGGTCAGTGGCTATAATTCACATGTTGGAAAGCATGTGGAAGTAAGTGGAGCTTAAAAACTCAGTTTGTCATTTGATTTTGTGTTCATTTCCTATCATAGGATTCGTTTGCTGCTGGCACGGATACAACATATACAACTCTAGATTGGACAATGGCAGAGCTTTTGAGGCAGCCAAGAACCATGGAAACATTACAGAATGAAGTGCGACAATTAGCTCAAGGAAAATCCGAGATAACAGAGGATGATCTAAAAAATATGCAGTATCTGAAAGCAGCAATCAAGGAAAGCCTCAGGCTTCATCCAGCAATTCCACTACTAATTCCTCGAGAATCAATGGAAGACGTGAAATTGTTAGGCCATTATCACATTCCTGCCCAAACTCAAGCCATTGTTAATGCTTGGGCTATCGGAAGAGACCCGTTATTGTGGGGAAATCCAGAGGAGTATCGGCCAGAGAGATTCTTAAATAGTGATATTGATGTCAAAGGACTAAACTGTGAGTTCATTCCCTTCGGAGCTGGTAGAAGGGGCTGCCCAGGAAGTAGTTTTGCTATTGCAGTAATTGAGCTAGCAGTAGCGAAGCTTGTGCATAAGTTTAATTTTGCATTACCAGAAGGGTTAAAACCGGAGGATATGGATATGACTGAAAGCACCGGCATAACTACTCGTAGGAAATCACCTTTGCTAGTTGTGGCCACTCCATGTACTTAAGAGTTTATTACTCCATTTCTTACCATCTGGATCACAGATCTTATTCACCAATATTATCAGTGAAACCTAGTTCCCAGCATGGCTAGTAGTTAGTAATAAATTCACTATATGTACAAGTTAATTGGTCGACTCCCTTTTTGGGTGTTAGTATATCTGTTTTATGTTCTTTTATGCAATATTAATTTCTTGTTCTAGCGTGCTTTGCGGATAATATTAATTTGTCAAAAAATTGAAGCTGTTTTACAAGTAGGGACCATAGCCCAAAGGTATGCCTTTTTTTTTTTTTTTTTTTTTTTTGTTGCTATTTACTAATGAACCATCTTGCTAATATTTAACTATTCATCTAAGCTTTTCCACATTAAGTTGGTATACACTTAAGGGATGAAGGGATCCAAAGGAAGGGGAAAAAGAGAAGCCTAGTATTTGACGTATTCTTTTTCTTCCTCAAAGGTAAATATTGGGGTGTGTAATTGTCTCTTTTCTTGGATTGGTTAGGTATAAATATTCGGTAGGGTAAGTATTCACCCTTAGATATTACAGTCAAACCTCTCTATAATGGCAGCGTTTGTCCGAAAATTTCATGGCTGCTATAGTGAGGTGCTGCTATGTATGTATACTGGCATTTGATGTTTAGATTTCATTTAGTTGTTAAACAAACGTACGCAATATATATATATATATATATATATATATATATATATATATATATATATATATATTGTTTTTACTTTTTATGCTAGTATAAACGAAACCAAAAATACTTGTTAATTTTAAAATCCCAATTGATTTTCATATTTCATTAATTAAAAATTGAAAAGACTAATAAATTACTGAGAAATCCATAACTAGTTATACCATACCGATAAAGAATTAAAATCTAAGGAACATATGCATTTAAAATTAATTGAAAATTTAAATTTTCAAGTTTGATGTAAGAATTCTAAAATTGTAGGTTCTTCCATAAATTCCAGCCTCTTAGTAATACTATAACGTTTGAACTGACAAAGATTTTTGTTCAAACTTTCAGCAAAAGGGAATTCAATAGCTTTCTTTGAAGGGTGTCTAAGAGCTTAATAGTATAATTGAAGATTTTTAGATATTCGTACTTGAAATTTACTATGTACATGACATTAATGATGATTATCATAAATAGTTTAATATTTTATTTTATAGATAATATCTTTCTTACAAAATATTATTACACAATATTTGAGTGTGGTACGTTATAGAGAGGTAATTTACAAAGAGTATACCGCTATGATAAATGTCATTGCTGTTACAGGCAGAATGCTGTTATAGAGAAGTAAAATATAACATAAGGAATTGGGTCCGGAGAGAATCAGGCCGTTATAGTGAAATGTTGTTATAACGAATGACAATTATAGAGAGATTTGACTGTACCTGTTTCAAAGGCTTAGGCCTTGATGAATTGGTAAGGACTGGTTCTTGAGGGATTTCTTCATCCAACTCAGCCCTCTTTCTTTTTTCAAATATATTGAAATTGAAATACATCATCCCTATTTTACCTCTCTTTCATGATTTTATAAATAATGGCTAGCTAAAGGGTCAAATCGCAAAAGATAGAAGAATGTGTAAATCAGTGAATTGTATATACATTAAGGTGCAAAATGCAAAGAACCAAGGCTATTATCATTGTTATGGTATTATCATTATTGATAAGCCATGCTACCTTGTGTTTTGGTGTTTTGATGACGTGACAGACCTACTTGAGGAACCAGTTACGATGATAGAAAGACCAGGTTTCCTAAGTGTTCGTACAGTCAACTCTACAACCGTAAAGTCGTTGCCACCGTAGCAAGACAACGTAAAGTAGCGTACAGCATAAGAGAGTTGCTTTATGGGCTGTCATTTGCACTCTTTCTCTACATATTCAAACATCATGCTAAAGTGAAGATTTGATTCTTGCAAAATCCAGAAATTATTTAGATCCAAAAGTGCAAGTCTTCACTCATCAAGGTGTGCTCAAGAAAAAAGTTTCAACAAATCCAAGGACCTATTCTTCTACAACTGAAGCTGAGCTAAGTCTTAAGAGTGTTAAGTTTCTGTTTGTTTGTTATTAAACTTGTAAACCTACTATTCTCAAAAGGAAGTTGTTGTAGGTACTTTGAATTCTCAGTTGTTTTGTGTAGGTAGTTTACCTTCATTCTATTAAGTGGTACCTTTGGCTAGAGTTAGTCAAGGTGTATTAGTGTGTTTGGCTGGAGGTAGTCAAACAATGTTGAACTCTCAAAGGCTGCTTGTAGGAAGTGAATCTTCATAAGCGTTTGATTGGTACACTAGGCTAGGATTAGTCTAGGTGTATTAGTGGCTTGGATAGAGGTAGTCAAGAGTTCCTTGTAGTAGAGGTACTGTAAGGGTGGAGGGATTATGTGAGTTAATTCTTTTATTGCAAGAGTTGTAATCTGAAGTTGCTCGGTGTAGTGGAGTTGAAATCCTACGTAGTAGGTCATTGTTTTTAATCCCTTGAGTAAGGAGTTTTTCACAGTAATATCTTATGTTATTTACTTACTATACTGCATCAGGTAACTGGTAAACAACCAGGTCTCTCATATGTTGTTTGGTGGATGCACAGCCTTTATTAATTGGTATTAGAGCCAGTTCTTTCTAAAGGTTAACACCTAGAAAGGATCATTCACATGGTGCTCTACCAAACAAAGAAGAGAAGAGAAAGAATCTAAATGATGAAGGAAGAAGTGAGTCAAGTGATGATAACTAGAAATAACATATCTCACTTAAAGATTCCAAAGAATTGTTCGAAGAAGTATTGAATCCCTGAAAAAGAAAAGTCATCGTGAAAACCTCAAAGACAACCTCAACAGGACAGCTACAAGAAATATGGAGCTCGACAAAAGGCTCAAAAGAAGGAGGCAGCTGAAGACCCAATGAGGTAGGCCTTGAACGCTTTGAAGGACTCTATGAGGGAACTTGAAGAGGAAACCGACTCAAATGATGAAGCCAAAGAGAAGAAGGTAGATCCTCTTGACAATCAAGCAAGACTCGAAGGTCACTCTCACAAAAGATTTGTCTCCCTGGTAAAAAAATTGATAAATGAGCTTCATGGACTCATTAAAGAGAAGAAGGAGATAGCTGAGAAACTTGACAGTACAAAACAAGAGAGGGATGACATAATTGTATGCATCGTAGATCTAAAAGAATAAGTTGAGGAAGTTACTAGAGAAAACCTCCTTCTAAATAACAACATCAAAGAACTGATGAATACGTCATCTGAGGTATCAGACAAAGCTCAGGGTGAGCACGAGAGCAAACTTGAGAAAATCAAAATAAGCCCTGAAGCTGAGAAGCATAAGCATAAGGAGCCTCAGGAGAAACTGTGTGAAGTGAACATCAAGCTGGAAAAATCTCCGCTGAAGATCTGGTCCTCAACCCCTTCCATAAATATGACTAATATAAAGGACAGATAAGAATGTGGATTTCAAAAGACCACTACCTCCTATCATTCCCTTGGCAAAAGCAATCTTAAAGCAGAATGATCAGAGTACTCTCATTGCAAACAAGCCAGTTCTCTGGAAAAAAATCATCCTATCAATGCAAATGCACCCAGGAGAAATGAAGACACTGCTAAGCAGAAGACAAAAAGTGAGGAACCTGATCACCACTAGAAAAGAGAAGATCTGCCTAAATGGAGAAAAGAAAGCGTGTGCTTGTGGAAGGACACCTTCCCATGACTTTGTAAATGGCTACTTCTGAAGGAAATACAGTAAAGGTGTAGAAGGCTCGGAATCAAAAATGTCGTGTCAGAGCAAACATGAAGAGACCTGATCACTCATATTTCTCAAAGAGAGTGATGTTTCTGATTCTGGTTGAAAAGTGTTCCTTCGCAACATCTAACTTGCACATGTATTAATTACAGGTCTACACGGATAGATGTCTCAGAACAATGCAAGCTTTAAGAAACATGGCATAAGCCAGAATGATTGCCAAAATTTAATGACATCAACAAAAGGGGTCAAGAAATCTGGTCTCTGCAACTCAGGTTAATAGTCTCTTCAGCATCTGGATAAAATTGAAACTGTCATTTAAGTACCATGTCATTAAAAACTGCTTCGCTGAAATGCTTAAAAACTTCCTCCGAACGTTACACCTTTTTCTAACCCGACCCAATCGTCACTTTACCCTTTTCAAGCACCCGTAATATATAGCTTCTCTATTCCTTCACTTGAAATCAGAAATTCAAATCACTCTCTCACTTCCCGTTGTCGTTATACAAACCTGCTCTCTCTCTCTCTCTCTCTCTCTCTCTCTCTTTCTCTCTCAAGAACTTCTTCATCCTTCTTTAAGTTAGAATCTCATCATTTTTAACAAAGAATTCACCTCTCAAGCCCCTTCTGAGACAAACCTCACCTCTTTTCCACCTAAATCCAAAAATTCACTCAAATTGAATCAGCCTTTATCTTCCCCAGAACCCCAAACTTGCGAGTAAAATCCCTGTGTCACTTCACCAGAATCTCCTGTCAATAGTCACTCCCCTAAAGAGTCAGCACTTCCTCCAAAAATGTTAGACCAAGTTGAGAGTAGCAAACACACCACGTCTGTCTCAAAATATTTTTGAGATATTGATGAGATGTAGGGAAAAGAAAATGAAACAGAAGTTACTAGTCAATCCATCGAGAGAACAGAGAAATCTAGTTAAGAGAACGAAAACTCAGTCTCTCAAGACATGCATAAGGAAGGGATTGTGTGCATTAAGGAGGAGCAAACAGGAGAAATCAACAAAGGAATTGAGGAAGATAGTAATGTGAAAATGGGTAACTCTCTTACTTCTGTGTGTCATAGATAAGGAGATGATTTAGTAGAGGAGTCAGTAGAGGAATCGCCTATAAAGGCAGACGGGACCATCTCTGGGATTGGTCAAAATCGATCCAGTAAGATGGATAGTGATGTCGTTCTTATGGCAGGTTTTGCAAAATCCTTAAGTGAAATAGGAAATGTTAGACTTTCAGAAGAAGAAAATGAGAGACTTGTTCCTTCAATACAGGAAATGTCTGAATCTGAAAACAAGAAAATTTCTATACAGGATGAGACACCAGGTTCTCCCAACATGAACCGAGACTTGATGTGAACTCGAACCCGTATCCCATCATCGTACACTGGCCGAGAGATTGCACTTGAGAAAGTTCATGGTCAAAATGAATCTGATGACGAGGACTTACCACTTGTCTTCAAGTTAAGAAAAGGATCTGGTAGTAAACTTGCATCCAGAGTGAGAACTACCTTTGCTCGAACAACACACTCAACCCCTAAGGCAAACAAAGCAAAAGGTACCAAGAAGACCAGAAGCACTCCGGTGAAGAGTCAATTGACTGATGAAATTAAAGTGGTGGATGTGGAAACTACAACCGCAAATGATGATGATAAAGAAATTTCTGAGCAAATAAAGGAAGAAAAGAAAAAGAGCAGAAAACAAAGATTCACACCAGTGGGGGGTGACAAATCTAAATCCTCAAAGAAAAGAAAAAATTTAAGTAATGAGGAATCTGGTTCCTCAAAGAAACAGAGAGTGGAAAAAAATCTGTTGCTCAGAGTGAAAATGAAAGAAGGGAAAATCTAAAGCAGCAAAAAGTATTGCTTGGTAGGGGGTCGATCTTAAATCGTCGACAAATTTGGAATGAGGGAATTGCTTGAAATTATTGATTTTCAGAAATAGAGTAATCTGTTTGCTCCACCAATTCCAAATATTTACGAGGCACAGGTAGTTGAGTTCTTTGCAATCTCTACTACTTTGACGACCATGGCACCCTTATTGCATCTGTCAGTGGAACAAATTTTGAGTTACCCGAAGAGGTACTAGGAACAATTCTGAAGGTTCCCTCTGAAGGTATAAGGACCATCATTGGGACTGCTTCAAGGTCGTAATTGCCCAAAACAGGGTTGACAATGTAGGTGCGAGGGAAAGACTTCTGAAGAAGGAAATGAAAGCAGAGTAACAACTTATGTTTGAGTTGGTTAACAAAGCGCTGCTTCCAAGGGCTGAGGGTCGCACCATTGCCTCCATCGCAGACCTGGTGCTTATAGAAGAATTAGCCAATTTTCAACCCATCAACCTTCCTGCAATCATGATTGAGCACATAATCAAGGTGTTGAATGCACTAGAAGGAAAACATGGACTTCCCTATGGTTTCTTTCTGACTAAAGTATTTGAACATTTCAAAGTTAGAACTGGCAATGCTACCAAGAGATCCAAGAAACACATGTGCTCTATGGAAACTTTAGAAGAGTGTGATTACATACATAGGAAAGGGGCCGTTGGAAGCACCTCCATAATCTCGACTCTGTTGAAAGCACAGGAAAGAATGACTGCTGAACTGCAAAGGGTTAAGGCTGAGAATGTGCTTCTTCAGGCTATATTGATCGAAAGAGAGAAAAAAGTTGGGTCCCAAGATGCCTTGAAGGCTGCAAGAACTGAGATCGAGCGGCTCAAAATAGAAAATGAGAAATTAACTCTCAAAGTGGATGAGCTCAAGGACTAGATGCTTCAGGAGCAACGCGTCAACAGTGAACGCATGGACAAACTTCTCAATGCTCTGACCTCCCCAAACCCTTAGCCCTCCCATAATTCATATCCCTCTTTCTATGCTCTCCCATTCTGATCTCATATGTTTTGACTGACATTTGGCACTTATGACTTTTTATGTTATGCACTTTCTGCTCTGACTACTATGTTTTGATAATACATTGATAGATTTGGGCAGTCATTCTGTTTTATGTCTAATAAATTGCTTGTCTGATAATACATTGATTCGTGCTGTGTTGATCTTATGGCTTTGAGTTAGCGATGGTGCACTCAGTTTCCTTTTCGATGATGCCAAAATGGGAATAATGGGTACAATGGGATTGGATTGATTCATTGTTCTGTTTGATATGGGATTGATTATTTTAATCTTTGGTTGCTGTTATGACCTGGTTCTCAGGGGGAATACAACTTATGTGTTTGTCATCATCAAAAAGGGGGAAATTGATAAGCCATGTTACCTTATGTTTTAGTGTTTTGATGAGGTGACAAACCTACTCGAGGAACTAGTTACGATGATAGAAAGACCAACTCTCCTGAAGTATTCATACAGTCAACTCTACAGTTGTAAAGTTGTTGCCACTATAGCAGATACCGCAGTAGGCATGACAATGGCCGCGTAGTTGCTACGGGGTGTCATCTTCACTCTTTCTCTACATATTCAAACATCTTGCTAAAGTGAAGATTTGATTCTTGCAAAATTCAAAAATTGTTTAAATCCAAAAGTGCAAGTCTCCATTCATTAAGGTGTGCTAAAGAAAAAAGCTTCAACAAATCCAAGGACCTGTTCTTCTACAACCGAAGATGTGTTAAGTCCTAGGAGTGCTAAGTTTCTGTTTGTTTGTTCTTAAACTTGTAAACCTACTCTTCTCAAAAGGAAGATGTTGTAGGTACTTTGAATTCTCAATAGTTTTGTGTTGGTAGTTTACGTTTCATTCTATTGAGTGGTACCCTTGGCTAGAGTTAGTCAAGGTTTATTACAGCGTGTCGGGGTCAGAGATAGTCAAACAATGTCAACTCTCAAAGGTCGCTATGTAGTGCCGAATCTTCACAAATGCTTGAGTGGTACACTAGGCTGTGGTTAGTCTAGGTGTATTAGCCGGTTTGGGCTACAGTGAGGTAGTCAAAAGAGTTCCTTCAGCAGGATACCGTAAGGGCGAGGATTATGTGAATTAATTCCTAGATCAAAAGAGTCTGGAATCAAGTTGTTTGGGAAGGGAGCGAAATCCTTACGTGGTAGGTCGTGGTTTTTAATTCCTTGAGCAAGGAGTTTTCCACGGTAATATCTTGTGTTATTTACTTACTGCACTACATCAGGGAACTGGTAAACAACTAGGTCCATCATATATTGTTTGGTGGACGCACAACCTTTATCAATTGTCTTCTATCAATAATTTATCAATGTACTGTAAGATATTTAACATGATAAATTTAAGATCGACATGATAATAGGTCACAAAATAAATAAACATCAGTAGGATCGAACGGCGTACCTGTTTGAGCCATAACAGACTGTAAAACGACTAGACACGTGATGTCAACGAGACAACTACCACACACTTATCAGTCACTCTCTTAATATTATAAGAGAGAAGACAAAAATGTGCCTTATATAGGGTTACAGAAGGGACTTAGCTGCAATTACTAAAACTTTAATGGGCCCTCCCATTACGTGTCTAATTGGGTTAAACCTATATTCACCGCCTCACTAGACCCACCAAACACATAAAAGCACGATTAATACCATTTCTTAGTGGACACATCTATGGACTACCATACAACCCAAAACAGTTAAAATATAAATAAAATGTTTTAAATAAAGTAAGTCCATTTTTACCAAATATATACAACTAAAAGCATCATTATTAGTAATCTAAACTTATGCTTTTCAATTTATAAAATAATTTTTTTTCAAGAAAGAGGTTGATCCCACTATATGTATATATTCCTCCCCAAAAGATCATTTCTTTAGGTATACTCCGAAGCTCTGAGAGAATCAGGAAATGAATAATTGTTCTGATTATATAAAGAACAAAGTGGTCAACATCACAAATTTTTTCAAGAAAGTGGTCGATATCATTATATGTATTATTTTATTTTTTTCATAAAAAAGATCTTTTCTTTAGGTATTTGAAAGCTCTGATAGGACCAAGAAATGTGTGATTTGCTTGAGTATGATCGCGAAACATAATTTAATGACAAAACAGACATAATCCTTAGAACTCTTGCCATGTTATAATAGATCTACCGAACTTAAAACTGTAGTACTCCATCCGTCTCAATTTATATGAAGGTTTACCTATTTAGGGAGTCAAAACAATTTTTTTTACTATGATTTTCTTCAATTCTTTTCATAAATTGTGAATTATTAATTATGCAGACTTATAATACTTTTTATGAAAAAGGCTCAAATATTAACAACTATTTTAAATGACTCATTTATTTTTTTTTCATCAATACGCAGGCCTATTTACGCCATTTAACTTTCGTAAAACTGCCTCATTTACGCTTACCCATCAATATTTGCCATTTTCATGACGCCTGCTACTGTATCGACTCATCCATGTCATTTTTTATTAACGCCGGTTTTATAATTCCAGATATGACATGTGACCTCCAATTAGAGGTTTACGTCATTTAATTAAAACTGCCCAATTTTAAACCCTAAATTGATAAAAAAAAAAAATCGACCCATACACCCTACCCACCCACAATCATAATCTAGTTGGAGGCCACGTGTCATATCTGGTATTGTAAAACCGGCGTTAATGAAAAATGACATGGATAAGTCATTTTGGTAACAGGCGATGGCATAAATGAGCCAAACTATTGATAAGTGGTATAAATGAGTCATTTCCGATAATTCGATGACATAAATGAGTCAAACTATTGACGAGTGACATAGATGAGTCATTTCCGATAGTTCGATGGCATAGTTGAGCCTTTTCCGTACTTTTTATGTAGTTTTCAAATATTTAAATTTTATTATAACTTACTCAAGTTAATTCCTATCGGAATAAAGAAAGAAATTTCATTAATCCCGAAATCACTCAACCCTCATATAAATTGGGATGGATTTTTTTTCAAAAGTATTCACGGGGAAACTTGCAACTTAGCGTCTACAGTGGTTCAATAATTCAACTAGCAGCTATTAGTAACTTGAATCGCTAAGTCTAAGTTACCCAAATCTTGATTTAGTTGTATCTCAGTACTCCTCGCTGCAAACAAAAAAATATGAATCTTCCCTGGTATACTCTTCTAATTCCTCTGCTTGTTTTCATTTTCTTCCTTCATCAGTGGTTCTTTACTACCTCAAACGTCCAAAAAAAGTTACCACCATCCCCAAGAAAGCTTCCAATTATAAGAAATTTGCATCAACTTGGGACACATCCTCACCGTTCTCTCCATAAGCTTTCAGAAAAACATGGTCCAGTCATGCTACTTCACTTGGGAAGTAAGCCAATGCTCATTGCTTCCTCTGTTGAGGCTGCTCGTGATATCATGAAAACTCATGATCTCGTCTGGGCAAGCAGACCTAAATCCAGCATCATTGATAGACTCTGTTATCGCTCCAAGGACGTGGCCTTTAGTCCATTTGGTGAATATTGGAGGCAAGTTAGAAGTATTATGGTGCTTAACCTTCTCAGCAGTAAAAGAGTTCAATCTTTTCGTGGTGTCAGAGAAGATGAAACAACGAATATGATTGCAAAAATCAGGCAAGGTTGTGATTCTTCGAGTTCAATAATATATTTGGGAGATCATTTATGTGCTCTCACTAGTAACATAATTAGCCGAGTAGCCTTAGGGAGGACATATAATGAAAGGGAAAGTGGAATAGATGCAAAAGCCATCCTAGCAGAATTTGTTGAACTTGTAGGTTGTTTTAACGTTGGGGATTATATTCCGTGGCTTAAATGGATCAATAAAATCACTGGTTTGGACACCAAACACATTTTTAGAGAGTGTGATTGAAGAACACATTATTAGGAACAAGAAAAGAAAAATCCGCACAGGTGAACCTAAAGACTTCGTGGACATTTTGCTAGAAATTCAAAATGGAAAGGAAACTGGCTTTCCTCTTCAAAGGGATTCATTGAAAGCTATCCTCTTGGTAAGAATCTCATTTTTTCTTCGCATTAGTTAATCCCACATAACAATATATCACCCTTATTGATCTATTTCAGAAGTTTAAGCTTAGTGAATGCAGATACTATTACTCCCTCCATTTCATAATAACTGGTATTTTTAACTTGGTTACACCCCTTAAGAAAATGACTCACTCCTAGAAAGTAAGATGTATTTTTACTAACTTACCTTTAATCAAACACCTTAAAAAAGAATTATGTTCTGTAATGGTTTTTTTGGTTAAGTAAAACTCTATATTCAAGTAAGGGTAAAATTGGAAGAAAGAAATCAATATATTCTTAATTTTGTGAAACACCACTTATTTTGAAACAAAATGAAAGGGTAAAAACACCACTTATTATGAAACGGAGGGAGTATTATTAATTTTCTTGTATGAACATGTCGCAAATGTATACTATTTTAAATTTTATTTCGCGAAGTAAAATGATGGTGGTGAGACTACACACCAACAGTGTTTTTATGCGTATAGCCTCCATGGTCAGTGGCTATAATTCACATGTTGGAAAGCATGTGGAAGTAAGTGGAGCTTAAAAACTCAGTTTGTCATTTGATTTTGTGTTCATTTCCTATCATAGGATTCGTTTGCTGCTGGCACGGATACAACATATACAACTCTAGATTGGACAATGGCAGAGCTTTTGAGGCAGCCAAGAACCATGGAAACATTACAGAATGAAGTGCGACTATTAGCTCAAGGAAAATCGGAGATAACAGAGGATGATCTAAAAAATATGCAGTATCTGAAAGCAGCAATCAAGGAAAGCCTCAGGCTTCATCCAGCAATTCCACTACTACTTCCTCGAGAATCAATGGAAGACGTGAAATTGCTAGGCTATTATCACATTCCTGCCCAAACTCAAGCCATTGTTAATGCTTGGGCTATCGGAAGAGACCCGTTATTGTAGGGAAATCCAGAGGAGTATCGGCCAGAGAGATTCTTAAATAGTGATATTCATGATGTCAAAGGACTAAACTGTGAGTTCATTCCCTTCGAAGCTGGTAGAAGGGGCTGCCCAGGAAGTAGTTTTGCTATTGCAGTAATTGAGCTAGCAGTAGCGAAGCTTGTGCATAAGTTTAATTTTGCATTACCAGAAGGGTTAAAACCGGAGGATATGGATATGACTGAAAGCACCGGCATAACAACTCGTAGGAAATCACCTTTGCTAGTTGTGGCCACTCCATGTACTTGAGAGTTTATTACTCCATTTCTTACGATCTAGATCGCTGATCTTATTCACCAATATTATCAATGAAGCATAGTACCCAGCATGGCTAGTAGTTAGTAATAATTTCACTATATGTAACAAGTTTATTGGTCGACTCCCTTTTTGGGTGTTAGTCTGTTTCAATTTATGTGAACGTTTTCGGAGTACGAGAGTCAAACTTTATAATCTTGACCGTAAGTTTTGACATAGATTTTTCAAGTTTGTAAAAATAAAATTTATATGTTTAGAAACTACATAAAAAGTATTATAAGTCATGATAATTTATAATTCAAATAACTTAGAAAAAATATAAGAAAAATGGGGTCAAAGAATCAATGTAGACTTCACATAAATTGAAACAGAGGGAATATGGGAATATGTTTTATGTTCTTTTATGCAATATTTCTTATTCTAACGTGCTCTTCGGATAATATTAATTTGTTAAAAAATTGAAGCTATTCTACACAGTAAGGGACCATAGCCCAAAGGATTTTTTTTTTTTTTTTTTTTTTTTATGGTTGTTGCTATTTATAACAAACTATCTTGCCAATAATTAATTATCCATCTAAGCTTTTCCACATTTAGTTGGTATATATTTGATACCAAAAGAAGGGGAAAAAGAGACGCCTAGTATTTTGAAGGAATTTTTTTCTTTCTCAAAGGTAAATATTGGGCATGTTGTGTGTTTTCTGAATTGGTTAGGTATAATATCTGGTGCAGCTAAGTATTTACCATTATATATTACATGTTTCAAAGGCTTGGGCCTTGATGAATTGGTAAGGACTGGTTCTTGAGGGATTTCTTCATCCAACTGAGCCCTCTTCCTTTTTCAATAAATTGAAGTTGAAATACATCATCCCTATTTTACCCTCTGTTGTATGATTTAATAAATAATGACTAGGTAAAGGGTCAAATCGCAAAAGATAGAATAATATGTAAATCAAAGAATTGTATGCATTAAGGGTGCAAAATGCAAAGAACCCAAGTCTATTATCATTGTCTTCTCTAGTTAAATATATCAATAACTTATCAATGTACAACTAAAAGTATCATTAATAGTACTATAAACTCACGCTTTCAATTTATAAATAATATTTTTTTCAAGAAAGAGGTTGACACCACGATATGTATATTTTCCTCCCCAAAAGATCTTTTCTTTAGTATACTTTAAAGCTCTAAGAGAATCAGGAAATGAATAATTTGTTTTGATTATATAAAGAAGAAAAGTGGTCGACATCACTAATTTCTTCAAGAAAATTGTCGCTATCACTATATAAGTTTTTGAAGAGAGTGGTCGATATCACTATCTGTATTTTTTTTTCCACACAAAAGAACTTTTCTTTAGGTATTTTGAAGCTCTGAAAGAACCAAAAAATGTGTGATTTGCTTGATTATGATCACGAACCATAATATAATGACAAAACAGACATAATCCTTAGAACTCTTGCCATGTTAAAATAGATCTACCGAACTTACAACTATATTAATTATTTTAAACAAAAAAGTATTCACGGGGAAAGCTTGCAAGTTAGCGTCTACAGTGGATCAATAATTCAACTTGTAGTTATATATTAGTAACTTGAATTCCCAAGTCTAAGTACTCAAATCTTGATTTCATTGTATCTCAATACTCCTTGCTACAACAAAAAAAATGGATCTCCCCTGGTATTCTCTTCTAATTCCTCTGCTTGTTTTCATTTTCTTCCTTCATCAGTGCTTCTTTACTGCCTCAAACGTCCAAAAAAAGTTACCACCTTCCCCAAGAAAGCTTCCAATTATAGGAAATTTGCATCAACTTGGGTCACATCCTCACCGTTCTCTCCATAAACTATCTGAAAAATATGGTCCAGTCATGCTACTTCACTTAGGCAGTAAGCCAGTCATTGTTGCTTCCTCTGTCGATGCTGCTCGTGATATCATGAAAACTCACGATCTCGTCTGGGCAAGCAGACCTAAATCCAGCATCGTTGATAGACTCTTTTATCGCTCCAAGGACGTGGCCTTTAGTCCCTTTGGTGAATATTGGAGGCAAGTTAGAAGTATTACTGTGCTTCACCTTCTCAGTAATAAAAGAGTTCAATCTTTTCGTGATGTCAGAGAAGAAGAAATATCGAACGTAATTGCAAAAATCAGGCAAGAGTGTGATTCTTTGAGTTCAGTGATAGATTTGAGCGTTAGTTTATATTCTCTGACTAATAACATAATTAGCAGAGTGTCCTTAGGGAGGAAATATAATGAAGGGGAAAGTGGAATAGATGCTAAGACCATCCTAGAAAAACTAGTTGAACTTATAGGTTCTTTTAACGTCGGGGATTATGTTCCATGGCTTGAATGGGTCAATAAAATCACTGGTTTAGACACCAAAGTGGAGAAAGTAGCTAAAGAGTTGGATGCATTCTTGGAGAGTGTGATTGAAGAACACATTATCAGGAACAAGAAAAGAGAATACCGTCCGGGTAAAGCTAAAGACTTTGTGGACGTTTTGCTAGAAATTCAAAATGGAAAGGAAACCGGGTTTCCTCTTCAAAGGGATTCATTAAAAGCTATCCTCTTGGTAAGAATCTCGTATTTCCTAGGCATTGTTTAACGTTTTAAAAGAAAGTTGAAACTCAGATGGAATTTGTCTAGAACCAGAGGTGTTAGTTCTTGACTGTCCTATAATATCATAGAGGGTTAGAATAAGGGAGACACTTACTCTATCTATAGTTTATGCATTGGAGGGGGTCAATTTAGAGGCGGATTCAGGATTTAAATTCTATAGGTTTAACCTTTTAAGATTTTTAGCATTGAACCCGTTTTATTTTTGAAGTTATGATTCCATGTCTACTATTTATTGTAATTTTAATAAATATTTACTCATAAATTTATATTTCGCGTCGAAAGTTATGGGTTCAATTGAACCCATACCTAAAATGTTACATCCGCCCCTGGGTGATCAATTGATTTTGTAGCCCTTTACAAATTTGTAAAGAGGTATTCAAATGGTAAAGGGCTATGTTCTACCATTTCCTCTCAGGACTGTTGACCCTTAAGCCCTAAGAACATTACATGCACGTGGAAGTAAATGGAGCTAAAAAATGTTGTCTACCATTTGATGTCATGTTCATTTTCTATCATAGGATTCGTTTGCTGCTGGCACGGATTCAACATATACAACTCTAGGTTGGACAATGACAGAGCTTTTAAGGCATCCAAAAGCCATGGAAACATTACAAAATGAAGTGAGGGGATTAGTCCAAGGGAAAGAAGAGATAAAAGAGGATGACTTGGGAAATATGCAATATCTGAGAGCTGTTATCAAAGAGACCCTCAGGATTCATCCACCCAATGCACTACTACTTCGTCGAGAATCAATGGAAGACGTGAAATTATTAGGCTATTATCACATACCTGCTAGAACTCAAGCCATTATTAATGCTTGGGCGATCGGAAGAGACCCGTTATTGTGGGAAAATCCAGAGGAATATCGACCAGAGAGATTCTTAAATAGTGATATTGATGTCAAAGGACTAAACTTTGAGTTCATTCCCTTCGGAGCTGGCAGAAGGGGCTGCCCAGGAAGTACTTTTGCTATCGCTGTAATTGAGCTAGCATTAGCAAGGCTTGTGCATGAGTTTAATTTTGCATTACCAGAAGGGATAAAGCCGGAGGATTTGGATATGACTGAAAGCACTGGCATCACTATTCACAGGAAATCACCTTTACTAGTAGTGGCCACTCCATGCTCTAGTTAGGAGTTTATTTTTCTCCATTTCTTACTATCTAGACCACTGATCTTGTTCACCAATATTTATTATCAATAAAACATACTGTACTAGTTCCCACCGTTGCTAGTAATAATTTCACCATATGTCACAAGTTTATTGGTTGACTCCCTTTTTGGGTGTTAGTACATCTGTTTTATGTTCTTTTATGGAATATTTCTTGTCCTAACATGCTCCGGGATAACATTTTTGTGTCAAAGAAAATTCAAGTTATTCTACACGTAATTGGTATTTTTTTTTTTTTTTACTATTTAATAATTAACCATCTTTCCATTCGATATTTCACTAATCAACTGAATTATTGGGGCGTGCCGTTTGTTTTTTTGAGCAGTATTATATACCATACGTTTCAAAGGTTTGGGCCCTGAATTGGTACGAAGTGGTTCTTGATGGATTTCTTCATCCAACTCAGGAACCCCCCTCCTTTTTTCAATGAACTAGATGGCGTACGCCCGTGCTGCGCACATGTCCAACACTTTGGATTATAATGTATCTATGTGTATGTAGTTATGTTTGAATAGTGATAATATATATATATATATATATATATATATATATATTTTTTTTTTTTTTATATTGCTAATAAACATACATAAGTTTGCACTGTTTTTATGCATATATATATACTATGTTCAAAACACGATAAATATAACATTGTAGTTTGTACTCCGTATCCAAAACTTTATTATATTAGTGTTTGCTACGAATACAAAGTTTGCAAAAATTTATAAATACTTTTTAAAAGAGAAGACTTGTTTAAAAAGAAGGTAAAATTACTCAAATGACTACCTTATGGCAGTTTCCTATCATTTATAGCTATCCTTTTAAATATTACCATTTGTAGTTAAGTTTTCCCAAATTAAGGTATTTTTTTAGATGTATTTGATGCGCGTAAATTCATAGAAACACAGTAAAAAAGAAAACATATCCCTTGATTTTAGGCAATAACGGTGGGATCATTTAATTAGTTATTAATTGGTATTTTTTATCATACTCTTCCACAAAATCAGATTTTAGATTTCTTTTCCATGACCGTTTTCTATTCCTTCATCCAATCTTCAACATTCAAACGTAAAAAATCAAAAATTCAAAATTTGAAAACATTCAACAGCCAATGTATTTGAAATTTTCAATATTGATTTCGTTTTTTTATTTACCCATGTATTTGATAGCATAACTAATGTATTTGAAGTTTCCAATCAAACTCCATGTATTTTATATTAAATATCATGTATTTGTGTGAGTAATAATGTATTTAGTGGTAATGTATTTGAAGTTTTCAATATTGATTTCATTTTTTATTTACCCATGTATTTGCTAGCATAACTAATGTATTTAAAGTTTCCAATCAAACCCCATGTATTTTATATTAAATCTCATGTATTTGTGTGAGTAACAATTTGCATCACCCATGTATTTGATGAGACTAATTTGAACAATATATATATATATATATATATATATATATATATATATATATATATATATATATATATATATATATAAACTTACCATGTATACTCCGTGTATTTGAAACTAGATGAACTCACGGAATTAATTTGAAAAAAATACACAAATATATAGAAAAACTTACAAAAATACACCACCAACCACAACAATTGGTAGTTATATCATAGAATATACACAAATACATATATTTTTCATCTTCTCAAACCACAAAAAACTTTTCTCTCCCTTTCTCTGTGTGCCCATTATAACCACCACCATGACTACTGAGAAAAAACAATCACTTTCACCAAGTTGATTTTGTGGAAGAATAATAACACAAATAGCGAAAATTTCATGAAATAAAGGAGATGGGATAAGATCATGAAAGAGCCTCCACTTTGACCACATATGCTTTGAATCGAAATAACCGTACCGAAAATACCGTTTTTGATTGCAATATCCCAAAATGAAAAATCGAATTTGGAAGGGTTGAAGAGAGTAAGAAGACGACTATTTCTTACAAAAGATTGATTCTTCCCTTTTAAAAAGGTAAGAATTTATGAAAAGGGAGAGAGAATGGTAATGTATATTAAGTGATTAATATTGTTACCATTAAAAGGGGACATGAGATTAGGGTGCTAATTTTTAGGTGTATTTGTGAAATGGTAATCAAACTTTCCGTGTAGCTATAATAGTTAAATTAGAAAAGTATTTAGTTATTATTAGTAATTAAAATAAAAGATAGTTATTACCACTAATTATGTATTAGAAGTAGCTATAAGGCGTAAAAATTCCTAAAAAGAAACTATTTTCCTCTCTTTGAGACAAAACAATACCAATATTTAAGCATCAGTTGATACTTTGATTTTTAATTCGATTAATTTAAAGGTGTAAAATATTCTATTGTTAATGTATGTAGAATGGACCTAAACAATACTTATTATTTTTTATCAAATTTTGACTTGGATAATTCTAATTCAAATTATTAAGTTAATTTTACATGTTTTAAAACGAAACAAAGTAAAAATTTGATTTTCTATTTAAACGAAGAATTACTATTTTTTTAATTTTTGGTGAATATTCATGGTTTAGCTCATTTTACTTATCATGTTGTCTTTCGCACCTTTTTTAAGGAAACGTTAATTAGAATTATAATTTGACTAATTTACCTTATTTATTATTTGATATCCATTTAGTATTATTTTTTCTTTTACGACATTAATCTCTTTTCACATTTATTAGAGTAAGAATAAAAATAAAAAAGTAATTAAATTCTATCTTATTTTAAAATATAAATATTTTAAGTATATTTATTTTAGTAAACATAACAAATAAATGACATGGCGAAATAACAAATACAATAGTTAAATATCTAGATTAGATATCAGGCTAATATAAAAAAGAAAGGAAATTGTATGGTTTGACTACTTAACCTTTTGAAGAAAAGCAATAATATGAGGTCCACATTTTTTAATGTACAATAATTTCATTTCCTCCCACTAATGGGTTGATACGCATGTGGCAATGAATCCACTATTATTGACTTAATGGGGATACTTTGAAAATTATATGAATATTGTTTGATTTTTTAATATGGGGTGCACGGTTTTTTTTTTTTTTTTGATATTGCTTTTTTTTAATATGGGGTCCATTTTTTTTTTTTTGATATTGCTTGATTTTTTTAATGTGGGGTCCACTTTTTTTTTTTAAATGAGTTTGGAGGTGGTGGGACTTACTTTTAAATATCTAGATTAGATCTTGACTAATATAAAAAAAGAAAGGAAATTGTATGGTTTGAGCTGCTCTTTAGATCCCTTTGAAGCGATAACATGGAGATCACGTTTTTGTTGTGCGATAATTTATTTCTTTCACTAATGGGTTGATATGCATGTGGCAATAAATCCACTATTATTGACTTAACGGAGATACTTTGGGAATTACATGAATATTGTTTGATTTTTTAATATGGGGTGCATGTTTTTTTTTTTACATGAGTTTGGAGGTTGTGGGGTCTTTTCTTTTTTTTTTTGGTTGTACATGAGTTGGAGGACGGACGATGATCCCCCTCCAAACTCATGTTTATATAATAGTATAAATTTAAATAAAATAAATCATCCCCATTTTACCCCCACAAAATGAACTCTTTTATGGTTTCATAAATGAATGACTAGTAGTCTGTTTGGCCAAGCTTCTAAAAACAGCTTATTTTAAAAAGTACTTTTGGCTAAAAATAGTTTGTGTTTGGCCAATTAATTTAAAAAGTACTTTGGAGCATCAATTAATGTTTGGCCAAACTTTTAAAAGTCATTTGCGATTTTTCAAAAGCATTTTCAAAAAATACTTTTGGGCAAATCGCTATTTTTTGAAATTTTTCGAAAGCTAACTTGCTACTCTTCAAAAGACTTATTTTTATCCTAAAACAGCCACAAACATCACTTTTTTTTTAAAAATAAGCACTTATTGAAAAAATAAGTAATTTTGGGGGAAAAATAAGTTTCACAAACAAGCTACAAGTAAGAAGTTAAATCGCAAAACATGGAAATCAAATGAGTAACTGTATAGACATTATCATTGTCCTCTGCAGTTAAATATATCAGCAACTTATCAATGTACAGCTAAAAGCACCATTGTTGGTTCAATAAACTCATGCTTTTCAATTTCTTAACTAATAATTTCTTCAAGAAAGAGGTCGACACCACTATATGTTTCTTTTCCTCACCAAAAGATTTTTTCTTTAGGTATACTCTGAAGCTATGAGAGAATCAAAATGAATAATTTGTTTTGATCATATAAAGAAGAAAGTGGTCGCCGTCAGGCGTCAGCCCATCACTATATAATTTCTTCAAGAAAGTGGTCCTTATCACTATATGTATTTCTATTTCATGCAAAGGATCTTTTCTTAGGTATTTTGAAGCTCTGAAAGAATGAAGAAATTAGTGATTTGTTTGATTATGATCACAAAAGATAATATAATGACAAAACAGACATAATCACGAAACATAATATAATGGGGAAAAACTTGCAAGTTGGCGTCTACAGTGGATGTGGATCAATAAATGGTCAACTAGTAACTATTACTAACTTGAAGCCTCAAGTCTAGTACCCAAATCTTGATTTCGTTGTATCTCAATACTCCTCGCTACAGCAAACAAATGGATCTTCCCTGCTATTCTTTTCTGATTCCTCTGTCTGTTTTCACTTTCTTCCTTTATCAATGGTTCTTTACCACTTCAGACATCAAAAAGAAGTTACCACCATCCCCATGAAAGCTTCCAATCATAGGAAATTTGCATCAACTTGGATCACATCCTCACCGTTCTCTCCATAAACTATCTGAAACATATGGTCCTGTCATGATGCTTCATTTGGGAAGTAAGCCAGTGCTTGTTGCTTCCTCTGCCGAAGCTGCTCGTGATATCATGAAAACCGACGATCTCGTCTGGTCAAACAGACCCAAAACTAGAATGGCTGATAAACTACTTTATGGCTCCAGGGACGTGACATTTAGTCCTTATGGTGAATACTGGAGGCAAATTAAAAGTGTCACCATGCTTCACCTTTTTAACAACAAAAGAGTCCAATCTTTTCGTGATGTGAGAGAAGAAGAAACGTCAAACATGATTGAAAAAATCAGGCAAGGATGTGATTCGTCGAGTTCAGTGACAGATTTGAGAGATTTATTCAGTTCTCTGACAAATAACATAATTAGCAGAGTGGCATTAGGGAGGAAATATGATGAAGGGAATAAAAGTGGCATGACTGCTAAGGAAACCATAGAAAAACTTCTTGAACTTTTAGGTGCTTTTAACATTGGGGATTATATTCCACTGCTTGAATGGGTCAATAGAATAACTGGTCTAGACACCAAAGTGGAGAAAGTGGCTAAACAGCTGGATACATTTTTGGAGAGTGTGTTTGAAGAACACGAGATTAGGAACAAGAAAAGAGAATACCGGGCAGGTGAAGCTAAAGACTTCCTAGACGTTTTGCTGGAAATTCAGGAGGGAAAGGAAACTAGATTTCCTCTTCAAAGGGATTCATTGAAAGCTCTCCTCTTGGTAAGCATCGTGCTTCCACATATCTTGCAAAATAATAAATAGATATTCTACTTTGAAATTAATTTTCTAGGAAAAAAGCGATGGTGATGTGACTACATCGACCCCCCTCCCCCCCCCCCACACACACACCCATCCTACGCATTAGTAGCAATAATTCAAATGTCGTCGGAAAGCTTGTGCATGTAAAAGTGGAGCTTGGCTTGTTCTTTTTCTGAATATTATTATTTGTGTTCTTTTTAATACATAGGGTTCATTTGCTGCCGGTACATATACAGCATATACAGCTCTAGAGTGGACAATGACAGAGCTTTTGAGGCATCCAAGAGCCATGGAAACATTACAAAATGAAGTGAGAGGATTAGTCCAAGGGAAAGCGGAGATAACAGAGGATGACTTGGGAAATATGCAGTATTTGAAAGCAGTGATCAAGGAGAGTTTTAGGCTTCATCCACTGATTCCACTACTAATTCCGCGAGAATCAACTGAAGATGTAAAATTGCTAGACTATCACATACCTGCTAAAACTCAAGTCATTATTAATGCGTGGGCAATCGGAAGAGACCAGTTGTCATGGGAAAAGCCAGAGGAATTCCGACCAGAAAGATTCTTGAATAGTGATATTGATGTCAAAGGACTAAACTTTGAGTTGATTCCCTTCGGAGCTGGCAGAAGGGGATGCCCAGGAATTACTTTTGCTATAATGGTGAATGAGCTAGCATTAGCAAGGGTTGTCCACAAGTTCAATTTTGCACTGCCAAAGGGGTAAGAGAGGAGGAGTTTGATATGATTGAAAGCATTGGCATCGCTGTTCGTAGGAAATCACCTTTGCTAGCAATTGCCACTCCATGTTCTAATTAGGAGTTTCTTTCTCCATTACATTTCTTACTGTCTAGAACACTGATTTTGTTCACCCATATAAGTCCTGCATGGTTCCCAGCATTGCTTGCAGCTAATAACTTCACAATCTGTAATAAGTGTGCTGGTCAACTCCCTCCCTTAGGGGTGTGTGTGGATTTGTTTTATTAATTGACTTAATAGCTCAAAACTCTCCCAACTTATTCACATTTTGTCAATTTAATGCTTATGGGGTGTTGCTGTTATACCCCTGAACTATAACATTTGCTATCAAAAATACCCCCTGCAGTGTCGAGTGGCCTTACTCTTTTTTTTTTTTGGGCCGGGGGGGGGGGGGGTGATATCATAGATATTCGTGGAGCATGATGCCAAAGAAATAACTCCAAAAGTAATTAGTTTTCTCATTACAAAAGGCAGTAATTAACCAAGAAGAAAAGGAAAAAAGGAAAATGTAGTGACCTTACATCATATGAAACAAATTGTGTGGTTGAAGTTCAATTGGTTATCTTTCTTATCATGCAATAATGCATAAAATTGGGGTCGATCTTCTCCTTTAGATTGTGTGGTGAAGATTTTCTGAATATACGCGAACAACAAGATGAGCTTCAGCAATTTCTAAAAATGACGTTTGTTTTCAAGTTGGCATGCAAGAGATATTTCTCTCCAAATATCTTAATTAGACACCAATATAATTCTCAATTTCTTGTCAATACTCATTGCTAAAACAAACATGGAGCTTCCCTGCTATTCCCTTCTAATTCCTCTGTTTGTCTTCATTTTGTTCCTTCATAAATTGAACTTTATTACTTTACCTCCATCTCCAAAAAGCTTCCAATCATAGGAAATCTGCTTCAACTTGGGTCGCATCCTCGCCCTTCTCACCATAAACTATCACAAAAATATGGTCCATCATATACTTCATCAAATACGAAAATGATAAAACCGAAAATCGAAAAACCGAACCGAACCGAATCGAAACTTCAACAAATCGAACCGAACCGAACTAGTTTGGTTGGGTGTTTGGTGTCCATGGTCAAAAACCGAAACCGAAATAGCCGAACCGAAAAACCGAAAAACCGAACGCGCACCGAAGTTTAATACATTACCAAAAAAAAAAAATTAAAATAGTCGCCATTAAGTTTAAAAAAAAAACCTAATTGTAATAGTCTCTTTTGCATTGTATCCCTAATTTTAAAACTTCAAATGGAGAAAATCAAATATCCTTAACAAAGAAAAGTAACTACAATGTCTCTTTAGGATTACTATATGTCCTTTTTATGGTGTTTAATTATTCACTACAGTATGTATATAACACCTAAGAATCTATATCATGATTATAGTTTTACATTCTGTGTATCCATTTGTTTGATTTTGATTTCAATTTATCAATTTTACGTTTTATTGCTTTTGAGAATATGAATTAGCCAATGGAATCGCTTTATAATATTATATCAAAAAACCGAATTGAAAAAAACCAAACCGAACCGACACTTTAAAATCAAACCGAAAGAACCGAACTGAAATAGTTTGGTTCGTGTGTGTGTCCACCTCCAAAAAACCGAACTTCGAAATAATGCCAAACAAAGTTTGATAAAACCGAACCAAAAAACCGAACGCTCACCCCTAACTTGGGCAATAAGCCACTGCTCATTGCTTCCTCTGTTGAAGTTGCTAGTGATATCATGAAAACTCACGATCTCGTCTGGTCAAGTAGACCTAAGTCTAGCATCGCTGATTCCTTTATGGATCCAAGGACGTGGTCGTTAGTCCCTGTGGTGAAAACTGGAGGCAAGTTAGAAGCATTACTGCGCTTTAACTTCTTAGCAATAAAAGAGTTCAATCTTTTTGTGATATCAGAAAAGAAGAAACATCGAACATGATTGGAAAAATCAGGCAAGAGTGTGATTCTTCGACTTGGTGATAAATTTAAGAGATCTTTTTAATACTATGACTAATAACATAATTAGCAGAGTACCCTTAGGACGGAAATATAACAAAGGGGAAAGAGGAATCAATGCTAAGGCCACCAAAGATGGATCTTGGAAACTTTTTACTGAGCAAAAGTTACTGAATCCATGTTTCTTTTTGTTTACCCCGAATTTAGGTAACCAATTGAATTTGTAAGTGAAGTATAGGATATGTCGACGAACTTTAATCTATTTTGGGTTTATAGGAAATAATTATAGATTTGCGTGTTATAGCATATGTGTGTGAACATATGCGTAAGTGATTCGAATCAAGATACAAATGTTTATGATTAAGCCAACTATATTGGAAGAATAAGCATAAAAGCCACTGATCCGGACCAAAGGTGAGAGAGCTTCAATATATAATTTCTATTACAATGTTCTTGATCTTGGAAAAGCTAACTCTTAAAAGTAGGGAAATGTCTCCTATTTATAGTTTTGCCTTATGGTCCTTGCCTACAACATAAAGCCTTTTTCAGAATAAAGTAAACCCTAAAAGGATAAGGTTGGGCCGTACGGTCGTCGGTACAATGTGACAGAACGATGTTAACGCGTGGTGATTTTATAACTGATTAACCGGACTAACGGCCACAATCAACTCGGTCATCGAAACCGGACCGAAATTTTGTGATGCGGAGTTTGGTCCGGTGATACGGACAAACAAATTCGCTTCACTTTCTCTCGAGTCAACCGAAGCCGCGCAATATCACCGTTCTAAGGGAAGACTCGGTGATCATCTTTGTCTCTTCTTATCTCCGGTCCCGGCCTCACGGTCTCGCTTTATATCGTTTTTTTTTACCGTATACACTTTTCTTTTTCTTTTTTAAATGAGGGAGGGGATTACATTGTGGGGAATCGGGTGTTTACACCAAATCAATGCAATTTACCATGGTTAAGTGATTTAATCAAGTGAATATATACATTAATTAATCATGATTAAGTGATAGTTGTATATATTCGAACATATGTTATACATTCATTTGTTTGGTGTAAACACCCGGTGCAAATATATTTTTACCCTTATATATATACCAACAAACATTAAGTCATGAAATTTTTATTATTCCTTGCCTTGATGTGGGAAAAATTATCATTTTTTAAATGGGGGAAATCTTATTATTCCTTATTACTTTTCTCGTTAGCTGACAACTCAAATATAATACAGAACCTTAATTTAATTTGTAACATAAATTGTGCATGTAAAGTGTTAAGTGGTGTAGAATAATCCCCGAGTGAATAGTATAGGTGTTTTTCAACTCGGGGAAAGTTTCGTATGGATGTTTCACTTAGAAAGTCACTCAACTTAATTTTCTAACTAGAGAGTCGCTCAACTATTGGTATTTTACCTTCAAAGTCACTCAATCTATTCAAGTGATTTTTTAATTACACATTGTTGATTTTTAATTAAAGATTGTAAGAAATAACATATACTCATATATTGACCAAAACCTTTTAGTTTACCATTATTCCTTCCTAATTTCTCTCGCATCTTATCTTGGTCCACCAGAAAAATTTGATCTAAACCATGCTGCCTTAAGTCTTATTTAGTTCAGTTTTTTTTTTTTTTTTGGACAGATGAGACCTTGGTACCTGTTAATCCATTCGTCCTTCTTATACAACCTCTTCCTAAGCTTATTCTTTATCATTTCCAATAAAGTTATAATTGCTTTGTTTCTTGCATCAAATATGTACCTACAAATTAAAATATAAAGAGCATAATGAGGGGAAAAAACGCAGAGAAAGAGTCTTGGACACGAGAGAAATTAGGAGGGAATAAATAAAAGGTCTTCGTCAATATATATTATCGGGTCAAGTGGACTGGTCAATAAAATGGTTAAAATGGATATTTGCTTATTTCTTACAATTTTGACTTTAAATAAAATTAGCAAAATATAATTAAAAAATCACTTAAATAAGTTGAGTGACTTTGTAGGTGAAACATGAATGGTTAAGTGACTTTCTGGTTAGAAAATAAAGTTGAGTGACTTTCTGAGTGAAACACACATAGTTGAGTGACTTTCTGGTTAAAAAATAAAGTTGAGTGACTTTCTGATTGAAACACGCATAATTGAGTGACTTCTGGTTAGAAAACAAAGTTGAGTGACTTTCTGAGTGAAACACGCATAGTTGAGTGACTTTCTGAGTGAAACACGCATAGTTGAGTGATTTTCTGGTTAGAAAACAAAGTTAAGTGACTTTCTGATTGAAACACGCATAGTTGGGTGACTTTTTGGTTAAAAAACAAAGTTAAATGACTTTCTGAGTGAAGCCCATAGTTAAGTGACCATCTGATATATTATCTCTAGAAAAATGTCGTGCGTTTTAATTTGTCTATTCTTTTTTTTTTTCCCTCACAACTTGATTTGTCCATTTCTATCAATATGAGCAAAACTGATGAGAGATGCAGTCGCCATTTTATCATCTTAAATAAACAAATACAAGTAGCTGGAATTGATCAAGTGTCGGCCCTAATTAATAATTGATTTGAACATGGAAGTCTGTCTTGGTGGCTCTTATATTAGTTTCAACTTTTTTTTTTTCCCAAAAAGAAGAAGATATAACTGTGTTACCTATGAAATAGCAAACGTCGTTAAATCTGTAAGAGTTAACAGTGGAATAATACCTTTTTTTGGTTCTATTATTAGACTTGCTTTCACTCTCGGTAACCCACCTTTATATGATAAATTTTACTTACCACCTAATATTTACATCAAATCAACGAATGTATGATACATACTACTTTTTTCACTAAGATATACTACTAGTAGTTTTTTTCCCCACTCGGTGTCCAATTGTCGCGTTGGGGCCTGACCAAATTCGGATTCGCATAAAAAATTTCACATTAAGGGTAAAATACTCCGTATCAAAGATGACTTCATACCCACGGCTCAAAATTGGGTCGTCTGGTTACGAATGAGGGAGTACTTACCCCTCTCACCACAATCTTTCGTAGTACGAGTAAATCATATAGTCAATTATACGTATTTTCACCTTAATTTCTAACTTAACCATGGTCAATTAATATGATTTGGTGTAAATCAAGTTGGGCTAAAAGATTCAAAGATACTCTTAACATGATGTGATATTATCCGCTTTGGGCCAAGCCCGCACGGTTTTCCCCAAAAGGTCTTACATCATTAAGAGTATCCAACTCCTTATAAGTAGTTCATTTTTCTTTCCAGCTACCACTGTGGTACTTTGTTTGCACACCTAACAATCTCTCCCTCGAACTAAGTTCCACGTGGCTCATTATCATACCACGGGTCAAATATTCAACATATCTGTGTGCCACCCACACTGTCAGAGTATTTACGGTCACCGAAGCCCAAAGGCTGTGAATGTGTCTTCAAAGTTATGGGTAAAAGTCATAAACCGGCCCATAGACGGCCAAAGGCACTAAGCCAGGCCCCACGTCACATTCCGCCATCTTCATACCCGTCCCGCCAAACTATTAGCTCTGATACCACTTTGTTAGGAAGAAACAAGCAATAACCAAATTGCACGACGAGGTAACGTGCCCGAAAGAAATACCCAAGTCGAAACTTTCCACACTATTTGAACCAAGAGAAAACAATAAACACTAGCACAAATGGAAATCCGGGCAGCAGCTGTACCAACAATAAAATAGCAAAGCAAGCAAAAATAAATCGAATGGAAAAGACACCAAATTTATGTTGTAAAACCCCTTCAAGGTGAAGAGGAAACATCCACGGGACCTCCGGCCCACAAAAGCTCCACTAAAACCAATAAGAGTTACAACAATGTTCTCCAAATGGCTACAACAACAAATCCAAGCACGGAGCAACAATACATAAAAGATAGCACCAAAACTAGTGAAGAAAGGAGAGAAATCACCCCCAAAAATGAGCTACTGTTCATACTCGAAAACTAGAGCTACATACCACAAAATCCGATCTTCACCGTTGAAATCGAAGAACCAGATGTTGAGAACCCCCAATTCAAATTTCAGCACGATCCAACGGTTAATGAATAGGGAAACGCAATTTAAAGCGGACTACTGTAGCAGAAAATTTCTGGACGAAAATCTGCTTTCTCTCTCACGTTTTTCTCTCTATATGGCTGCTATGAATTCACTCTTATGTTCCTAAAATAAGACCTAAATTGATCGTATATATAGAGGAAATTTTGGGCAAAATTAGCCTGGTCCAAATTGGATTGGATTTTATTAATCCAATTCCACATAGGAAGGGAAACCCAAAAACCTAACAATTCTCCCCCTCCAGACTATGTGGAGGAAACCGCCATCCCGGCGATCAAGCAACACTCTTCAAACTTCCCTCTTGGCAAAGCTTTAGTCAACATATCCGAACCATTATCATCGGTGTGAATCTTCTCAAGTTCAAGCAACTTAGAATCCAACACATCTCTAATCCAATGGTATCTCACATCAATATGTTTCGACCTACCATGAAATGTAGAGTTCTTGCCAAGATGAATAACACTTTGATCTTGTCGCAATAAAGCACATACCTCTCTTGAGCAAAGCCAAGTTCCTCCATGCCAAATCCCTTCATCCAGAGCAACTCTTTACAAGCTTCAAAGAATAAGCTCTACTTTAGTAGATAGAGCAACACATTTTTGCAACCTAGATTGCCAAGACACAGCTCCCCCTGCATAAGTAATCAAGTAGCCCGAAGTAGACTTACAAGTATCAACATCACCGACTATATCTGAATCAGTGTAACCACAAAGAATAGGCTTTCATGTCCCAAAACACAAATTCAAATTAGAAGTGCCACAAAGATATCTCATAATCCACTTCACAGCATTCCAATGCTCTCTTCCCGGATTAGAAAGAAAACGACTGATAACACCAACGGCATGAGCAATATCAGGTCTTGTACAAATCATCTCATACATCAGACTGCCAACTGCTGAAGCATAAGGAACTTTCTTCATATCTTCTTTCTCACCATCACTGGAAGGACGCTGCTTCGTGCTCAATTGGAAGTGCATAGCTAAAGGTGTTTTGACAACCTTAGCTTTATCCATGTTGAACCTGGGAAGTACTTTCTGATTGTACTTCTCTTGTGATAACCACCACTTCTTAGCCTTTATGTCACGAACAATCTGCATGCCAAGAATCTGCCTTACTGGTCCCAAGTCTTTCATAGCAAAAGACTTATTCAACTCTTGCTTCAACTTCTGAATTCTACAAGCATTCTGACTAACAACAAGCATGTCATCAACATAAAGCAATAGAATGATAAAGTCACCATTAGAGAATTTTGGCACAAAAACACAATGATCTGAAGAAGTCTTCTTGAAGCCCTGTTGACTCATAAAAGAACCAAACTTCTTATACCACTGCCTGGGAGCTTGTTTCAAACCATACAAGCTCTTCTTCAATTTGCAAACATAATTCTCTTTACCCTTGACTTCAAAACCTTCTGGCTGCTCCATATAAATTTCTTCATCTAAGACACCACGGAGAAAAGCAGTTTTAACATCCATTTGCTCAACCTCTAAATCTAGACTTGCGCCCAAGCCTAGAACAACCGAATGGATGACATCTTCACAATTGAGAGAAAAGATTTCATCAAAATCGATGCAGCAGTATTAAGAAGCCAAAGTCCCGTATTTCTTCATCAAACTTGACACCCATTCCGGACAATTCGATCAAGGACACCCAAAAATCATTGATATGATCGAAATAGGATTTGTCCTCTTTGTATCTAATATTCATCAATTGTTTCGGTTGGAACAACTTATTATTTCCAGTCTTCGAAGCATAAAGTGTCTCGAGCTTTTCCCACAAACTTTTAGCATTTGTCTCATTCACAGTATGATTCGAACATTATCTTCGACCCATTGCCTAATATAGCCACAAACCTGTAAGTACTCAAATTTCCACTCTTCATCTTCAATAGACTCGGGTTTCTTAGAAGCAAACACAGGTAAATGCAATTTTTTGACAAATAGAAGATCTTTCATCTTGCTTTTCCAAATATGGTAATTACTGCTATTTAAACAAACCATCTTGCTCATATTTGCCTCCATCATTCAAATAGACGATCAACACAACCAAATACAACCACATGCTCTGATACCACTTGTTAGGCTAAAAGGTCCAAAGATACTCTTAACATGATGACATTATCCGCTTTGGGCCAAGCCCGCACGGTTTTTCCCAAAATGCCTCACATCATTAAGAGTATCCAACTCCTTATAAGTAGCTCATTTTTCTTTCCAGCTACCAATGTGGTACTTTGTTCGCACACCCAACATAAACATGGATACAAATAAATTTTTACCACTTTACTCTATTAAATTATGATCCTTTAACCACTTGCGTCCAGTCTGCGCCATGAGTATATATTTTAAAGTAACATTACTAGATTTTCTTTCAAGTTGCCAGGACTTTACTACAAAGGAGAGACTGATAGGGAGAGAACCCTTCCGAGGCGGCAGGACCAAAATTTCCTTGAAAAGCAATTCTGGAAGTAGTGAAGTAGGAATAAAAAAAAAAAAAAATAGAAAGCTAAATGGAGATAGTAGGCTTAAATTAAGCAAAACATGAGGTCAAAGTTTCATATAAGTTCAATTTGTGAATACTGATACCTTTTTCATTAAAGTACTGATACAACGAACTAAGGACTAACTTTCAGGCAAAGGACGTTTAACAAGAAACAAACGAACAAAAGAACGAACATTAATGAAGTTTACAAAAATCAAAAGCTTGGAGTTGCAACGACAAGTAAGGGTAATTTTCGTCTGACCGTAATTCCAAGGGCTTCATCCACATCCAAATCTTCAGGTTTTGCTCCATTTGGTAACGAGAATTCAAAATGAAACAACATCCTTGCCAATGCCAGCTCATTCACAACCTTAGCAAATGTAATTCCAGGACAACCTCTTCTACCAGCACCAAATGGAATTAATCCGAAATGTAACCCTTTGTAATCGACAGAACTATCCAAAAACCTTTCTGGTTGAAACTCCTCTGGATTTTCCCATATGGCTGGATCTCTTGATATAGCCCATGGACAAACAAGGACTTGAGTTCCCGCGGCTACGTCGTAGCCCAACACATTGGTGTTCTTTATTGCTTCCCTAGGAAGCAATGGCACCGGAGAATGAAGTCGGAGACTCTCTTTGATCACTGCTCTTAAATAAGGCATGTGTTCCAAGTCATCCTCTATTACGTCTGATTTCCCTTGAGTTACTAGCCTCACCTCTTCTCTTAATTTTCGTAATGTCTTTGGATTTCTGATCAGCTCATTCATTGTCCATTCTAAAAGAGTGGACGTTGTATCAGTTCCTGCAGAAAACATATCGATGATAATAGCTTTAATTGAATCCATCTCAACCTTAAAACCCGACTTGTTTTCTTTCTGAACTTGGAGCAATATATCCACAAAATCCCCACCTTCATCGTTATCCTCTGTTTTCTTCTTCTTGTGTTCCTCAATCACACCTTCCAAGAATGCACTAAACTCTGCAGCTACTTTTTCCACTTTGGCATTTAAACCGTTGAACCTATTCACCCATGCAAGCCACGGCATGTAATCTCCGATATTAAAAACACCCAACAATTCCACAAGCTCAATCACCAATGTCTTGAACTTTTTACCTTCTTCCCCATCACAATACTTCCTTCCTAACGCCACCCTACAAAGCACGTCGTTCGTCATGCTCACAAACAGCTCCGTTAAATCAACAACTTGTGAATTATCAATTGAGTCCCTAATCTTTTGGAGAAGAAGAGAAGTCTCTTCTTCCCTGATTTTACTAAACGATTGGACTCTTTTGTTGTTCAAAAGCTGAAGCATGCAAACACTTCTAGCGTTCCTCCAGTACTCTCCATATGGGGTAAAGGCCACGTCCTTTGGACCAAAGAAAAGCTTGCTGGGAATGCTAGACTTGGGCTTGTTAGCAAAGCTCATATCTTGGGTTTTCATGATCTCGGAAGCTGCTTCGGCTGAGGAAGCGATGAGCACAGGTGTGCTGCCAAACTGAAGCATCATCATTGGGCCATGTTCGTTCGTTAGTTTTTGGAGAGAACGATGTGGTCGTAAGCCCAGTTGGTGAAAGTTTCCGATGAATGGAAGCTTTGGTGGAGATGGAGGAAGATTTTTCTTTGATTTTTTGGATGAAAGCTGGAAAAGTGATATTAGAACAAACGACAAGAAAAATAAGAAAGAAAATACTGCAAATGAGGAAATCATTTTCTTTCCGATCGTAATTAGGTTTATCCTTTGCTAGAGATAGAAGAGATAATTGGTTAAATCTGCATGGTTGAGGAGTGGAATTATTCTGCTTTTATAGAAGAGATCATCAAGCTAGATGAAATACTATAAGCATGTGATGCAGCCGATTAAGGACAAACAAGGCGATTATTTTGACTTAAACCCGATATATTTTATATGTGATCGATTCTAGTATGGTACATATTTCTTCATCATAATTTAGTGATATATATTCTCACACTAATTTTAATTCCTAAGGTTTAATTACTTTATGTGATGTAAATACCGGACAACATTTTTCCATATTTATGTGATTGTAAGTTTGAAACTGATAAAAATTTAGAAGCACTAAGAGTTTTACACTAAGCCAATGAGTCTCACTTATATACTTTTAAGACTTAACCATAGGTATGTAACACACATTTTCACTTTGATTTGTTGATTCTTAAGGTTAATTGTTTAGTCATTTGTAAACATTTGATACGAGTAAGTATGCAGTCTTAAACATTTTGCAACATAATATTTACATTATAAAACCTTATTAGAGTAAAATAAAATGTTCAAGTTAAGTTATTTTTAAATACAAACCCATAGTTGTTCTTTTTGGTATAGTCTAAAAAGAGAATAAAATCATATAAACTGAAACAATAGAAATATTAATCAAAAACTAATTGCATTTATTTGCACTAGATATGAGTTGGTAACTTCGAAATTACAGTAATAACTACTTCGATAATGCAAGAAATTCTTGCAACCAATGAGTATAACTTATATACTATAATATAGACTATAGTAGAAGTAACTTCTTGCATTAGCTAGTGTTTATCCTGGTGCTTAGATATTAGTATAAAGTTTGCGTGGATTAATTATTGTTATTTGGAAATAAAGTGGAGCAAATCCACTCCTTAAGAAGTTTCACAGATGTTGCATTGGCGTTACGTCTGTAGTCAAATTTGGAAACTTAACTTTGAATAGAAATACTTGCGAAGAAAATCATATAATGTAGATATGATAATTACGATAGTCAAAACCAGTGATCCATGTTTGTACACAATTGAAAGGAACAAACCAATTATTCAATCACTTCACAAATTTTAAAGAGAAATACCTGAAAGATTAATTAAACAGGTCTGGATAAAAAGTAGATTTATTATAGATAACTTTCGGAAAAAAATAAACTAGAAATAATGTAGTTTTTGACATATTTAACACGATAAGATTTATTTGTTATACAAGTTAGCAGTCGTAGGAAACGGTATGTGTAATCCTCTATTTATTTATTAATTTATTTATTCCCAATAGAATCTCTAATTCATCATGTTAATTGATTGAACTGTACTTAATAGAATAAACCTAAATATGTGACATGAATTGTGCATGTGAATTGTAATCACTGAACAAGTTGTTAATCGTAGAACAGAGCTAGTGCATGTTTTGCTTTGGCTATTCAATCCATGTGCAAAAACTGACGATAAATGAAGTATGCATTTACAGAAATGAGAGGAAATGCATGCACATAGATGTGGCCATCTTAATAAACAAATACAAATTGACAGAACTGATTATGTGGGCTCCCTAAACAATTGCAGCAGAAGTGACCCGTCACTAAAAGACATTAGTTCTTTGTTGTTTTTATAACTTGGAAGTCTGCTCTGGTGGCGCACTTTTAGTCAATAGTCTGTTTGATTCAAATTATATACTCCCTCAGTCCCAATTTAGTTAATACTGTATTTGATTCAAATTATCCTCCTCAGTTTTAATTTATGTGAAGGGATTTAGAATATGAGGTTCATGAAAGCGATAATTTTAACATGAAGTTGGATATAGATATTTCAATTATTCTAAAATAACATTTATACATTTGAAAATTACTAGAAAAGTACTACAAGTCAACATAATTAATGATTCAAAATATTTTACAAAATAAAATAAAATAGGAAAAAACTATCTGAACTCCCAAATATTAATACCTTCACATAAAATGAGATGGAAAGAGTAATTGATTTGCTTCCTTTTATAGGTGAAGCCAGAACTTTCAGTTTATGAATTTAGAGCGACGACTTGTTTTACTTATTGGATTCTAAATAAACTATTATGTCTCCAACAAGTAGAAAGTAAGGAACTAGGACTACAATGGATGCCCGACGATACTCGATATCCATAGATTGAAGAATTTGAATCAATCAACTGCGATCTAGAAAGTCCGAAAAACCACCACTTAAAGTCCATATATACATAGAGTATAGCTTATATATATGAACAACGTACTTTTTTTGTATTATATCATGTTACTTTTATTTGCTGTAATGGGGTGATTTAATTATCATTTTTTATAGGTTACCAATTAATGGAGGTTTGCTACGAAAACTTTCAAGTAACTGACTTTCAAGTGATATGATATGATAGTGTAAAGTTTGCTTACTCTATTATTAGTGTATATAAAAGAATAAGAAAAGATATACTTTATAGCTTCATTACTAGCTAGAATTACTACAACAATAACTTACCAATGAGAAGTCATTTCCTTTTGATGAAGCTTTGGTGTTGTTGGTGGCCCAATAAGTGAGGCATTAAATCATATTATACTAAAAGTGGAAAGCTCCAAAGTGCAAAGTTGGATTACCAAAATGCCCATTAAAAGTTAAATGACAACTTTATCCTTCAATCAACTTATTAAGCTAATCCTTTCAAATACCCATGTATGTGAACATTAATTTTCTTATAACTACGTGAGTAAGCATAAGTTCATGCAATCTGGAAAATTTTGTAACTGTTAATCATTTCATATACCCATGTATGTGAGCATTAAATTTTTTATAACTACGTGAGTAAACATAGGTTCATGCAATCTGGAAAAATATTGTAACCTCTTATTTATTGTGATTATTGATGGCATGTCATATGAAACATCATTTTAAAATTTATATAATTAGGAGCAAAAGGTCAACATCAGTTCAAAGTCTCTTATCCTCCTCCATTCTCAAAATGGCCCTCAATAAGTGTTTCCTCTAACAAGTTATCAACGCGTTTTAGGGCTGGTTTGCAAAATACATATGGAGTATAGAGGTCCAACAACAAAGGTTATGAATCAACGCTTGAAGATCAGAATTAAAGAGGATATCTTTCAATGTTACGTAGATTTTTCAGTTTCTTTGATCGATCGACTAATCTTGATTTATATTGTATGTATGTGGGAATTTTATTTTTGCTTCTAGGCATATGAAATTTTGTTTTGTAAAGATTGCCGGATGAGCTTTTCAATATATTTTACTCTATTATTCATTTGAGCAAAGAGTACTGAAGGTCTAAAATTTTGTATTACTAATATGAATGAAAATTTCTCTCTTCTGTCTTTGTTTTTGTATAGGTACACAACAGAAGTTTATGGAATTGGAGGTAGTCCTAAAATTCATCACTTTCACTTAGTGAATACAGTTGTTATCATTTGCATTTTACTGCTTTGTTATGTTTTTTTCATCGTTGTACAATAATATAATTTGTACATACATCAATAACATTACATTTTTAATTTATTGTCTTGGCATATAATTCTGTTATCGCTTCTTTCTTTGTTGAGTTAGTTACATAAAATCAACATTCCTCACTTTAAGGAGTTTTTACCTTTTTGCTACATTTTGTTTAATTTAGACACAAATTATTTGTATTATTTATGTTAGTATAAAAAATTTCATGCATCACTATAAAGGGTTCACGTGCAACGCGCGTTCTCAGATACTAGTTTGATGAAATGTGGCGATCCAAAAATTATAAATATGTTGCTACCTGGATCAAACACACAATCTTAGGGATCATTTGCAAATCCTTAATCACTGCACTAAATCTTCAGCTTATGTCAAGGAGTGTCAACACTAGTATACATACTTATAAAATCAAAATTTCATCTTTCTATATAATGTAATTTCCCCAGACCCCACCTGGTGGGATTATACTGGGTATGTTGTTGTTGTATACAACGTAATTTCCCGGCAAAGGAGTGTCGCTTGACATCCCTCGGGTTAGTGTAGCTCCGCCCCTATCTAACATCGGTCCATCATAATTCATACCTACATCTTTGATATTTGATGATTTTGTTATTCTTGCATCTTCTTTGTTAGAGGTGTATTTGTTTTATGAGAAAAAAAAAATTCACATCGCTAAATTATAGCCTATTTGGCCAAGCTTATTGTAACACCTAATACCTTTTAACTGAGCCTTATGCATGATTCAGGGACTTAGAAACCAAGATGATAAGTGTAATTGGGATTTGGAAATTTGCCTCAGATCGGTAATTCACGTTTTTTTGTCAGTTGTACGGGCCGTACTTGTCACCGTACGTTATTGTATAGGACGTACTTCCAGTCCGTACCTCATCAGAGAGGATTTGAGGTTTCTGGTATTTAGCATTCTAGGTACGACCTAAGGGTGTCAAGTGGGATACCGGCCTAAAAACCCACTAAAAAGTGTAAGGGGCTGGGCTAGGTGGGCTTTATTAAGGTCAGGTTGATGGCCCACCGGGGCACCGGCCCGGCCCGGCCCACTTCAAATTAAAAAAAAAAAAAAAAAAAAAAAAGATAAGTACTACATTTATTACTAATAATAAATATTTTAAAAACATTATATCCTAATAAATTAGGAGTCTCTTTTTACGGAGCACTTTAGTTTTCTTTAAAATTGTATTTTAAAGCTAGACAATCTTGTTTTCTCAACAAATATACCTTTGATACATTTAGGTAGATAGTATGTATTAGATTGTGATAGTACTTATCTCAACAAATATACCTTTGATAAATCATTCGGTTCAATTTCATGCCTTTTCACAAGTGTCTACGCAACACAAACCGGGTCGTACTTGTAGGTCCCCCATTAATAGGATAATACTACGCTCCGGACTTGTGGAGATATATGTCACCATAATGTTGACATTTAACATGTTCCTCATTTACTCGCTCAAAATGCCCTTGAAGTCTTACGAGGAGAAGGTGGAGGTAAAGTAATGTACACTAGTTGAATGACAAATTTAGATAAAGAGAGAATTGTGGAAAAATTGTGTGAAAATGAAGAAGAATGGAGGGGTATTTATAGTTTGAAAATATGACCAAAGTGAAGTTATTCATAAATTTAGGGGTTCAAATAAAATTAGCAACGACTAATTTTTTAAATTTACAAGCGCTAGCTTTTTGAATTTGACGACGACTAAATATTTTTTTAATTTAGCAATTTTATCATTAGATGTAAATGTTAATTTTATTATTATTAGTAAATGTAAATGTCTATTTTTGTATTAGAACTTAAAAAAAAAAAAAAAATCCCGCCCACTAACTATGCCGGCCGTGCTAGCCCGAGTGTGCCCCTGTCACGGAGGTGGGTGGGCCGGACTTTTCCTTTTCCCCTCCAAGCCGGCCCCCCTAACTTACGGCCGGCCGGCAAAAAGTATACGACCACGTTATACCTTGTACATGGTGCCCGTACTTCGGGGAAGAAGTAGGAGTCGGGAATTTTAATACGACCACAAAAGTATGGCCGTACATGTTGCCCATACTTTTCCCGACACAGCAAAAAGTATAAATACGGGACTTCAACTTTTAATCCTATTTTTCATACTCTCAAGCCCTAGAACGAAATTTTTTTCCTCCCACCATTAAAATACACCAAGGTAAGCCTATTCCAAGTGAATTCTAACATATGTACATGAATTCTAAATAGAAATTCATTGTCTCTAACCTAGGGTTTTCAAGAAAACCCATCATCAGAATTCAAGACTAAAGCTTTTGGATTTCTTCTCAAGTTTATATCTTTTTTACAAGTTTTGGAGCGATTAAGGTATGTAGGGTTTCTATCCATGTGTGTGAACATCATTGTTCTTCCCCACGCACGATTCATCCATGAAAATACGAAGTTCCATAAACCTAGGGTTTCTACTCTAATTCATGATGATCCTAAGTTACAAGTATCATGCTATACTATGTTTGTATTATTATTTCATTATAGTGTTCTTGATATTCCATTTTGGTTATTAAGAATTCGTCCGTAATCCGTGAACACCTATGTTTTGCATTCCATGGGTTCGTAATCGCAAGATATGAATTATTATGCTTACTTTCATGAAATTCTACATGCTTCCATGTTTTCATACAAGTTATACTATATATCTATATTCATGTTATAATACACTCATGAATCATGTTTACAATCATGTCTATGTAATTCATGGGCTGCTAAGCCAATCATATCCATGTTCGTGGTTTGAGAGTTGCACAGATTACCTAGAAGGTTTAACTATGTATACCAGCGTAAGATAAGGATCTCTCCGCCCAATTAGAATGATTCCTTCATGTTACCCATTGCGGGTTACTGGATCCATTCATGTCATGTTCATGTCTTGTACCTCGGCAAGGTACAAGATGACTTAGTTGATCGGGCAGAGATCAGACGCTATGTGCTCACGTGGTGGTTACATGTCGGCTATACTAAGGCTCTCCCACTTAAAATGTTTTACTCATGTTATATATATACAATATATATATACACATATATATTATTTCATATATATATATACACATATATAGATACACACATATATATATATATATATATATATACATATATATACGTCTATATATGTATATATATACAAGACGATGAATCTACTCGTTAGGACTATTCACGTATCAACTATTGGCGAGCCTCATTCCATTCGGGGTGTTATCTTTACTTTATTTTCATATTAGTCAAGGTACATCGGGGCCTTGTCCCGGTAAAAAATTTAGCAGTCAGACTCATATCAGAGGTTTCATAGACTAGTCAGTTATGTCATGTCAGATGTTTAGTTGAGTTAGCCTCATAGGCTACATTACTATATTTCCGCATTCATGATATAATAGATTTTCAGACTTATGATTATTGAACCCCATGTTTTCACAAGTCCTGCATGTTTAACTTATATTTCGCATAAGTTTATGTCCCATGTTGACTCAGCAAACCATGTGGTTTGCTTGGTCACATGTAGCAATTAACCGAGTGCCGTGTTACATCCAGACCATGGTTCAGGGCGTGACACTTATTTTTCGCCAAAAGTGCTTATTTTAAAAAAATGAGGTGTTTGGCCAAGTTTTTAAGAGAAATAAGTACTTTTGTGGAGTAGAAGAAACAATTTTTCAGAAGGTAAAAAAATAGTTTTTGCCTAAAAACACTTTTTTGAAAAGCACTTTTGAGAAAAAGACACTTAGAAGCACTTTTTAAAAGTTTGGTCAAACACTAATTTCTGCTCAAAAGTACTTTTTAAATTAATTGGTCAAATTGATACTGCTTTTCACCAAATACTTTTTGGAAAAACACTTTTGAAAAAAGCACTTTTCAAAATAGGTTAATTTTAGAAGTTCGGCCAAACAAGTGGCTATTAATAGTTTTGTAGGATATATAGTGCCTAGCATTCTAGGACAATTCAAGCTAATTTGTGTATTTGTTCATGAATAACATTTACATTTATATTTTTCTTTTATATCTCCAACAGGCCGGTAAAAAATAAGGAACCAAGATTACAACGGATGCCCAAAGCGACAGGGTATCTCAAAGATTGAAGAACTTGAATCAATCAACTGAGATGAAATTCCAGGTCCAGAAATTTAGTCATTAGTGGTGTGGAGCAGTAAATTTGACGAAATTGTGGAACCATTTCTTGCTAAGAATTTACTGATTTGTTTTGGTGCATACTGTCTGATACACGTCGCCAAAGATGACCAATTTAGCAAAGTAGAAGAACAAAACATGTAAACACCAGGGGCGATAGTCCAAACAATAAATACAGAGTGTATATTGAAGATTAAAATTATTTTTATGTATATAAGAAAGGGACGATCTTTTGAAAATACGAAAGAGTCAATAGTCCAAGCAATAAATTAATGTTATTATAAAAAAGGGACGATCATACGAAAGAGGAAACTAACAACGTCGACATCACGGAATGGAAAATGATAAAATATTGTCGTAGAATTCAAAGGAAAAAAGGTTAATGTAGATGGATTTTGTGGTGGAAATGGAGCTTCAAAAAAGTCGACGTTAAGAAAATCAAATCGCCAATTCTGAAGGTTGAATATAATTAATTCTTCCACGAGTATGACTAACGCTGATCAGCAGTCCCACTCTTCAGTGGAAAATCGTTTCCCATTGTCTAAATTTGATGCTTAACTTTTCCGTTACATACTTAGTAGGCGTTTGGACATGCGATTTCATGTCATGATATGAATACTTTCTATAATAACATTCCATTGTGGGAAAATAATACTCCCTTCACATGTTTAATGAGAACGGCAATCCTCGTTATATTTTTAAGTGAGCTTTTTCTTTTTTTGGGATAAAGATTTTAAAAAAAAAAACGAAAATATGAACTCTTATTTATTAAATATAAGCTGCACATATATTTGCATAAACATAAACACTCAAATAAGATGTCGATTGATTTCATATAAAATCAAATCAGATCGATTTTTCAAAAAATAAATAAATTATCTACTTGGCTTATCAGAGTGGTTTTCAAAATTAAAAAAAAAAAAGAAAAAGGTTTAAAATAATCAATTTTATGTGAAAATTCATGAAATATATCTTAGATGATAGAATTGCGACTATACTAAATAATTATTATTTTTGTGTGTTCTTTGTAATACTAACATTATTTTATTACAGTCATTATTGAACTTATCCTGAAAAAGGCTTTCTTAAACATAATTATGGTTAACAAGGTCATGTTAGAAATTCATTATCTCATAATCATTTAGAAAGTATCTAGTTGAGGTTCGTGGAAGAAATATTTGATTTCATGAAATCAGTCGGCGTCTTATTTAAATTAATTGAGTGCTTATGCTTATGCTAATATATGAGTAACTTATATATAGTAAATAAGAATTATATATTTTCGTATTTTAGTTCTAGGAAAAAGAAAAGTCTCACAAAAAAAAATTGCATAACGGTGTTACCCTTCCCTTTGAGCATATGGAGGGGGTATTGTTTCCCAACCCTTAAATATTAAAGGGGTAAAATGAAATGACTCTATGTTATATTACATGCGGAGGTGGACCTAAGGTTGAATTTTATGGGTTTCATTAACTATCTCAAATTAAACTTTCAATAATAATTGGGTTTACAATCAAATTTGCACAAGGTCTAGATGAAAGCACTTAGTTCTCGTGAACCCACATGACTTAATGTAGATCCACCCCTAATTACATGTTCTCCATAACATATTTTACTATAGCGAAATATATTCGGATAAATGATACTGTTATTGAGAGGTTTGACAGTACTTATTATGTTCCTGCATAGTCTTGAAATTATATTACGCTCAAATATTTCATATATTAATAGGGCGGGTTTATTTCATTTTGGATACAAAAGAAATAGAAATAAGTACTAATTTTTAGCATTGTAAATTCATATATCATTGCTTAAAAATGACAACTCTTAATTACTTCAAAATTTAAACCTACTGCCAAAAATTAAGTAATTAGTTCTAACTTTCTTACTTGTTATGTTTTTTTCTCACGCCTCTTATGAAAACATTAACTGAAAGGATAATTTGATTAAATTATTCTTATTTTTTTTAATCCCTATTTAATATTAATATCTCTCCACATTTATTAAGAGTAAAGATGAAAACTACAAGTAAATTAATTATATCTTGATTTTGAACAATAACAACTATTTTGAATTATATATGTTTAGTTAGGACAACAACTAAAATGGACCGAAAAGAGTACATACTACCCCTCCATTTCATAATAAGTGATTTTTTTAGGCTTATGCACACCGTTAAGAAATTATTCATCCTAGAAAATTAGGAGTGTTTTTACTAATTTATTCATAATTAATTTTGACTACTTTCAAGAAAAAAAAAAAGATAGTTATGAATCTTGACTATTTAAATAAGGGCAATCTTGAAAGAATCTGTCCAAAGTCTTTTTGAATCCTAAAATATCATTTATTTGAAAAAAAATTGAAAAAGCTAAAAACTACTCCTTCCGGATAAAAAAAAAGTTCACTTAGTCTTTTTTTCTTGGATAAAAAAAAGAGTCCACTTAGCAAATCAAGAAAGAATTAACTTTATTTTTTCATATTTGCCCCTAGTAAGTGTTATATGATCAAATTTCAATTTCTATTTAATTAGGGTAGCTTAATCAAATTATTTATTTTTATCTAGAAGTTAGTATTTTCTTAAGGGGTGTATAAATGAGTAAGTGCTAATTATTACGAAAGGATGGGAGTAATATGATTCTTATTTAATCTGTAATTTTCTTCAAATACGCTACCTCTCGCTTGACTTTTTGAAACTAGTCACTTTTGTTGTCCTTTGACGGCTCAATGCATATGCTTACACAAATATCCCCCCTCCCAATCAACATCTATAAAAGCAGAACAACTCCCCAGTTCTTAGTCATGCAAATTTAACCAAATATCTCTTCTATTTCTAGAAATTAAAGGATAAAACGAATTACAGTCGAAAAGAAAATGCTATCCATATTTGCACTTTTTCCTTTCTTAATTTTCTTGTCATTTGTTCTAATATCACTTTTCCAGCTTTCATCCAAAAAATCAAAGAAAAATCTTCCTCCATCTCCACCAAAGCTTCCATTCATCGGAAACTTTCACCAACTGGGCTTACAACCACATCGCTCTCTCCAAAAACTAACGAACCAACATGGCCCAATGATGATGCTTCAGTTTGGCAGCACACCTGTGCTCATCGCTTCCTCAGCCGAAGCAGCTTCCGAGATCATGAAAACCCAAGATAGGAGCTTTGCTAATAAGCCCAAGTCTAGCATCCCCAGCAAGCTTTTCTTCGGCCCGAAGGACGTGGCCTTTACCCCATATGGAGAGTACTGGAGGAACGCTAGAAGTGTTTGTATGCATCAGCTTTTGAACAACAAAAGAGTCCAATCGTTTAGTAAAATCAGGGACGAAGAAACTTCTCTTCTTCTCCAAAAGATTGGGGACTCAATTGATAATTCACAAGTTGTTGATTTAACGGAGCTGTTTGTGAGCATGACGAATGATGTGCTTTGCAGGGTGGCGTTAGGAAGGAAGTATTGTGATGGGGAAGAAGGGAAAAAGTTCAAGACATTGTTGCTAGAGTTTGTGGAATTGTTGGGAGTTTTTAATATTGGAGATTACATGCCGTGGCTTGCGTGGGTGAATAGGTTCAACGGTTTAAATGCCAAAGTGGACAAAGTAGCTGCAGAGTTTAGTGCATTCTTGGAAGGTGTGATTGAGGAACACAAGAAAAAGAAAACAGAGGATGGCGATGAAGGGGCGGATTTTGTGGATATATTGCTCCAAGTTCAGAATGAAAACAAGTCGGGTTTTAAGGTTGAGATGGATTCAATTAAAGCTATTATCATGGATATGTTTTCTGCAGGAACTGATACAACGTCCACTCTTTTAGAATGGACAATGAATGAGCTGATGAGAAATCCAAAGACATTACGAAAATTAAGAGACGAGGTGAGGCTGGTAACTCAAGGGAAGTCAGATGTAAGAGAGGATGACTTGGAACACATGCCTTATTTAAAAGCAGTGATCAAAGAGAGTCTCCGACTTCATTCTCCGGTGCCATTGCTTCCTCGGGAAGCAATAAAGGACACCAAAGTGTTGGACTACGACGTAGCTACCGGAACTCAAGTCTTTGTTTGTCCATGGGCTATATCGAGAGATCCAGCCATATGGGAAAATCCAGAGGAGTTCCAACCAGAAAGATTTTTGGATAGTTCTGTCGATTACAAAGGGTTGCATTTTGGGTTAATCCCTTTTGGTGCCGGCAGAAGAGGTTGTCCCGGAATTACATTCGCTAAGATTGTGAATGAGCTGGCATTAGCAAGAATGTTGTTTCATTTTGAATTTTCGTTACCAAATGGAGCAAAAGCTGAAGATTTGGATGTGGATGAAGCCCTTGGAATTACAGTCAGACGAAAATTCCCCTTACTTGTCGTTGCAACACCACGCATTATTTGATTTATTATGCTGTGGTAGTGAATTAGGAAGTTGCATTTCATGTTGGGATTTAAGCATGATACTACTCCAAGGTGGGATGCCTCCCAACCATACGCTAGGCAAATAATGTTCATCTTCTTTTGTTGTTAAATATGCTTCCTAATTTTGGTTTATCCATCAGTTCAATGTACCAACATTTTTAATAAGAATGTATCAGTATCTACAATTGAAAGACATGAGACCTTGTTTTTGTTGGAAAAATATTGGAGATGACCACATTAAGAAGATCAAAAAAAAAAAAAAAAAAAAAAAAAAAAAAAAAGACAGAGTTGAAATTTAAAAATCTGATTCAAGGCATGCTATGGATGGCGCTATCTTCGGAGTAGATTTTCGTCGCTATCCCGGTGCAAAAGTAAAGTGACGTTCTACTCCCAAGACACAATGGACCACTCAGAAATCTTCTAATGTGCACTCAAATAAAAGTTTTGGAACAACTCTTTTAATCTCTCGACTGCTTTAGTAGAAAGGAAGAGGCACGAATGCAGAATTTTATGATGCAGGAATTTTTTCTAAGCCGAGAATATTTTCTTAGTACTGAAAATCTACAGCATACCTATTATTTATAAGATGTAGAAAACAACTAACACACATTTTCAAAGAAACGATGCCACTCTTAAGATTGGATGACACTTTTTCACAATGAATAGATGTATCCTTTAAAGAATGGGTAACACCTCTTCATAATATATTATATTTTTTCAAAAGTGTGTTTAAATTTTGAATCACCTCAAAAATAAATTCTTAACAGTTTTTAGCTTATCTATTTCGCTAGTTGGCCTCTTCCAGATTTACTATCTTTTCAAGATATCTTGGTCCAACCTCCCACCGTCCAACGACTTCTCTCCCTGTCTGTATCTCTCCTTGGTACTTGAGTGCTGTCAAATTGAAAGAAAATTCTAACAAATTTACAATTAGTATATTACTCCCTCCGTTCCATAATAAGTATCGTCTTAGGAAATCAAGACATAAATTGACTAATTTTTTTCAATTCTGTCCTTAGATAATAAAGTAACATCTAAATGATGATTGAAAAAGCCACATAATAACTTGGTATTGTTAGATTCTTAATGTCAAAATGTTTACTTTTTGTGCATGCTCTAATCAAAAGGTAATTTATTTTTATTATATAGGGATAATTTGATAAACTTCATTATTGACTTTTTGATATGCATGTTTTTTTTACTAAGGTGACATTTATTATTGGACGGAGGAAGTATTTTTAAGCATGGGTCATGGCTCAGAAATTTAGTGCAAATTGGGTCTGCACTGCGATCTGAGATCAATAATTCAATTGGTAGTATTTGCTTGAAGCGCGCATCATCTGAATCGTAGAGCTAAACAACACCTTAACAGCAAAAAGTTGTCTATTGACAAAAGTACCAAAATGTTCTGCCATTCTCCCTCATTTCTTGCTGCTATATCCTCAATTCTGTTTATCGCGATCATCCTTAAATGGTTCTCTCACACCAAGAAAACGTTGCCTCCTTCTCCATGGAAGCTTCCGATTATTGGAAATCTTCATCAACTTGGCCTTTACCCACACCGCTCCCTCCAAATGCTGTCCAAAAAATACGGTCACTTCATACAGCTTCAACTAGGCACAATTCCAGCACTTGTTGTTACCTCAGCCAATGTAGCTCAAGAAATACTGAAAAATCATGACTTGGTTTTCGCAAACAGGCCTAAAACAACCTTCCATGACAAACTACTTTACGGTTCAAAAGATATGGCGTTCAGTAAATATGGTGAGTATTGGAGGCAAGTGAGAGGCGTTTGTGTGCATCAACTTTTGAGTAACACTAGAGTCCAATCATTTGGTACAGTACGAGAAGAAGAGACGTTGTTAATGATTAAGAAGATTAGAGATTTAAGCTCTGTTTCACTGCCTTCAGAGTTCAATTTGAGCGATATTTTGAGGTCATTGACAAGTGATGTGTTCTGTAGGATAGCTTTAGGTAAGAAGTATTCTGATGGCGAAATCGGGAAGAGATTTAAGTTTCTGCTGAAGGAGGCCGTTGGGTTATTAGGCGCATTCAACGTGGGGAGTTACATTCCATGGCTCCGATGGGTGAATCGTTTCAATGGATTGAATAAAAGAGTAGAATTAGTGGCTAACGAATTTGATGAATTCCTGCAAGGTATGGTTGAACAGCACATAAACGAACGCAAAGGCGGTGAAGCTGAGATTGCAGATTTTGTGGATATTTTACTTGAAGAATTTCATAGACAAGACAATGCTGACTTATCCAATCATACTGACACGGTCAAGGCTCTCATCTTGGTATGTCTTATCCTATTTTGCAACAAATCTACAATCTATTTTCTGTACCTAAACATGCTTTTTAGATCTCCACCGTTTCAATCTAAATATCTTACTTTTATTTTTAAAAAAGAACGTTTCTTTCTATATTTGATGACTCTCTAATCCGATATTCTACTTAACATTTTAAATAACACAAGATTCAAAGTGTATTCTGGTACATTATACATATCTTTAGCTTAAGATTACAAGATTCAAAAGTTCTCTTTATTTTGTTAAATTTTGTGTCTGGTCAAACTTAAACACTTGAATTGAAACAGAGGGAGTATGATGTTCAGTTCCTTCTTAGTCTATTTTCATAACTTCATCCAATGTCTGTTAATTTGCCACTCCTTTCAACAATAGGATATGTTTGTAGGTGGAAGTGACACGACATTTGCTCTTCTTGAACGGTCAATGACAGAACTGTTAAGAAATCCCAAAACCTTGGAGAAATTGCAAAATGAGGCAAGAGAAATAGCCCAAGGAAACTCTTGTATAACAGAGGATGATGTACCAAAAATGCCGTATCTGAAAGCAGTGATCAAAGAGAGCCTACGACTACATCCTCCAATCCCATTAATCCCCCGCGAATCAAGTCAAGATATCAAAGTGATGGGATATAATGTGGCAGCAAATACACAAGTTTATTTTAATGTTTGGGCACTTGGAAGAGACCCCTCGTTGTGGGAAAATCCTGAAGAGTTTCAGCCTGAGAGGTTCTTCGGCACAAACATTGATGTCAAAGGATTTAATTTTGAGCTTATTCCATTTGGTTCAGGGCGAAGGGGATGCCCAGGATCCCAATTCGCCCTCGCTGTTAATGAACTTGCATTAGCAAATTTGGTGTTGAACTTTAACTTTGCATTGCCTGATAGACCAAATACGAAGGATCTGGATATCGTGGAATCGACTGGCCTGGCTGTGCATAAGAAATATCCTTTGGTTGTTCTTGCGATTCATTGTCCTTGATAACGTCTTTTTCGTTCAATTACTCTTACTATTATCAATTTACAAGTTTCCATACTTGTGTAACTTGCCCGGTAACTTTTTTCCTTCAAAAGAAAAAGAAATCTGTTGAATTTGGATTAGTTTCTTTTCAACCTTCATAGATAAACAAATTTATGGCAGCCAGGCCTACAAATTTATGACTACTAGATAATTTATCCGCACGAACCTCATTAAGCTTACCTATGATCATTCCCTATATTTGAATAACTTTAAGGTCATTTCTTGCGAAAAGTTCAATAATTAGACCACTATTTTCGAACATAACTAAGGAGATTTGCCATTATCACATATTCCTAATTCCAACTTCTCTGAGTTTAGTTTTGATTTAACTGAGTAGATGCAGCCTGGTGCCAAGATGGGGTTTAATGTGGTTTATGAGTGTTAAGAAGAATGGCAGTCTGTTTCCTACAATTCACCAAGAAATAATTACAGCATTATATGACATAATTTTTTTGGAGGGACAAGGCAAATTCTACATTTCACCAAGAAATAATTACAGTATGGAATTTTTTTTTTTTTGTATAAGGCAAAATAAGTGCATATCCACAATAAGTGTACCCGTTGGCCATTGAACAGAAGCATGATAAGCTAGTCTAATACCATTTTCTCATCCATAAGCCATAACCAATTGACTATCTCTATAAATGAAGTATGTTCCTGATTCTTCCAAATTAAGGGTAAAGGAACACATAAAATACACTTGTAATCTAGTGCTAATTCCTTCCTCTTTACGCTATAGAATATGGAGTACACAGTACTGATTGAACCAAACAAATCAAGGATTCATATTTGATTCTTCCAAGCGAGTCTCCCACAAACATGAGTCTCTTGTTCCTCAATTTTTCAAGTGGCAACTTTGGTTTAAGCCTAAAATTTAAAAACAAAAAGTGATTGTTCAGAAGAAAGTAACATGTTATGTGAGAAATTCACATTCAGGTCCATTGTAAATTGGGTGAGACATTGTCATAAACACATCGCCCTGTGAAATGATCAATCGTCATGTGGCAATTCAACATTCTCCTCTTTTTCAATAGGCATTTCAATCTTCTCTTCTCATGCTTTGCTTCTATTTCTATTTCAGAGCTACTATATGGGTATTCTTCTTTGTGCAATTCTCAAATTCATCACTCAATAGAGCAATATCTGCTAGACTGTGAAGCATGTGAACCACAACCCCATTGCACTAACAAATCAATAGTTTTATCATAAAGTTGATCCGCCAAGCAGCTATCATATTGGTCATGAAATTCAATTATAAGTTCTTTGAGGGTGAGCATTTTGTAACGTGTCTATTTTTTTTTTTAACTCCGGGTATTCTAACATGTCTTCTATGAGGATCTACGGCTTTTACAATCTTGCTTTCCTTATGATTAAAATTTCCGTCTCTAGAGCTCCAATACGGAAGTGCCTAAAGAATATAATTTGAGAAACAACAATGAATGTTGAGTGTAGCATCTCCATGTCCCCATGTGATAGACAAATGAATATGAAAAGGTAAACTACATGATATATAATTTTTTACTCGATATGTCATAGGAATTCAATTACTTGAACTTAACCATTTACTATATATCATGGACTACAAAAACAACACTTCTCATGAGAAGTATTTCACAAGAATACCTATTAGATGAAAGAGCAAAAGAAAAATAATATCAAACTTGTAGTCTCCTAATTTGTCCAATTATCATGATCTTATCAAAAGAATTTCATAGATGGAAGACAGGTGACTCAAAGGAATCCCTTTTGGATCTCCTGACAAAGGAAAAAGGTAAGAGAAAATTAACAAACACACAAAATCCACAGGAAAAAATAAAGTACATAATCACAGGCAAGAATATTGTACTTGTAACTCTTGATATCAGTAGTACATTGGTAATAGAGTCCTTGGAGTGATAAAATGGAAAATATAATATGGTTTGATTAACAAAAAATCAGCACTTTAAAATGCATAAAATGGGTCGAATAATCATCAAGTGGTCGATGACAAGCAAAAGAGCAATCTGTCAATCACTTTAGAGGGAGGAAAACTTGAGGGAAATACGAATCAAAGACAGAAGAAGAAATAAGGAGAAGAGATGGAGGCGCTTTGTTTCCATCAATAGACACCATAATCGGTGGTCAGCGAGAGAAAGAAGAAGAGAAGGGAAATAAGGAAGCGGCTGTTGGTGGTAAAAATAAAAGTGAGTGTTGATTTTTTCCTATGCAACACACATAAATAATAAATGAAAGAAATAGGCAAGCAAAAAAAAAAAAAAAAAAAAAAAAAAAGGGAAAAGTGAAAATTGCCCAAAAAAGGAGAAAAGAGATAGATGCAATTTCTGGACATAGGAAGATGCCACATCACCTTTTCTATTCCCAGTTTTATATTCATATATATAGATTTATGGTTTAAACCTTTCTTTTAAATTTGAGTCAGCTGAACTCTCGAAAGTTGAGAAAGTTAAAACCGAAAGCTAGCAAAAGACCAAAAGTGATTACAAACGGTAAAGGTATTATAATCACATTAGGTTGTCCAAGAGAAAACATGAAGTTATGGACTTACTTTCAAATATGCACACATTGAAATCAAGCTGAAATTTTGGCAAAAAATCAAGTGAGGTTCTTTGGAAAAGGGACTCGTAGGATTGACCGGTGCAGGCATTGCTTGCTGTGGCTATGTATAGAAGTTACGTCTACCAAAGAGAATATCACAATTAACATCGCAAATTGACCTTGGACCAAATCTACCAATAATGTTTTCAATTCTACTTCTGTTACTTAATCTTCTTTAGGACCTAATGTGACACACACACAAAGAAAAAATAGTAATTTTGTGACAATAAAACCTTAGGGTAAAGGGTTACTCCTCGTTTTCTTCTTGAAAAGAAATAATCAGGAATAAAGAAATAACAGAATCCTAGCTGCGAAGAGAGAAAGAAAATTTGATTTTACAATGTAAGGTAAGGAAGCTGAACATACCATGAAATTCAACTTCATGGAAATGACCAGAACTTGTGTGGAAATTCTTCATGTATATATGAAGTGAGTGCTTCATGACATTGATCCCTATATGCTTGATCCAAATCAGGAATTTCAGTCCCAGTTGACACTTTTCTATCAATTCCACTACTTAGCATTTGTGAAACTTCGTCTGAAACGTACAACCAATAAAAAATTCTTAAATATCCAAAAATACTTAGTCAAAGAAGATGAATTGATTATATTTAGGTTTTGTAGTATGTACCTGGCGGAACATCTATATTTTCCTCTCTCTCTTCTTCCCTTTCCCTAGCTGAAAGAATTTGAGCTCGGTGATATCTAGATGTTTCTTGGACATGTTCCATGTTGGAAAATTGTCCATAAACCTCTCTTTCTGAATGGCATAGAAAACAAAATCATTCTCATCTTCTTCAATATATATAGAGTATCATCTAGATCTGTAAAGTACAAATGCTTTATCATCAAACTTGCCAAAAAATAAGAGTTCAAGGAAAAATGAGATTTTTGCCACTAATTCTTTCAGAAAAGAGCATGCCAAAAAAAAAAAAAGGACAATGGACAAAGATAATCTAAATCAACCTAAAACAACTTGAAAATTCAATATAAGTCTCAACCTACACTTCTTCAAGGCTTCACAATTATTGAGTTTTCAAAACAACACCTTGAGTCAGCATATGATTATTACAAGCAAAAGAAAGGGGCTAGCACCTATATCTCCCAATTTCAGAGGATATAAACAAATCCACAACTCTATAACCTGAGGCTTGCTCCCTCCACAAAGTCTCAGAATTCACAAAAATAATTTTACAAATAGAAAAAATGGAAGCTTCTTCAAATACAGAAAGAATACTGAAGAAAAACTAAAGAACTTAATAACTAACAACATTAATTTGATCATTCAAGTAATTAGCATCAAATACATATTTTTTATAATGGAAATTACACAAACATCAAGAAACAGAGAATGAACCAAAGGAAAAAAAACAGAAAATAGAAACCCTTTCCTTTAAAAAGGAACATAACCTGACAAAGGAAATAGTGGCCAAACATAAAGATAATAAAACAGTGATATAATGAATCCGAAAGTTCACAAAACACATAAATGAATCCGAATGCAGTGTGAAATCAAATTTATGCAAACGTGATGAATCGCCTATCATCCATAGAGACTGACTAGTTAGTAATCTCCGATGCTAATCAACTTGCCAAAATCCTATTTAATGCATATTTATTGAATCAATACCCACAAAGAACAAAATCGGAAAAAGAAAAATCTATATATGTCACTAAACCTATAGAAAATCTGAAATCAATAAGTCAAACTTAACCCAAGATGAATTCAACCTAGGTGCATATTTTGGCAATGTCAAAATAACCTTGTGGGTTGAACAGAGCAGGCTAATTCCTTGCACTTAAGAATTTACTAGCCTGAGCAAGTAGATTAATAGATACATGATTGAGAGAGGGGTCAGTAAGAAGTTTAACTAATTCAGAAACAGAACACATTTATGAAAATTTAGCTATGGATCTAAAATAACTTAATACACCAATCTGTGCTCAAAGTAGAAGGGGATTGCTGAAAGAAGTAACCTATAATTAAAAAATATAGGAAAAAATGTAAAATACTATGGATACCTTATAAGGATGGTTCATAATGGCGTCTTTACATAAGCCTTGTTGAAATCTTCTAGGGAAGCAGTTTAGGGACAGTCGGTCGCAGTCGACGATGGGTCATTATACTTTGCTACTATATTGAACCCATGCTTCGTCGTCCGTTAGGCATTAAAAAAAAAAAAGTGTGGTCCCCATATTAACACCAACCAATATTTTAAAAAAAAAAACACCAACCAAAATTAAAAAAAAAAAAACCACCAACCAATATTAAAAAAAAAAAGTGGAACCTACCATCTCCAAAATCACGAAAAAAAAAAGTGAATCCCGTATTAACAAAATCAAGCAATATAAAAAAAAAAGTGAATCCCATATTAAAAAAATAAACAATGTAAAAAAAAAAGTGTAAACTTTGTATTAAGTAGAAACACTAATATAATAAAGTTTTAGATACGAAGACAAACTACTGATGTTATATTAATCGTGTTTTGAATATATATAAGTGAATCCCCTATTAAAAAAATAAATAATGTAAAAAAAAAAGTGTAAACTTTGTATTCGTAGCAAACATTAATATAATAAAGTTTTAGATACGGAGCACAAACTACAATGTTATATTAATCGTGTTTTGAATATATATATATATATACATATTATATGCATAAATTTAAACTATATAGAAGCATGGGTTTGCACCCATGCTTCGTCCGTCTTAATAAAAAATAAAAAAAAAAATTGGGCCCCATACGAAACACAACCTAATCAATAAAAAAAAAAGTGGGTCATATTAATAAAATCAAACAATATATATAAAAAAAGGGGTAGGCCCCATACTAAACACCACGATAAAAAAAAAAAAAAGTGGACGCTTTATATTAACAAAATCGAAAACGATATAAAAAAAATAAAAAGTTAACCCCATATTAACAAAACAAATAATGTCAAAAAAAGAAAAAGTGCGAACTTTGTATTCGTAAGAAATATTAATATAATAAAGTTTTAAATACGAACGTAAACTACTGATGTTATATTAATCGTGTTTTGAGCGTATATATATATATATATATATATATATATATATATATATATATATATATATATATATATTATATGCAAAAAAATATTGCAAACTAATGATGCCCAAAAAAAAAAGTGCACCCTATAAAGGATGGGCCCCATACTAAACAACACCAAGCAATATAAAAAATAAAAAAAATAAAAAGAAGAAAAAAAAAGTGAAACCCACCATCTCTAAACTCGGAAAAAAAGTGGACCCGTTCATCGTCGTAGCCCCTTAAAAAAAAAAGTGGTAATAAACACTAACTAAGCAAGAATATAAAAAGTGAATCCCATATTAAAAAAATAAATAATATCCAAAAAGAAAAAGTGCAGACTTTGTATTCGTAGCAAATACTAATATAATGAAGTTTTAGATACGAAGCGCAAACTACAATGTTATATTAATCGTGTTTTGAGCATAGTGTGTGTGTGTATATATATATATATATATATATATATATATATATATATATATATATATATATATGCATAAAAATAGTCAAACTAATAATGTCAAAAAAAAAAAAAGCACACCCCATACTAAACAACACCAAGCAATATAAAAAATAAAAAAATAAAAAGAAGAAAAAAAAGTGAAACTCACCTTCTCTAAACTCACGGAAAAAAAAGTGGACCCCATTTTAACAAAATCAAGCAATATCAAAAATAAAATAAGTGAATCCCATATTAAAAAAACAAACAATGTAAAAAAAAAAAAGTGTAAACTTTGTATTCTTATCAAACACTAATATAATAAAGTTTTAGATACGGAGCACAAACTACAATGTTATATTAATCGTGTTTTGATCGTCCGTTAGGCATTAAAAAAAAAAAAAGTGTGATCCCCATATTAACACCAACCAATATTAAAAAAAAAAAAAACACCAACCAATATTAAAAAAAAATAGTAAAAAAAGTGGAACCCACCATCTCCAAACTCACGGAAAAAAAAAGTGGATCCCGTATTAACAAAATCAAGCAATATAAAAAAAAAAAGTGAATCCCATATTAAAAAAACAAACAATATAAAAAAAAAAGTGTAAACTTTGTATTCGTAGCAAACACTAATATAATAAAGTTTTAGATACGAAGCACAAACTACAATATTATATTAATCGTGTTTTGAATATATATAAGTGAATCCCATATTAAAAAAAACAAACAATGTAAAAAAAAAAAAGTGTAAACTTTGTATTCGTAGCAAACACTAATATAATAAAGTTTTAGATACGGAGTACAAACTATAATGTTATATTAATCGTGTTTTGAATATATATATATATATATATATATATATATATATATTATTATATGCATAAATTTAAACTATATAGAAGCATGGGTTTGCACCCATGCTTCGTCGTCCGTAGCCCCATAAAAATAAAAAATAAAAAAGGGTGGGCCCCATACGAAACATAACCAACCAATAAAAAAAAAAAGTGGACCCCATATTAACAAAATCAAGCAATATATAAAAAAAAGGGGGTGGGCCCCATCTAAACACCAACCGATAAAAAAAAAGTGGACCTCATATTAACAAATTCAAGTAATATAAAAAAAATAAAAAGTTAACCCCATATTAACAAAATAAATAATGTCAAAAAGAAAAGTGCGGACTTTGTATTTGTAAACATTAATATAATAAAGTTTTAGATCTGAAACGTAAAATACGATATTATATTAATGCGTGTTTTGGTATAGTATATATATATATATATATATATATATGCATAAAAAATAATAATCCAATAATGTCGAAAAAAAGTGCGCCTTACAAAAGGATGGGCACATCTTAAACAACACCAAAACGATATAAAAAATAAAAAAATAAAAAGAAGAAAAAAAAGTGGACCCCATTCGTCGTCCGTAGCCCCTTTAAAAAAAAAAAGTGGTGGGCCATACTAAACACCACCAAGCAATATAAAAAAAGTGAATCCTATATTAAAAAAATAAATAATGGCCAAAAGAAAAAGTGCGGGCTTTGTATTCGTAGCAAATACTAATATAATAAAGTTTTTAGATACGAGAAACTACAACGTTATATTAATCGTGTTTTGAGCATAGTATATATATATATATATATATATATATATATATAAAAATAAAAAATAGTAAAACTAATAATGTCGAAAAAAAAAAAGTGCACCCCATAAAGGGTGGGCGCTATACTAAACAACACCAAGCAATATAAAAAATAAAAAAATAAAAAAGAAGAAAAAAAAAGTGAAACTCTCACCATCTCTAAACTCACTTAAAAAAAAAAGTGGGCCCATATTAACAAAATCAACGAATATCAAAAATAAAAAAAGTGAACTCCATATTAAAAAAACAAATAATGTCAAAAAAAAAAAAAGTCACGACTTTGTATTCGTAGCAAACACTAATATAATAAAGTTTTAGATACGGAGCACAAACTACAATGTTATATTAATCGTGTTTTGAACATAGTGTGTGTGTATATATATATATGCATAAAAATAGTGCAAACTAATAATGTCCAAAAAAAAAGTGCACCCCAAATTAAAAAATCAAACAATATTCATGTAATTTTCAAAGTATCTCATTAAGTCAATAATGATGGATTCGTTATCGCGTACGTATCAATTCATTAGTAGGAGCAAATGACATTGCTTTTCTTCAAAATGTTATGTAGTCAAACCATACAATTTTTTTTTTTTTTTTTATATTAGCTTGAGATCTAATCTAGATATTAAATCGTCGTATTCTTATTCCGCCGTCATTTATTTGTTATGTTTACTAAAATAAATATACTTAAAATATTTATATTTTAAAATAAGATAGAATTTAATTACTTTTTTTATTTTTATTCTACTCTCTAATAAATGTGAAAAGAGATTAATGTCGTAAAAAAAATATACCAAATGGAGATCAAATAATGAACAAGGTAAATTAGTCAAATTATAATTCTAATAGACATTTACTTAAAAAATCATGCAAAAGACAACATGACAAGTAAAATGAGCTAAACCGAGAATATTTATCAAAAATTAAAAAAATAGTATTTCTTCGTTTAAATAGAAAATCAATTTCTATTTTGTTTCGTTTTAAACATGTAAAATTAATTTAATAATTTGAACTAGAATTATCCAAATCAAAATTTGATAAAAAATAATAAGTATTTTACACCTTTAAATTAATCGAATTAAAATTAAAAGTATCAACTAATGCTTAAATATTGCTATTATTTTATCTCAAAAAGAGGAAAATAGTTTCCTTTTAAATAAGTCTTCTCTTTTAAAAAATATTAATAAATTTGCCGATTTTGTATTCGTAGCAAACACTAATATAATAAAGTTTTAGATACGAAGCACAAACTACAATGTTATATTAATCGTGTTTTGAACATAGTGTATACACACACACACACACACACACACACAAAAACAATATCCAAACATAACTACATACACATAGATACACTATAATCTAAAGTGTTGGGTCCGTGCGCAGCACTGGCATAGACCGTCTAGTTCAGTAATAATGGTAGCAACATATGTCGGTTGGAAAGAAAGGAGTGTAAAGCGTTAAAAATTAAAGTTATTTTTTTTGGAAGAATAAATATCATAAATATCTAGAAGAGTTTCCAGAAAGTTATGTTGTAATATCCTTGATAGTTGTTGTACTTAGAAAATGTCTAGAAATTCTAGACACTTAAATATTTGTAGGAGTGGATAGAAATATCCAGATATTCTAGAGCAGTGTTAGGAGATAAAACTTACTAGATTTTTCTTATAGATGTATCTAGAAGATATCTAGAACCATCCATATACAACTATAAATAGGGGTAGTCTTGTACATTTGTAATCAACCCAATACAAATCTAATTCATAGCCAATTCAAGAAAGTCTTCATCCATAACCAAGTTCTCCTTCTCATATCTTCCTCTTTTTAATTGAATCTTATGATTTTAGTTAACAATCTTGGGCTAGCAGAAGGTCTCCCCAGTTTAATTTTTCTTCTGCTAATTCTCTACATGGTATCAGAACCATAACCATACGTTGGCTTCTGAATTTTTATTTCAAGATCGGGCTAGTGGTAGATTCAACTGGTTTTCTGAATTGATTTAAGCGATCGTGTTAGTGGATTGGGGATAGAGTTGTTGAACCAGTCCAATTATAAGGTATGGAAGACATGTATGGAGTGATACCTTGTGGGCGAGGATTTGTGGGATGTTGTTAATAGGAGTAACACAAGTCCTCCCGCCGACAGACCGAAAAATAGCAGCGTAAACAAGAATTGGAAGCAGATTAATGAGAAAGCGGAATTTGTCCTAAAGAGGTCCATCTCCCACAATTTATTTGATCATATATAAGGTGTAAATCAGCTCATGAAATATGAAGGACCCTTGATCGCTTGTTCAACAAGAATGATGAAGCTCGGCTACAAATTTTGGAGAATGAATTGGCTAACACCACTCAAGGTAATCTATCTATTGCCGAGTATTTTTTTGAAGATTAAGAATTTATGTTCACAGATCTCTTTATTGAACCCCGACGAGGCTATCTCTGAAGCACAAATGAGAAGAATTATCATTCGTGGTTTGAAGTCAGAATATATTCATTTTGTTACATCAATTGAAGGATGGGCTCAACATCCGTCCTTGAAGGAGTTTGAGAATTTATTATCATCACAGAAGCTACTAGCCAAACAAATGGCTAGTGTGTCTATTAAAGAAGGGGAAGGAAATGCCCTTGTAGCCGACAAGAGGAGCTTCAAAGGGAAAACAGTCAGAGATAGGCCACACTTTCGATTTCAAAGTAGTTCAAGTTCGCCAGAGAAGGAGGGAGAGTCTACTAATAACTATAAGAAGACTCTCAAATGCTATCGGTGCGACAAAATAGGGCACAAAAAAAAAAAGATATTGCCGAGCAAAAGAGAGCAATATGGCTCAAACTAAGAAAGTTGTTGAAGAAGAAGAAGAAGACTGGGGAAGGTGCTTCATCGCCGAGATTCGAGCAGTAGATGCTATGGCTTCTGTCAATTTTGAAAGAGACTGGATCGTTGATTCAGGATGTGGGCAGCATCTCACTGGAGATCGATCCAAATTTTCCACCTTTCGCTAATACAATGGACATGATGTCATTGTGACAACTGATAATTCAGTCCAAGGTGTGGAAAAGGAATGCACTGTTTTCATCAACGAGAAGCAAGAAGACCCTATTACTCTCAACAGTGTCTTTCATGTTCTAAGGTATGAAGAAAAAATTATTTTCAATTGCAAATGCAGTAGATGCGGGATGTTATCTACTTTTCGGCCCACATGACATGAAGTTCCTCCGAAATATCAAGGAACTCAAATTAGATATCATTCATATCGGTAAGAGGGTTAACGATTTCTATGTTTTATCAGCTGCTAATTCATATGTTGAGAAGATGAGTAGCAACGATAATACACATATATTACATGCTAGGCTTGGACATCTTAGCATGGATAATTGAAAGCCATGCTACTACTCGAATCTAGTAAAAGGATTGCCCAATTAAACCATTTTGGTGGAGGAGATGTTTGTGAAGGATGTCAATACGGAAAGTCACATCGACTTCTATTTGACAGATCCGTCAAGGGTGAAGGTCTCCGCTGAGAACCAGTTCACGGAATTTGACGGGGCCGAAGCACTTTCTTTTGTTCTCTACCTTATACGCTAATTTCATTGACGATTTTACTAGATTCATGTGGGTTTATTTTGTGAAGCACAAGTCAGAAGTCTTCAACAAGTTTATGTAATTCAAAGAAACAATTGAAGGCGAGCTAGGTTCGAGGATAAGGCGGTTGCGAACGGATAATTGAGATGAGTACACTTCTGATGAATTTCTCTCCTTTAGTCGTCAGCATGGAATTAAAAGAAAAGTCACCCGTGTTGATACGCCACAACAAAATGGAGTGGTTAAAAGGAAGATTCGACACCTAACATAGATATGTAAGAGTTGGCTTTATGCTAAAAGTTTACCTAAAGCCCTATGGGCTGAATGTAACATCCCGTAAATCCGAATTAGGTATGAATGTATGAATCTAGTATAAAGGTGATATTTTAGCTATACGAATCTATTTGGGACGAACACAGTGATAAAAATACTGCTTTGAAGTCAAACCAAAAAGTGAAGTTCTTAAGGCCTTCTAAATTTGTCTAAGTCTAGGAACCGTAAGCATGGCTCCGTTTTTTACCGCTTTGTGGAATTTCAGAAAAACGTCCTTCTTGAAAGTCAGAGTCTTTTGAAATACCTTTTCAACGATATATTACGGGGGTCAAGGGGACATCTGTATAAAACGTTATGGCCATTTTACTAAAGGATTATAGGCGTACCGTTCATCGATCATGTTATACGAACTCGTTATATCGCCCATAATTTTATACGGACCGTATAACTCGTCCATGCTTCAGACGCTCCAAATTGACATTCCTACAAAGCCATGATAAATATGGTCATATTATACGGACCGTATAACTTTATACGGACCGTATAATATGTCCATATAACCTCCGCCTTACTTTTGTATAAATCCAAGCCTCGAGTTCTTCTATTTCATTATTCACAATTCCATGCCCTAGCAACAATACAAAACATCAAGGTAAGTCAATCCAAACCCTTCCAACTCAATTCTAACATATATTCTAATAATCTAAGCTAGAAATCATTGTTCCTAAACTAGGGTTTTCAAGAAAACCAATCTCAAGGTTCAAGAAATAAAGACTTAGGAAATCTTCTCCAAAATTCAAGTCTTTAATCCAAGATTTTGGATCAATTAAGGTATGTAGAACTTCCATCCACATGTGGGAATCTCTACGTTCTTCCCCATGCTCCGTTTCTTGATATCCATGAAGTTCAACTCCTAGGGCATTAAACCCAACATATTGGTAGCCCGTATTTATGTATTTGTGTACATGCATTTTGTATCTATATTCGTTATTGTATTCCTAATCTTCCATTACGGTTATTAGGAACCCTAGCTTAATCCATGAATCATGAATTCTTCCTCATGTATTCTCATTATGTTTATATTAACTTTTATGATTTTATGCAGTAGTTAAAGTTACAAAGATGTTTTCAAGTCAATTATATATATAATTATGAACTATTGTTATTACTCATGAATCAAGAACATGTTTGCAAGACTACGACAAGTTATCTCATGAAACCCTATTACAAGATATTTCATGAAACCATGTTACAAGTTATTTCGTGAAATCATGATTACAAGTTATTTACAAGTTATTTCACGAAAATCATGGGCTTCTTAGCCAACTATATCATGTTCATGTTTTTGGGATTTGCTTAGTTAACCGAGAAGGCTCAGATAGCCTGAAACTACGTAGCCACCGTAGGATAAGGGTTGTCAGCAAGGAGGCAATACCTTCATTATGCAGTTTGGATCCTTACATGCTTATTATTACTTAAATCTCATATCCCTAGCAAGGTGTGAGTGTTCTGCTAGTAGGACGCAAGTACCAGATCATGTTGTCGGATATACTATAGCATTCCCCACGTTACAAGCAGTTTTATATACATGTATTTCCATTGATTTACTGTTTTTAGACTTTACCCACGTTTTATGCTCATGTTTAAGTTACATTCAGTTTCAGTTCATGTCCTATACCTATGTTGTGCCATGTTCTTCATTTCAGCAGGTTTTACATACTAGTACTATTCACCATGTACTAACGTCCCTTTTGCCCGGGGCCTGCACTTCGCGGTGCAGATACCGATTTTCAGGAGCATACGCCTGCGCAGTAGGATCACCTCAGTTATCAGCTTATTAGTGAGCCCCACTCCTCTCGGGGTTCAACATGGAGTCTGCATTAGTATTCAGTTTATGGTAGTCCAGGGCCATGTCCTGGTAGTTAGTATTCAGACATGTTTTAGAGGTTTCATAGACAGATATTAGCTCACAGAGTCAGTTATGCTTTCATGTTTGCAGACTATTACGTTTTCATGAATTTTCATGCTATGAGATAATTTCAAGACTTTATTCCGCAAATTACATTTTCATGATTCATTTAAATTGCATCATATAGATTATATCGTTTTGATGCCCATGTTGACAAGCAAGCCATGAGGTTCGCTCGGACACATGCAAGCAAGGCCCGAGTGCCGTGTTACGCCCAGGCCATGGTTCGGGACGTGACAAAGCTTGGTATCAGAGCCCTAGGTTCAAGTGTCTTAGAGAGTCTATGAAACCGTGTCCAGTGAGGTCACTTTTATATATGTGTGGGGCCCACACATATAAACAATTGACCACCAAGACATTTAGGATTGTCTCACTTCTTTTAACTCTAGATCGTGCAATAGAGCTATGTTCTCAGAAATCACTCGGACTCGTGTGTTGTTTCCCGTTCTGCTGAATACGCCACGTCTCAATGGATGAGGAAGATGTAAATCTAATCATTATCAATGTGTTGCTTTTAGATAGAGTCATCTGGAATTATTCTAATTCGTATGAAGCTTAGAGTGTAAGTAACATTCTTTTTCCATCGAATTCAACGTATCAAATGTGTAAGCGGCAAGAAAGAAATTCGAGACCCAAGACTTGCTAAATAGTGCATGGTGTGTTTATCAGGTGTTAGTACCATTTGAAAGACAAATTTTGGTATGGTAGCACACGTAGGTTATATATACCCTAGAGTAAGTTTATTTGGACTCTTTGACTATGGAGCTATAGTATAAGGGTGATGGTTCATATTTAAGACCCCACGAGGTAGCGTGTTATGAAGTTAACGCAAAGCAGCATAAATTGTCCACGGTAGTTTTGAGTAGGAAATAGCCTAAGAGCCAACCACCGTAATACTAGAAAGTCCCGACTTTTTCAAGGATATATATATTTTTGCCATATGATCTATGCATATGACTAGGAAGGAACTGATGCGATAAGAAAACCACAAGCAGACGATATTGAATTTTTTTAGGGTTAGTTTTAAATTATTTAAGCTTATTCAGATCAGACCTGGAGAGTATGACGTTAGTAAGTTACCACAAGAAGCAGATATTACTATGAGATAAAAGATATGACAATTCCCTCTTAGGTCATGTGATTAAGTATTTATCCCTGATGTGTATAGTATGATATAATTTTGAAAGTGTATAGGGAGTTTGGGGCTAGTTGTTACAATAGTATCATATAATTTTTAAAATGTATAGGGAGTTTGGGGTTAGTTGTTCCAATTCCTTGTTTGAGACAGATGAAATTTTCCTAAGTGTGATCCATGTCTATAGTTCGAAAGATAGTATACAACCCCGAATTATAGTCGGACAAGGAGGAAAAGTTAGAAATAATCGTATGCTTCACTTTAGTACTCAGAGAAGAATTAGAGAATATGATGCTAGCAAGTGGTTAACAGAAGCATAGTGAGTAAGTTTGAATGGATACAGTGAATTAGAAATTTTCAGCAGAGTTAGTAGAAGTACGATTTAGCACTACTAAGTGGATAACTGTCTGAATACACCAAAGGCGTATTAGAACCCAAAGGGTTTAAGTTAAATTTGAGGTATAGAAATTGTGAAAGAAGAAAACCATCTAAGCAAAGAAGAGAGAAAGCTACAGAAGAAGAGCCTTTAAGAGTTATCAGAAAAGAGTTTTCCCCAAGACTGACAAAGCTAGTATGCTAGTTATGTACATTAGAAACCCGTTCATTTAAGTAATTCAGTTTTCGTAGTAAGTAATACTTGTTTGAAGTAAGTCGAAGAAATGAGTTGTCAGTATGTTGGAGGAAATTAGCGAAACCACTAGATGACCACTTATTGCTAACTCAAGGGATCCACAGGCTTTAAACGTCAGCTTTTGAACTAAGGGGGAGATCGTGTGATAAGTTGCCAATATGGATTATGTGTTTCGTAAGTTGATAGGTGTTAAGGAGATTATGTCAGAGGATCACAGTTTCATGTAGCCAAGATAAGGTGCGTAGAATGTGATTTTTGTCACGTCGTTGAGATCAAGTACTAGGTAATTATGTTATGAGATAAAGTTAGATCGAATAGCGAATTTTAAGGGTATAACGGTTCCAATTCCAGAATAATTCATGCACTATGTAGTACCAATGCCCAAACGTACTCTACACATGCCTAGCATACCTCTCTTATGCCCTTGTTAAAGCTTTACACTCCATATTTAAGATACAAGAATTAAGACTTCATACGATAGTAAGCTATGCAAGGGAATGTTCTTTCATGTTTCTCACATCAGGTTGTACTCATGTCCAAGGTTAAAGACCGCATTCATGTCTCACGTATTTATCTTGCTTTATACCCATGATCACGTTCTAGCTCCTAAGTGATTTCTTATTATGATGTTGACGTTGATAAGGATCGAAGGGAAGGTAACATAATAGTTTAAAGACTAAGAATCCTATGGAATGCACACCTATTCCTTGGACAAGAGGAAAATGCCTTAGGTAAATGACTTATTTCGACTCCAATGGTATACTACCTATGTTTTCACGTACTCATGTCCACGATAGACTTATTCGAGCATCCACCTAAAGAAATAGTATAAAATGATGTTGGTAGGCAATAATGAGAGTAAGTCATGATGGATGTCCTATCCACGATTCTATGTAACACATGCTTATGTCCTGTTTTACAATCATTATGACATGATCCCTTTCTCCTTTCGCTAAATATCTATGTCTCGTTATGTTCAAGGTGACTATCTACCTATGTCTTAGATGCTCGAAGAACGAAGTATTCATGCCTATAATCCATTCTTTCATGAACCTTATTTATATAAAAAAAAAAACAAAAACAAAAAAAAGGGCGTTTACTCACGATGATAAGAGTAAGCTATGTTGAAACATGTCCCATTCTTTCGGTATATCTAAATCCTAAAGGTAATGTTTTATCCATGCCTATGTCTCCGACTCAAAGTGAAGCCTACAAAATCGTGCTCATCTGCAAGTCACACTTATGTCTTAGTCATACTCCAATACTCATAAACTCAAGTCCATACGCTATGGTATGCAGGTACCCATGTAAATTCCATGTTTCTCATGTAGCCATGTCCCATGTCCTACTACTCACGTATTCATGTTTCATGCCATATTAATCCTATTACCATGAATGTTCCATGTTATGTCCTTCCGTTTGATGTACGTATGCCACGTTTATGTTCTAAGACAAAGTGCCTCGTATGATTCGAACGAATGATTCCTCGCTCTCAATCCTTTATGATCCGCGCACGATAATAAGCAAGGTATGCCAAGGTATTCCTATCTATGTTTCAGAGCAAACAAGAGTTCCCTTCCTTCACCCTATGGGGCTTATCTCAGGAGTATTCTACTCAAATTCGACGTATTTATGTCATGCCTATGCTAGACCTTTATGAATATGTAGGTAGGATAATGTTCCTATTATATGACTCAAATCTGTCTCATTCGCATCGAGTTGTGCTCACATTCAAAGCCTAAGTCGTACTCATATCTTATATGTCAATCGTGATGGTGATATACGAACATCTATGATCAAGCCTCTAAGTGTTCAGATCTCATCTCCGCTCATCATACAAATCCCCTGTTGTAACAATCATGTTTCTGATATTCAGATCTCATGTTATGATATCCATGTTTACACGCATTCGTATCTCATGACAGTTTAGCACTCATGTATTCATGCCAGATAGTTTTCATGTATTTATGTCCCATTTCATGCTCTTCAAGCCCGGATAATCATGTAATGTTCGTGCCTATTTTCCAAGACTCATGTCATTCGTGCCTACATTCTCTTCCAAACTCCATGTATAGTAATCATGTAATCATTCGGCTAATATCCGTGTGTCGGGCTAGCTCGCATTCATGTTAGCCACATTCAAGATTCGTAAATCACGTTATGTCACATCACGCGTAATAAGATACTGTGAGTTGTGTGTTGGTACTTTAGTTAGTCAAGGGGCGTTTGAGAAATGTCGTAAGGGTCTCGAATTATGAAGGAAGTCCGCCATAAAATTTTCTAGATTCCGTAGTTAGCAAGTGATTCTTAATCTCTATTCATAAATCAGGACGTTGTTTCACGATTCTCATTCAGTAGTACGACTCGGTTCATGCTCCCATGTATGTTTCTATGTAATGACATATTTAGTTCTCATGATCCATGACCATGTTCCCACGTAATCATGTTGAGATTTTATGTTTCATGTCATGTTTCTTCACATTCATGTATTCAAGCCATGTCGGTCCATTCTTAACCAAGACCCATCATTCGAGGACGAATGATCCCGAGGAGATATTGTAACATCCGTAAATCCAATTAGGTATGAATGTATGAATCTAGTATAAAGGTGATATTTTAGCTATACGAATCTATTTGGGATGAACACGGGTGATAAACGATCGTTTTGAAGTCAAACCAAAAAGTGAAGTTCTTAAGGCCTTCTAAATTTGTCTAAGTCTAGGACGATCATGTAAGTATGGCTGTTTTCGAATACTCGCACTAGGAATTTGTGAAAACTTCCTTCTTGAGTTGTAGCCCTTTGAAATACCTTTCCAACGGTATATTATAGGGGTCAAGGGGACATCTGTACAAAGAGTTATGACCATTTCTTGAAGGATTACGGTGCGATCCGTTCTCGATCATGTTATACGAACTTGTTATACGGCCCATATAATTTTATACGGACCGTATAACTCGTCCGTACTCTCGGGACGCTCCAAATTGACGTTCGTTCAGCCATGATAAATATGGTCATATTATACGGACCCGTATAACTTTATACGGACCGTATAATATGTCCATATAACCTCCGCCTCACTTTTGTATAAATCAAGCCTTGAGTTCTTCTATTTCATTATTCACAATTCCAAGCCCTAGCAATAATCCAAAACTTCAAGGTAAGTCAATCCAAACCCTTCCAACTCAATTCTAACATATATTCTAATAATCTAAGCTAGAAATCATTGTTCCTAAACTAGGGTTTTCAAGAAAACCAATCTCAAGGTTCAAGAAATCAAGATTTAGGAAATCTTCTCCAAAATTCAAGTCTTTAATCCAAGATTTTGGAGCAATTAAGGTATGTAGAACTTCCATCCACATGTGGGAATCTCTACGTTCTTCCCCCATGCTCCGTTTCTTGATATCCATGAAGTTCAACTCTAGGGCATTAAACCCAACATATTGGTAGCCCGTATTTATGTATTTGTGTACATGCATTTTGTATCTATATTCGTTATTGTATTCCTAATCTTCCATTACAGTTATTAGGAACCCTAGCTTAATCCATGAATCATGAATTCTTCCTCATGTGTTCTCATTATGTTTATATGAACTTTTGTGATTTTATGTAGCAAGTTACAAGCATGTTTTCAAGTCAATTATATATATAATTATGAACTATTGTTATTACTCATGAATCAAGAACATGTTTGCAAGACTACGACAAGTTATCTCATGAAACCCTATTACAAGATATTTCATGAAACCATGTTACAAGTTATTTCGTGAAATCATGATTACAAGTTATTTATAAGTTATTTCACGAAAATCATGGGCTTCTTAGCCAACTATATCATGTTCATGTTTTTGGGATTTGCTTAGTTAAGCAGAAGGCTCAAATAGCTTTCGAAACTACGTAACCACCAGTAGGATAAAGGTTGTCGACAAGGAGGCAACACCCTCGTTATGCGGTTGGATCCTTACATGCTTATTATTACTTAAATCTCATATCCCTGGCAAGGTGTGAGTGTTACTGTTGGTAGGACGCTTGAAGTACCGGATCATGTTGTCGGTTATACTATAGCATTCCCCACGTTACAAGCAATTTTATATACATGTATTTCCATTGATTTACTATTTTCAGACTTTACCCATGTTTTATGCTCATGTTCAAGTTACATTCAGTTTCAGTTCATGTCCTATACCTATGTTGTGCCATGTTCTTCATTTCGGCGGTTTTATATACTCGTACTATTCACCGTGTACTAACGTCCCTTTTGCCGGGGCACACGCGCGGTGCGGATACCGATTTTCGGGAGCATACGCACGCGGGGGAGGATCACCTCAGTTATCAGCTTATTAGTGAGCCCCACTCCTCTCGGGGTTCAACATGGAGTCTGCATTAGTATTCAGTTTATGGTAGTCCAGGGCCATGTCCGGTAGTTAGTATTCGAGACATGTTTTAGAGGTTTCATAGATAGATATTAGCTCGCGAGTCGGTTATACTTTCATGTTTGCGGACTATTACGTTTTCATAAATTTTCATGCTATGAGATAATTTCAAGACTTTATTCCGCAAATTACATTTTCATGATTCATTTAAATTGCATCATATAGATTATATCGTTTTGATGCCCATGTTGACAAGCAAGCCATGAGGTTCGCTCGGACACATGCAAGCAAGGCCCGAGTGCCGTGTTATGCCCAGGCCATGGTTCGGGGCGTGACACTGAAGGTATGAAATGTGCAGCATATGTGATTAACAGGATGCCACTTTCTCCGAACAACATGAAGTCACCATTTGAATTGATGTAGCAAAGCCAAGTGTTAAGCATCTAAGAGTTTTTGGCTCTATATGTTATGTTCATATTCCGGATTCTCAACGGAGTAAGTTGGATGCCGAGGCAAGGAAATACATCTTTGTTGGATATGACAAAAGGAAAAAGGGATGGAAGTGCATGGACCCAAAAACTCATCGCTTCGTCATTTCTCGGGATGTCGTATTTGATGAAATCTCCTTGTACTATGAAGCTACGCCAGAAGGAGTAGGTTCTAAAATCTTGAACCCTGGAGTTTCAAACTTGCCCATCACAAGCGTTTTCCAGATATTACAACTGTCGAGGAGCTAAGAGAAAGGGAGAGTTTGAAAACTCAAGAACATGAAACTCAGGATGGAGATGATTCAGGTGGTTCACAAAAGCCCAGAAGAACTATTAATGTCAAGCCAGCCCGCTACACAGATGAAAATTTCGTTAACACCTATTCTTGCTTCTTTGCAGGACCAATTAATGACGAAAGACCTTCATCATTTTCAAGAAGCAAGAGGAGTCTAGAAAATACTTATGATATCTTTACTAAGGGACGATCAAAAGCTTCATTTGAGTTTTGCCGCGACAAGTTTGGGATAGCTTCCAAAAAATTACTTAAGGGGGAGTGTGAGAAATTAAAGTTAATTTTTTGGAAGAATAAATATCATAAATATCTAGAAGAGTTTCTAGAAAGTTATATTGTAATATCCTTGATATTTATTGTACTTAGGAAATGTCTAGAAATTCTAGACACTTAAATATTTGTAGGAGAGTATAGAAATATCTAGATATTCTAGCGTAGTGCTAGAAAATAAAATTTGCTAGATTTTTCTTCTAGATGTATCAAGAAGAATATCTAGAACCATCCATAGACAACTAAAAATAGAGACGGCCTTGTACATTTGTAATCAACCCAATACAAATTCAATTCAAAAAGTCTTCTTCCATAACCAAGTTCTACTTTTCTTAACTTCCTCTTTTTAGTTGAATCTTCCGATTTTAGTTAATAATCTTGGATTAGCAGAAGGTCTTTCTGATTTAATTTTGTCTTCTGCAAATTCTCTACAGACGATGAGTTATTCACTCTGAGAAAGAAGGAAGAGGCGTAGGGCAATGAAGAAAATTAAGGGGGCGTCTTTTTCTTTTGTTGTACAATTGCTAAAGCGGCATTTGTGTTTGGCGGAAATAGTTGTTTAGGCGTGGAAAATTGGAAATTAATTGTCAAAATTTTGTAAAAATAGATAAATGCAATTCTTGTGTTGTGGTTGTGCCACGTCACCGGGCTGATGTCCTGCTTTTATAGATTTATATAGATATACTATTGTAGGCTTCAATGAAAAAATAATGGTCAATGCTGTAAAAACAGAGTTTTTTCATTGGCCGACATATGCAATCATAAGATTCGCGATAAGTATTGTGCCGTATGTTACGTTAACTACGATATCCTTTCTGGATTGGGCTCCTCTCCATTTCCCTTCTGTCCATTTTCCCCAAGTTCTACTTTAGATTAGGGATACATGATATGGGTTATAATTAATGGCTAAGATTTAATTGACCAAAACAAGTCCCTAACCATGGTTTATATAATTAATAACTTATCCATAAATATATTAAGATATTCTCTCTCTTCCTATTTTAGTTTCCCACTTATTCTTTTTTCCTGTGCAGAATTAGACTCATTATTCAATTGGTGATATACTAATTATGTGATATTACAAATTCACATAATATATTCCATTACTAATTCACATGATATCACCATTATTCTACCATAACAGGCTACGGGTGTACCGTCAGAAAACCCAATCACTGAATTGCCTCTCAATCCAAAATTAATAAGTATCTGCTTTGTGAAATCTTCTTTATCAATTCCACTTTATTCAGGTTCATTATACTAAGATAAGAGGATTATAGAATTTATCATCATTAGACATTTTTATACTGGTCGTCAACGTCCACATTTCTTCTCCTTTATCTGGGGCTTGGGATGGATATGCTTTGTGAAACTCACCCATCAATTAACACACTAAGAAAAGGGAGAGAAGATCGGGTAAACTGATAGGGAGAAAGGGGATTTTGGATTTTACTGCTAGGAAACTAAAATGGGAAGAGAGAATATTTTAATATATTTATGGATAAGTTATTAATTATGTAAATCATGGTTAGAGACTTGTTTTAGTCAATTAAATCTTATGCCATGTATCCCTAATCTAAGGTAGAACTTGGGGAAAATGGAGAGAATGAAAATGCAGAGGAGCCCAATCCATCCTTTCTCTCGTATATCATATCACCATTTCATTGATGATTAATTTTTGCACGTGTTTGAATTTGAGTTTAAAGTTGCACAAATTGAACAAAGATACCATCAATCACAATTGCACCAGACTAAAATCAGCTTCTTCTTTTTTCTCATTACAGAAGGCTGTAATTAACCAAGAAGAAAAGAACAGAAAAGAAAGAAAATAAAATGTACTAGGGAACTTACGTTACGAAACAAATTTGGGGTTAAACTGGTCCCGCCTTAAACTGGTCCCGCCTTTCTATGTCATGCAATCGATCGTCTCCCTCAGTTTGTGTGGTGATGGTTGTCTAAATATACATGCACACAAATAAAAATCAGCTTAAGCGGTACTAATTCCTCAATTCTTTACACTCAATTCTAGATTTCTCTCCTCAATATTCCTTGCCAAAAAGAAATGGATCTTCCCTGGTATTCTCTTCTAATTCCTCTGCTCTTCTTCATTTTCTTCCTTCATCAATGGTTCTTTAGTACTTCAAATAACAAAAAAAGGTTACCACCATCTCCAAGAAAGCTTCCAATCATAGGAAATCTGCACCAACTAGGGCCGCTTCCTCACCGTTCTCTCCATAAACTATCAGAAAAATATGGTCCACTGATGCTACTTCACTTGGGCAGTAAGCCAGTGCTTGTTGCTTCCTCTGTCGATGCTGCTCGCGATGTCATGAAAACGCACGATCTCGTCTGGTCAAACAGACCTAAATCTAGAATGGCTGATAGACTCTTTTATGGCTCCAAGGATGTGGCCTTTAGTCCCTATGGTGAATACTGGAGACAAATTAAAAGCATCACCGTGCTTCACCTTCTCAGCAACAAAAGAGTCCAATCTTATCGTGATATCAGAGAAGAAGAAACATCGAGTATGATTGAAAAAATCAGAGAAGATTGTGGTTCTTCGAGTTCAGTGATTGATCTAAGAGATCTTTTCTGCTGTATGACTAATAACATAGTTAGCAGAGTGGCCTTAGGGAGAAAATATAATAAAGGAGAAAGTGGAATTAATCCTAAGGTCACCCTTGATGAAGCTGGTGAACTTTTGGGTACTTTTAACGTTGGGGATTATATTCCATGGCTTGTATGGGTTAATAAAATCATTGGTTTGGACGCCAAAGTGGAGAAAGTAGCTAAAGAGTTGGATACATTTTTGGAGAGTGTGATTGAAGAACACATTATTAGGAACAAGAAAGGAGAAAACCGTGCAGGTGAAGCTAAAGACTTCGTGGACGTTTTGTTGGAAATTCAAAATGGAAAAGAAACTGGATTTCCTCTTCAAAGGGATTCATTGAAGGCTCTCATCTTGGTAAGCATCTCTCATACTATATTCCCTCCTTGGCTTGTTTTGTTTTAATTTTTCTTTGAAGCATTTGAATATAATTCGTACTACTTATTGTTTCATAGTTAAAAATTTGGTGACATGGAATATTATTATGCTTCCACATATAGTCATTTACACATATTCCAGCATAACAATTTCAGTTTGTTTTCTATGTGTTTCTTTTTAATGCGTAGGATAATTTTGCTGCTGGTACGGACACAACGTATACAGCTTTAGAGTGGATAATGACAGAGCTTTTGAGGCATCCAAGAGCCATGGAAAAATTACAAAATGAAGTGCGAGGATTAGCCCAAGGGAAAGCGGAGATAACTGAGGACGACTTAGGAAATATGCGTTATCTGAAAGCAGTGATCAAAGAGGCTCTCAGGCTTCATCCACCAGTTCCACTACTAGTTCCTCGAGAATCAACAGAAGACATAAAATTACTTGGCTACCATATAGCTGCTAAAACTCAAGTCATTATCAATGCTTGGACAATCGGAAGAGATCCTTTATCATGGGAAAATCCAGAGGAGTACCGGCCAGAAAGGTTCTTAAATAGTAATATTGATGTTAAAGGACTAAACTTTGAGTTGATTCCCTTCGGAGCTGGTAGAAGGGGCTGCCCAGGAGTTGCTTTTGCTATTGTGATAAATGAGCTAGCATTAGCAAGGCTTGTGCACAAGTTCAATTTTTCATTGCCAGGAGGGTTGAAACCGGATGATTTGGATATGACTGAAAGCAGTGGCATCACTAGTCGTAGGAAATCACCTTTGCTAGCAGTGGCCACTCCATGCTCTAGTTATTATTAGGAGTGTGTTTATCTCCATTTAGTCCTATATATTATGCAGATCACTTATCTTAATTGCCAATATATGCCATGGAACATTTTTGCTAATAACTTCACATGATGTGAAATAAGTGTACTGATCGATTCCCTTTCTGATTGTTTTATACATTGGCCAAATAGTTCAAGCTATTCTACACGTATATGTAAATATATTTTTTTTTGTTTCGATCTACTAATAGGCCTTCTTGCCATTTGATATTTAACTATCCAACTGGAGCTTTTCCAAATTTAGTTGGCATATGATCGATTGCAAAAGAAGAGGAAAAAGAAGAAGGTTGAATGAGAAATGGTTTGACTTATCCTTTAATTAGCTGCTCAAATAAAGTCTAGGAATAAAGATAGATTGCTCTCTTAAATCTTGATTTTCACATAATAGATAAATATATATGTGAGGGAACAAAAAAGGTATGAATATGAATTTCGGAAACGAGTATCAGTAACCAAACAGACCACATCCACATGCATGGCACTTAAATTAAAGTTGAAACAGAAAAATGTGTATCTCAACATTGTACAGCCACCACAAAATGCAAGCCAACGTGTTACGTGCCCTGATTCTATTTGCTTTAGTCCATGTTTGAGAGAGGACACAAGGACCAAATCTTTATTCCAATAACATGAAAATATCAAAATAAATCTTCATATCCCTTGAACAGAACCACTTAACCCCCCTTAACATTTAATTTGATTAGGAAACAATACCCTTCAAACCTTTTGAATGAGAACGATACCCCTCAAATACAAGGGTGGACCCATGTATTCATTTTTGGTACTCGAGCATTCATTAACTGTGGCGGATATTCTACGTAGACATATAGAAACTATTGAAATTTTGGTAATAAAATAATAAATAGCACCCAAAAAATAAAAAATAAAAACTTGATGCTCTGGTTAAAAGGTGGTAGCCTTTAGGCTAAGCCATTGAGGAACCGAGTTTGAATCCTACTCAAGGCAATATATTTTTTTCTGATTGTAAGGTTAGCATCTAGGAGCATTGAATTCTGGGTCCGCCACTACTCGAATAGTATTTTCCGGTGATCGAACTTTAGATATGATTAATCGCATTCTGATCCTTTCCTAACTATGTTGTTCATAAGCTTATTTCGTGTACGTCCAAACATGTTTGTTAATCCATATTGGTTTCTTTCTTCATTAGGTAAAGAGGCAGATAATTAGAGAATACATGTTTCTTTTCTCGTTGTAAATAAAATGAGAAAAATCAAAATAGAATAGTACAGTCAGACCTCTCTATACCGGCACTCGCATATAACGGCATCTCTCTATAACAACCAAGTTTTTTTAGAACCGATTTTTTATATTATATTTTACTTCTCTATAACAACAACAACCAACTTTATAACAGTAAGCTCTTCGTAAAATTACCCCCCATATAACAGCTATCTTCTTTTTTTGGAATTATAATAATTAACCATTTTTATAAAAATAGCATATCTATGATTACCAATAATAAGTGTAAAGATTTTGACCAAATATTTGATTATTTAATACACTATTTATAACAAAAAAAATATCATATCAATATATATATATATATATATATATATATTCATCATTAAACGATTTTCTTTCGTTATACAAAGTGTGATTAAGCTTAGAATTTTACAATTAAAAATAAAAATTAGATTTTATGCATCTTTTTTCCCCCATAACAGCGAAATATTATTTAAATATCAATGTTGTTATAGGTGTATAACAGTCATTCTCTATAACAGCTGAAAAATTTCGGACCCAATAATCTTTGTTATATAGAGGTTTGACTGTACATGTTTCTTTTCTCGTTGTACAGAGGACAAAGTGGAATCCTATTTTTATGCATTGAACGCTCAATGCTGCAATCAATGCCCCAAAAACCAGAGTTAATATGTTCTCGGTAGAAACTAGCAATCTTAAATTAGAGTTTCCTTACGTGTTGGAGAGTTTCGTATGTATTCCCTCCACCCCAATAGTTTTTTTTTTGGTAACCGTGATGTCCGGGTCAACTTGCACGTATCTCGATTAATTTCACGGAATACCTGCCACCTCCCTCCCTCCTGATTTATGTGACAGTGTTCGAGTTTCGAGAGAGACCGTAATTTTTTCATATATCTTTTAAATATCAGAAAAGGGTCAAAAATGCCCTGTTACTAATTAAGGTGTTTTTTTAACACATTCTTTTCTTAATAAAAATATTATTTTTAAAGAATCCTTCTCTTGATCTTTTTCTTTTAAAATCCCTTTAACTAATAAAAAAGTGGGAAATAATCTTTTTTTCTTCTTAATAGCATTTTTCAATTAAAATAGAATAATCCCATGAACTTTTTCAACTGATAATATAAGTCATATATATAAGATCATAGTAACCCCATCATTAACGTTCATTTAGATAACGATTAAAAAAAATTCTAATAAAATAGAAAATATTTTTATTTCTTAGTCTTTCCAAATTGAAGTAGGATAAACATTTGCTAATATAATCCTTGGTTTTAAAGTTAAGATACGTATAATGCTATAAAATACAAAAAATTATTTTAAAGATATTTTGTGATTTGAAGCAATGTAATGATTTTTTGTATTTTATGGCATTATGATTGTCATATCTTAACTTTAAAACCAAGGATTATATTAACAAATGCTTATCCTACTTCAATTCGAAAAAGAATAAGAAATAAAAATATTTCCTATTTTATTAGGAAAAAGAATTTTATTGTTATCTAAATGAAAAATATTGTCAATGTAAATGGTATATGTGGTTATTCTATTTTAATTGATAAAAGAGATTAAGAATAAAAAATGATTACTTCCCACTTTCTTATTAGTTAAATGGATTTTAAAAGAAAAGAAACAAGAAAATGGTTCTTTAAAAATAATATTTTTATTAGGAAAAAAATGTATGTAAAAAGAAAAGAAATAGGAGTAATATGATTATTAGGAAAGGGCATTTTTGGATCAAACTATTAACGGAGGGCATTTTTTGTTCAATTCCCATTCCGTTTAAATATTCTAAATTATTAATTATTGTGGATTATAGTACTTTTTATATAATTTCCAAGTATGTAATTTTATTTCGAAAAAATTAAAGATTCTATGTTCAAATACATAGTCAAAAATAAGAAATTTAAATCTCGAAAAAAATAAAAAATGTCACATAAATTGGGATAGAGAAAATATCATATATGTCCAATTTCAGATAATCAACCATTGCTGCAATCAACCTATATTGTCCTATTCCTAAAGTGTTCATATAACAATCCTCCTTTAGAAATCTTAGGATAAGTACTACTTTAGTGTTTTGTGCTTAATTTGTGTATTGAACCTTTAAGCTAGAAAAAGAACAAGAAAGTATAGTAATACTTTTTTACTTGTATTAAAATTCTAAAGTTCACCGGTAAAAATGTTGTTAACAGTTTTTTATTTTTTAAAATTTTATTTTATTTTTTTATGACATAGGGGGTAGGGAAAGGGGAGATGAAAATGGAAAAGGAGATTACAACGTGGGGATTCGAACACTCACCAACAAGGTGAAAATTCAGGTAGCCAACTAACTGACCTACTAAATCCCTACGCTAACAGGGTTATGCTCCCATTTAAAAGGTGAAAGAGTAATGTTTTCTAGCCATTAAAGCTAAGGAGGTTAAATGATATTTACTCTTTTGCACCTTAGCTTTATGTGTATATCCCAAATTTTAACTTTGCGTCTCATCATGTTATTTTTAGTAAACTCCCCCTAACTTGTGCATTTCTTTACATAAAACATTAAAATCTGCATTTTGTGAAGGATGAAAAATAGAATAAACTAAGAAAAGGTCTTTCAAAATTATCCCTTAATTTAAAGAAATGAGTATTGGAATCTGAAACGCTCCACCACGTCTCCTTTTTTGTTTTTTCTAAACATTAAAATATCACCTATGGATATTTTTAACTTTCCTATCGTACTCATCCATCAATTTTGTGTCATTAGCTTAAATTTCAGGCAACTTCTCATCCATAAATATCATTTACTATGTATTATATCGACCTTTGCTTCTCAATCTTGGCCCACTACATGCATCATATAGACCTTTGCTTCACTTGAGTAATGCCTCTCAGATTTTTTTGTTTTTAATTTTCTCATTTTTATTTACTGCCTCTCACCATATTTTTTTTTTTTAATATTTTTTTTCTTTCTATTTAGGTGTTCAATGTATTTTGTTGTATTGGCTACGAGTGCAAATTGAAAATATGATTACATGAATGCAATGTGTTGTATTGGACCGTACATTTTGGCAAATTCTCAAATGAAAGAGTACATCGAAATCTTACAACAAAATTTGTTTTGCTAGCCAAGAACCTCTGTAAGCCAAGTATTTTTAGCACGTGACTTTTTCCTTCACATGTCACTTCCGGGTTTTGCTCTCTTATCTCTTGACTTTTTTTAATTTTTTTATTTTCTTCTTTAAATGGAATGGACTCCAAAATTGCTCCTTGACTCATGAAGTGAAAATACTTCTTACCTTAAAATTTATCGGGTGTTTACACGAGCCAATGAATATGTATGACATGAATTTAAATATGTATAGCTATCACTTAACCATGATTAATTAATATTCACATTTATTTCATTAAATAATTTAATCATGATAAATTATAATGATTTTATATAAACATCCGGTGTGAGTGTTTTTACCATTCTACCTTTATGGCTCTGTGTATATTAATCCGACACTTCAATTATATGCATGCTTCGTTTCCTCTGCTTTTGCAATCAGTTATATATCCCAACTAAACCTGGCAAAGCTTTAGTTGGAGAGTTAAGAGCCCGTTTGGATTGGCTTTAAAAGTTGATGCTGTTTTCAGTTTTTTTTAGTGTTTCATTTACACTTAAAATCGTTTTGTCTTAAAATAAGCCTAAAAAATAATTGAAGATTCGAACATTTCTATCTAAACTTATAGTTTCAAAAACAACTTATAAATAGTTTTTTTTTTTTTAAGCCCATTCAAACGAGCTCTAAATAGCAAGATGGCTTATTAGTGTAGCAAAATAGTAACACATATTTTGATCCTTACTTGTTACTATCAGGGCGGCTCAACGAAATACCTCTATAAGAGGCCTTAAAAATATCTAATAAAATTTTACATATATTTTTATTCTAATTTTTTTGTTTGTGAAAATGGTATATAGTTTATCTTATATATCTTGATTATTCACTCTGTTACATGCTAGTTTCACTATTAAAGATATTTAGTTAACTCTATTCACTAAAATTTAAATAAAAATTTGTGTAAGAAACATATATAGATGGTTACGATAATATTTTTCTAACTTCTCATAATCTAATAATGTCAATTTCGTAACACTACGTAGATGTCAAAATAATTTCATTTATTTAGAACAATTCAAGTCTATTTTGAAGTTAAAATAATGGTTTAATCCAGTATTTATAAGAAACAATCAAATCTACAAGAGACTTCATCATTTTAAAATTATCAAAGTAGTCATCAATTTGTTCACTTTTATATATTGCATAATGTTTATTACTTTCTAATTTATGTGATTGGACACGAAGTATAAGAGAAAAAGAAAGATTTTTGAAACTTTTGATTTAAAATACGCAAAAGAAATTATGTCAAAAAATTTATAAATCATCTCATAAAAGGTAAAATGAGATGCCATTCTTTTTTGGACTAACTAAAAAAGAAAAAATATCACATAAATAGGACGGAAAGAGTATAAAATCAAAATTATTTTTTCAATAACCTCTATCACATTTCAAAAAAAGAAGTATAAAATCTAGTCTCTTTTATTTATAATTTTATAATATATAAATAATGTATATAAAATAATAATAAAAAAATTGGGGGCTGCATTTTGGGGGGCCTAAGCTACTGCTTTAGTTGCTTCGCCCTCCAGCCGGCCCTGGTTACTCCAACAGAACAGCCTTTATGGCATTTATTTAATGGCAGTAAGAGAATTGCCAGTAATTTGCTCAATGAAGTCAATTATTAGGGGCATCTCCGACGAACTCATTGAATTTCTTCGATGAAAATGACTGGTAAGTTCCTCCATATGCTAACCTATTTTTTGATTGATTTGGGAGAACAGAAAAAAAGAAAATAAAGCTTGTGGCTAACCTGTTTGTGAAAATGTCACACAGACTACCTTTTGCATTAGAGAATACTTTTTCATATTTCCCTGCGCGTTGGATTCCTAGTTTCAAAGATGCACAAAATTTAATCTTTTGGTTGCTAAATCCAGGTTAGGTTTAGCATTTGCAGGGGTTGACAAAGGCTAAAGCTATAGGCTTTGATCATGCTGTGTTCTTTTTGTTTGAATATTAACAACTTTTTCTTCAATGTCAATGGACTAACCATATACATGATAATGCCTGATAATTGCATACGAACATGCTGTTTCTCATTGACTGGTATCTACAGTTTCCTTCTGTATGCTGTTGAATATTCACAAGTTTTTCTTCACTGTTAGTCAACTAATCAAATAGTGATTATGTGTGGTACTTGACTTACATTAGCGCACTCAAACACAATGCCAGGAAGTTCTGTTTTAAGCTGGATATGTACCATCAAATTCCGAAAATTATCCATTTGGAGGCATTCATTTCACTCATTGGAAATGCTTTTCATTCAACCCTAGAATTGATATGCTCAGGCGATGCCCTGGAGGAACTTTGTAATGCTTCTATAAGAATTTTGAGGTTGGTCGTATCTCTGATTCTCTGACATAAATACTAGAATAGATGCGATGTGATCAGTGGCGGATCTAAGATTTTCACTGGGGGATTGAAAAATAAAAATGTGGTGACTGAGACTTGAACTTGGAACCTCAAGATGAACCTTGAACCCCTAAACCATTGAACCAACATCTTCTCTTATGTTCAAGCTATTCAAAATCTATATATGTATATAAAATATAAAAATTACCTTATATAGCCGAACACCTCGGCAGGCCCTAGATTCGCTCCAGGTTGTGATCTCATATTTAATGTTATGTAACAACGATGCTGATAGCATCAAATGAAAAATATCAGACACAATGTTGCCTCTGTAGAAATCTTTGTCAGTGCTTGATAAAAAAAGAAATCTCCGTCAGCATCGACGTAGTACCTTTCGTTCTGTAAACTTCTTTGCTATTGTGGACAGTCTCACCTGTAGATATCACATGACCATAACGCAGAAAAGTTCATGATTTAATCGTTAAGGACATCTATGTCAAGGGCCACTAAGGTTTTGTGCATTGCCAAAAGGCAAACTGATAAGACAGGTGAACAGAAGACAATGACCTTCCTTCTTTTTATTATCTAGTACCCGCTTGGTCGTCCCTTTACTCATTATCTTACATGTTAAGAACATGGGGTTTAGGACGAATATGGGTTCTATTTCGATGTTCAGATTTCATTCATCATACAGTTCCTGGAATAAACTAATTTCATGTTTATTTTAAATCACTATTATTAAAGGACTCTCACTCCCCTATTCCTAACCCCAAAATTAGAAGTGAATAACAAACATGTGCTTCAATCCCATCTTTTTTACAGATTCTTGACTGTGCACATGATACAAGCTCAAGAGGGTCATGTCATCAGTACATCAGCTTGCCAGCCCATGGATCATGGGGTGAGATCTATTCCTCTTTTTTCTTTGTTTTGGCCGCCTATTTTCTTCTGTTTAGCTTAATTAATTCTAAGGTAATAAAAGTATTATCTACATAACAAACATGAAGTTTTGGGAGCCATTCTTACCATTGTTATCCGAAACGGGAAATTAATAGTTCGAAACAAGAGTCTGATGTTCCAGTTGATGCTGATGAAGTACTAGCAAACAGAAGAATTGGCACATATACAAATTGATGTTTTTGGCATATTAATATTATCGGCAGAACATGTTAAAAGAGAAGAAATCTCGCATAAGAATATAAAAGAGATGTAAAAAACACCCAAAAAGTGAGTAGACCAGTACATCTATTTCAGATCGTGAAATCATTAACTTACTAGCAATAGTTAACTAGACTGTGAAGTAGCCATTGCTAGCATAGGTGATTTCCTACGAATAGTGAGGCCAACGCATTCAGTCATGTCCAAATCCTTCGGTGTTATCCCATCTGGTAATGCAAAATTAAACTTGTGCACAAGCCTCGCTAATGCTAGCTCAATAACCACAATAGCAAAAACACTTCCTGGGCAGCCCCTTCTGCCAGCTCCGAAGGGAATCAACTCAAAATTTAGTCCTTTGATATCAATATCACTATTTAAGAACCTCTCCGGTAGATATTCCTCTGGATCATCCCACAACGACGGGTCTCTTCCAATTGCCCAAGCATTAATTATGACTTGAGTTTTAGCAGGTATGTGATAGCCTACTAATTTTACGTCTTCCATTGATTCTTGAGGAAGTAGTAGTGGATTTGGTAGATGAAGCCTAAGAGTCTCTTTGATCACTGCTTTCAGAGACTGCATATTTCCTATATCATCCTCTGCTATCTCCGATTTCCCTTGGGCTAATTGTCGCACTTCATTCTGTAATTTTTCCATGATTCTTGGATGTCTCAAAAGCTCTGTCATTGTCCACTCCAAAACTGTATATGTTGAATCCGTGCCAGCAGCAAATGAATCCTATGTAGAGAGGAAAAAAGAAAAAAGAAAAAAAAAAAAAAACTAAGCTTGTGAGGTCCCTTTTTACTTCCACGAGCTTCCCAAAAGCCACTAACAATGGGTGGAGTCCATTTTAGTTATGTGAGTTTTAATGATTAACAAGAGAAATCACTATGTGAAAGCACGAGACGCTTACCAAAAGGAGAGCTTTCAGTGAATCCCTTTGAAGAGGAAAGCCCGTTTCATTTCCATTCTGAATTTCCAGCAAAACATCCACAAAATCTTTAGCTTCACCTGCTCAATATTCTTCTTTCTCGTTCCTAATCACGCGTTCTTCAATCACACTCTCTAAAAATGTATCCAAATCTTTAGAAACTTTCTCCACTTTGGTGTCCAAACCAGTGACTTTATTGACCCATTCAAGCCATGGAATATAATCCCCGATGTTAAAAGTGCCCATAAGTTCCACAAATTCATCTAGGGTGACCTTAGCATCTATTCCACTTTCCCTTTCATTATATTTCCTCCCAAAAGCCACTCTGTTAATAATGTTATTGGTCATCCAACAAAAAAGATCTCTCAAATCTATTGCTGAACTTGATGAATCACACGTTTGCTTAAGTTTTTCAAGCATGTTTGATGTTTCTTCTTCTCTCACATGACGAAAAGACTGAACTCTTTTGTTGCTGAGAAGGTGAAGCACAGTGACAGTTCTAATTTTTCTCCAATATTCACCATAGGGACTAAAGGACACATCCTTGGAGCCATAAAGGAGTCTATCAGCCATTCTAAATTTAGGTCTGTTTGCCCAGACGAGGTCATGAGTTTTCATAATATCACGAGCAGCATCGACAGAGGAAGCAACAATGACCGGCTTACTGCCTTAGTGAAGTAGCATGACTGGACCATATTTTTCAGATAGTCTATGGAGATAAAGGTGTGGATGCGACGCAAGTTGATGGAGATTTCCTATGATTGGAAGCTTTCTTGGAGATGGTGGTAACCTTTTTTGGGTGTTTGAAGCAGTAAAGAACCACTGATTAAGGAAGAAAATGAAGGCAAACAGAGGAATTAGAAGAGAATACCAGGGAAGATCCATCCCTTTTAACAAGGAGTATTAGGAGATATATCTAGAATTTGGTGCATTTATATTGGGAAACAAATATCTCTATCTTGAAAGCTGATTTTAATTTATATGCCTGCATATTCAGAGAAGCTACACCACACAAACTAAAGGAGACAATCCACTGCAATTATTATTTGCATTGTTTGACAAAAAAGATAACCACAAATTTGGTCTTGTTAACGTAATTAAGTTCACTGCATTTTCTTTTCTTTCTTGTTTGTTCTTTCTTATATACCAGTACAAAAGGTTTACTTTCAAAATATCAGATGAGCTCATAATAGCAAAGAGAAAGGATCTAACACGCACTAGCAATGCTTTAGTTGGATAATTAAATATCAAACGGCAAGATGGCTTATTAGTAAAGCAAAAAGGTAACACATCCTTTGGTCCTTACATGGAGAATAGCTTGCAGTTTTTGGCATATTAATGCTATCTGCGGCACATGTTAACATAAGATATCTTGCATAAAAAACATAAAAGAAATGTACAAAAGAAGTACCCAAAAAGGGAGTAGAGCAGTACACTTATTTCACATTGTAAAAATATTAACTTTCTGGCAATAACTAACGACGGTCTGGAGTAGCCACTGCTAGCAAAAGTGATTTTCTACGAATAGCAAGGCCAGTACATTCAGTCATATCCAAATCCTCCTTTGTTATCCCTTCTGGTAATGCAAAATTGAACTTGTGCATAAGCCTTGCTAATGCTAGCTCAATTACTACAACAGCAAAAGCAGCTGCTGGGCAGCCCCTTCTGCCAGCTCCGAAGGGAATCAACTCAAAGTTTAGTCCTTTAACATCAATATTATTATTTAAGAACCTCTCTGGCCGGTACTCCTCTGGATCATCCCATGACAACGAGTCTCTGCTGATTGCCCAAGCATTAATAAAGATTTGAGTTTTAGCAGCTATGTCATAGTCTAGTAATTTTACGTCTTCCATTGATTCTCGAGGAACTAGAAGTGGAACCGGTGAATGAAGCCTGAGAGCCTCTTTAATCACTGCTTTAAGATACTGCATATTTCCTAAGTCATCCTCCGTTATCTCCACTTTTCCTTGGGCTAATTGTCGCACTTCATCCTGTAATTTTTCCATAACTCTTGGATTCCTCAAAAGCTCTGTCATTACCCACTCTAAAGTTGTATATGTTGTATCCGTACCAGCAATAAACGAGTCCTATGCATTATATATAAAGAAACACAAAGAACAAAATTAGTATGTTAAAGAAATAATATTCCAAGTGACCAAGTTTTTAACTCCCAAATAATATATTAGTACCAATTATATTCAAACTAAATGAATTAAAACATGAGACACGCCAAGGAGGCTGGAACAAATAGTAGCATTAGAGATGCTAATTAATTACCAAGAGAATAGCTTTCAATTAATCTCTTTGAAGAGGAAAGCCAGTTTCCATTCCATTCTGAATTTCCAGCAAAACATCCACGAAGTCTAGCTTCACCCGCACTGTATTCTCTTTTCTTGTTCCTAATAATTATGTGTTCTTCGATCACGCTCTCTAGAAATGCATCCAAATCTTTAGCTACTTTCTTCACTCTGGTGTTCAGACCATTGATTTCATTCACCCATTTAAGCCATGGAATATAATCACCAATGTTAAAAATACCTAAAAGGTTCTTCTAAGAGAGCCTTAACGTCTATTCCACCTTCCCCTTCATCGTATGTCCTCCCTATGGCCACTCTGCTGATTATGTTATTTGTCATACAACTTAAGAGATCTCTCAAGTTTATCACTGAATTCGAAGAATCACACCCTTGCCTAAGTTTTTCAATCATGTTTGATGTTTCATCTTCTCTCACATCACGATAAGATTGAACTCTTTTGTTGCTGAGAAGGTGAAGCACGGTGACACTTCTAATTTGTCTCCAGTATTCACCATAGGGACTATAGGCCACGTCTTTGGATCCATAAAGGAGTCCATTAGCGATGCTAGAATTAGGTCTGTTTGAACACACAAGATCGTGAATTTTCAAGATATCACGAGCAGCTTCAGCAGAGGAAGCAACAAGCACTGGCTTACTGCCCAAGTGAAGTAGCATGACAGGACCATATTTTTCAGATAGTTTATGGAGAGAACGGTAAGGATGGGACCCAAGTTGATGCAGATTTCCTATGATTGGAAGCTTTCTTGGAGATGGTGGTATTAACCTTTTTTGGCCGTTTGAAGTGGTGAAGAACCACTGACGAAGGAAGAAAATGAAGACAAGCAGAGGAACAAGAAAAAAGTACCAGGGGAGCTCCATTTTTTGTTTTAGCAATTTGGAGTATTGAGAAGAAATCGAGGATTGGAAACAAATATCTCTTACATATGTCAGTACCACCTTTAAAACAGACGTAATTAAAGGATCTTGTTAAATTTCTTGCAACTTGATGCACAAATTTTGTGGTCAAGGTACGCACGTTTGATTGCGTTATCCTTTTGCTAAAAATTATTCGGTGTTTATATCAAACCAATGTATCCAAAATATTCTTCTTTCAGGAATCAAAAATTGGAGACAAATATCTGTTACATATGTCAGTACCACCCTTAAAACAAACGTAATTTAAGTATCTTGTTTGGGTTTCAAATTTCTTGCAACTTGCATGCACAAATTTTGTGGTCAAAGTTAGAATGTTTGATTGTGTTATCCTTTTGCTAAAAATTACTCGCTGTTTATATCAAACTAATGTATCCAAGATATTCAGAAATCAAGAACTGGAGACAAATATCTCTGGCATATATCAGTACCACCCTTAAAAACAAACGTAATTTAAGTATCTTGTTTGGGTTTCAAATTTCTTGCAACTTGCATGCACAAATTTTGTGGTCAAAGTTCGAATGTTCGATTGTGTTATCCTTTTGCTAAAAATTACTCGGTATTTATATCAAACTAATGTATCCAAGATATCCATCTTTCATGTATACATTTTGTACCTAATTATGGTTTAATGTTATGTATTTTTACTTTAACTGTTAACTGCTAAGTTAACTACAACCAGGGGCGGAGCTTGTGTGTACGTTAGGGGTGTGACCGAACCCAATACCGTTGGTCAAAATCTTGTATGTCTTAAGAAATACTAATATATATAAATTATTAACTTAGAACCCAGTAACGTAATAGGTCTCAAATCTCGAACCCATAAGCTTCAAATCCTGACTCCGCCTCTGACTACAATAGTGTGATGTATGGCGTTTTATATACATATTTATATTAGAATTGATCTAATATTATCTGCTCGCACCCATGCTCCAAAAAGACTGAATGATGCATTTGGTTGAATGCTAAATTATTTACCCAAAAGTTTGACTATTTACACCGAGTATGAATAAGAATTTACTAATCCTATTTGTCACAGTTGCGTGGTGAAGCTTTACATCCTTTACTTGCTATTTGTCCACATATAACAAAGTTGTTTTCTCAGACGACATACTCTGCTAACAGAAATTGTTGAAGAAAATAACTTATATAATAGAAAAGTCACTCTATTTTTAGCATTTCACACACAAATTTCATTCACAACATTTAATATAATATTTCCGGCCAGTTAGCTAAAGTTTCAATACTTTTTGAAGGCAAAATCACCCATCACACTCTTCAATTTTAAAAAAATCCCATCTGACTCACAAGGTCCATGCATTTGCTACTGCAACACACAACCACACCCCAAAGTAGTCCACAAACAGTTACATTACGCCTAGCCGGAATAACTTCATTTCGACATCAAGAGTGATAAAATAGAAAATAGTAGAGTTAAGTGACTGGAAAAATCATCTAAGTATATTGTGAGTGACTTCTAATGGCAAAAATAGAAGTACATTTATTTTACAAATTAAAGAAAAATGACTTTCTTCAGCAATTCTATTACTAGTTGAGTGATCGAGAAATCAACTCACATATAATATTAACTAGTGTTATTTGGCCCGTTCTAAGTCCGGGCCCAATCTACATTAAAATATATATTTACAATATTTTGTGTGTTTTTTGTTGTTGCTACTTTTGCTTTTTATTTTGTTTTTGTGACACTATATTAGTTATTAAAGTAGTTCGACAATTTCTCAATATTTCTAAAATATTGAATCAAAACAGTTTTTGTAAGTTAGAAAACAACATTCTTCTTAGAGTATATTTAGACTTCCTTTATATTTTCAAGCAAATGCATGCACGAAAGCTCTTCCCCTTTTTATTATACTGAGATTTTTGGGGTTAAATTTAATGATTCAAATTGAGTTTTATCTTATGTGGATTAACTTTTATTTTTTTGCTCAAGTAAACTTATATTGGCTAAGCCTTTTTTGGAAAAATAAAATAAAATATTTACGGTAGTCAGGTAATATAAAAAATATTGATGTTACAAATTGTTGTATGATGACGTCAATAAAGTTAACTTATAAATAAAAATAGCATTTAAAATAAAAGTTTTGATATGACAAAATACTTTTGTAGATGTTCCTTCAAATTAAATCATACAAAAGGAATTGAGAAGTTAATGAAACTATTTATTTTCTTACTTTAATCTTTCCTTTTTCTTAAAAAAACCATGTTAAGAAATGATGCATTTTTTATTTTTTCTTAATTTAATTTATTTTTAAAAAGAAATTTATGCTGTAATTTCTTAAACATGTATTATTACTTTTTACAAATACCTTTAGCTATATATAAAAGTAATTATTAATTTAATAATTAAGCATGTACTAAGGTAGAAAGAGAATGTCACGATAATTTTTTACTTGTCTATAATAAATTTTATAGGAAAAAAATAATTTGAAACAAGTTTAATAATCATTTCTACAACTTTTTGATCAATTTTAAATTTGATTGAATAAATTGTTTTTTTTTTGTAGTGTCATTATCACCTTTTCCACATCATCACTTCTTGTAGCATTAGAGAAATCCCATATAGTTATTCAAATTTACAAAAATATGTGAGAACTTACAAGGTAATTAAAGCTTCAATTAGGAGTAAAATGGATAAGAAAACATTTAAATTTGAATGGAAAATAGACATTTTTAGTGTCATTATCACCTTTTACATATCATCACTCTTTGTAGTATCAAAAAGCCCATATATATAGTTATTCAAATTTATCAAAATAAATAATAACTTTTAAGGTAATTAAAGCTTTAATCGGGAGTAAAATGGACAAAAAAAAAATCATGTAAAGACTACAAAAATTGGAATTCTTCCTTATATATAGTAGTAAAGTAATATGCCAAAGACTTCCAGCTATTCTACACGTAAGGACCAAAATATGTGTTACTTTTTTGCTACACTGCCATCTTGCCGTTTCTTATTTAACTATCCAACTAAAGTTTTTCCACATTTGGTTGGGTTATAACTGATTGCAAACGAAGCGGGAAAAAAAGCCTGGTATTTTGACGTGTTCTTTTCTTTTTTTCCCCAGCAAACTGCGATAAAATTGAAGCGTGGGAATTACAAGCCGTAGAGGTAGAATTCTGTTGAAATAAATATTTTCACGAGCAACTATGGGGTCCATCCCATTTGAAGAAGAAGAGTTAAAAAGAAATAGTCAGAGATAAGAGGACAAAACTCGATAGTGACATGTGCAGGAAATAGTCACGTGACTCGAGCATAACAAAATTTGTGGTAGACAAATTTACATTTACTATTTTATTTTTTCTGGTCAAACTTTGCCAAGTTCACTTTGCTACTTTCCTTCCTCCGAGTTTACACAACAGTGTTTAAATCGACACGAAATTTCAGAATAAAATGAATACTTTTAAAATTTATGGTCTAAAACAGGGTAATAAGTATTTGTGTGGCTATGATTCATCTTGAAGAAATTGAACTCCGAGATTTATGCGCAATATATATACTTTCTTTTCTAAGATTGATGTGTTTTACTACCACCAATCACCAATTGCCAAACGGTTTCTTACAAGATCACTTGTCGAGTCTTGTATATTATCCACAACAATAACACTCTAATCTAAAGATGTTTTTCTCTCAATTTGTGGTGTGTTGAATGACCTCAAAGTCATCTCTTTTTATAGTAGAAATGACCTCAAAGTCATTCCTTTTTATAGTAGAAGAAACTATCTTTAACTCCCACTTTCTTTAAGAGCTTAATAACTCTTCTTCCATTAACGAGGTAGTTACTATGGAGTCACAATTTTCTCTATTCATGAACCACATTCATGTGAAAAGTAACTGATGTATTCTCCCTTTAAGAGAGGAGTTACATTAGTTCTAACATCTCCCACTCACATATAATGGAATGAATCACATATGTAGCCACTTTGAAAATAAACATCCTTTTAGATTTTCATACATAGTGTCCTGTTGTGACCGCTTGGACACTAATTTTGGGAGCTCTTATACTAGAAATCCTTTTTGGGATTAGCATAAGAGTCTACAACCCTTTTATCTCTTATGATACCATATCATGTTATATAAAGTGTCACAGATGCCCTAGACATGTATATATACATGTGGCTTCTCTAACCCTCGTGTCGTTCTTATTTCAAATATGCCTTGTGTCCACACTTATGATGCCGTCTAAAACATGCTTCATAATGGACCGGTCTAAGACACAAGCATAATATGTATACATTTGACATATCTTCCTTTCGCCCACATATCATTAAGATCAAGATTAGCTGCTTTTCTAGCATTACTCCTTTAAGTCATATTATCAAAACTTTTGGCTGCATACTCAAGGAGCATACACTAACCCATCACCTCATGAAATTATCAAAGTCATAAGAGCACCAATGAAAGGATATATTTCTTTCTGGGTTTCACACAGTAGTGAAATAGGGTTCATTCACTTACCTCCCAATTAGCGGTTATACAACAGATGCAGTATGAAATGCATATTACAGTGTACCTTTGATTTTCAGAGTGTTCGATTTTCTTTGCTTACACTGTACATATCTTGATCCAGGTAAATAGTTTACCTTACCTAAGTTCTACCACTCTGCTAGCCTCTTATGGCCTCTAGATGAGATCTCACATCTAGCTACATATATTATGAATGGTGGGAATCCATAATTCAATCCTTATATTTAACTTTTCTTTAAGGATCTCATCCTAGTCATCCACTAGGGCGACATTAAATGATATGTTCTTACTCGCAGTATAACATTTGTTAACTGCCTTAGCTATAAGAAACATGAATGTCACATCTTGGCTCGCTCCCCATAAGTGCCCAAGGCGGTTGCTCGTGTGAGAAAGCCAACCTTATCATCATGTACGACATACTCTAATATCGTGTATGTGCCAATTAAAAAATATGAATGAAGTATTCATCAAACAAATAAATATATATATTCTTCAAAAAAGGAATATCCAGATATAATATTCAATTAAGGAAACACAACACTCTACTATTTGTGCAAGCCTAGAGATTTCACATGCTCAATAAATACATCCCTAGGTATTGGCTTTGTAAAGGGACCAACCACCATTTTATGTGTTGAAATGTACTGAAGAGTGATTTCCTTATGTGCTATGATGTCTCTAATAAAGTTATACTTTGTATCTATGTGCTTAGTCTTATTATGATGCTTGGGATATTTTGTATAAGCTATGGATGCTTGGCTATCACAAAAGAGTTTCACTGGATCCATTTACTTGTCAATGATCCCTAAGTGTTCCATGAATCTCTTTAGCCACATAGCTTCTTGTACTGCTGCAAAACATGCGACAAACTCTGCTTCCATAGTTGACAAAGTTATGCAGGTTTGTTTCTTGCTACTCCACGAAATGGTACCATTATTAAGCAAGAATATATAACCAGAAGTGCATTTAAGTCTCCGTCCCTGTCAGCATTAGAGTAACCTACCAATTGTAAGTCACTGCCTTGGTAACATAATTTATAATCAGCAGTGCCCCTCAAGTATCTCAAGATTCACTTAACAAATTTTCAATGTATTTGTCCTGGATTGGACTGATAACAACTTACAAGACCAACTGCATAACAAATGTCAGGATGTGTACACAACATTGCGTACATTAAACTCCGAATTGCACTTGAATAGGGAACCCTCTTCATGGCATCTTTTTCACTTTGAGTTGTGGGACACATTTCAAGGCTCAAACTTTTATCTTTAACTAGAGGAGTATCTATTGGTTTGCAGTTTTTCATCCTAAACCGTTTAAGAACTTTTTCTATATATGACTCTTATGATAGAGCTATTAGATTCTTAGAGCGATCTCTATGGATTTTAACCCCAAGGATGTAATCTGCTTCACCCGTGTCGTTCATTTCAAAATCGAGGGATGACCAACTCTTTATATTATTTACCAAATTAAGGCTATTTCCAGCTAATAGTATATCATCCACATAAAGGGATAATATTTCAAAATTACTTTCAGACCGCTTCATATACACACAATGGTCCTCATCAACCATATTAAAGTCATAAAACGTAATAGCTTGATAAAATCTGAAATACCACTGCCTAGATGATTGCTTGAGTCCATAAATGGACCTTTTGAGTTTGCAAACTTTGCGCTCTTGACCATTTTGGATGAAACCTAATGGTTGTTCCATAAAAATTTCTTCATCTAGTTCTCCATTGAGAAATGTGGTCTTTACATCTATTTGATGTAACTCCAAGTTCATGCTTTCAACTATAGCTAGAATTAGACTAATAGAGCTGAATCTCACAACTGGAGAGAAGATATTTTCATAATCAATACCCTCTTATTGTGTGTACCCCTTGGCCACTAAACAGGCTTTGTAATGTTTAATAGAGTCGTCCACCTTTCTTTTAATTTTGAGAACCCATTTGCTCCCAATTCCTTTCGGCTTGGCGGAAGATCATCTAAATCCCAAACATGATTTGTCCCATGGACTCTATTTCCTTTTCCATTGCTTTCATCCACTTATCCTTAGTAGGGCCTGAAAGAGCCTCTTGAACTGATTTTGGCTCTTCATCATCTTGCGGAGTTACTATTAATGCTTCCCCTTCGATATTAGAATGACGTCGGCGAACAATACCTCGTGTACTCCTATGTAACTGTGTCTCTTGGGGAATATCCTCTAAATGAATAATTCTCCCACTTGGATCAACAGGAGAAGGTACAACTTCTTGTTCCTCACTTCTTTAGTCTTGAAGATTCTAATGCTGATCCACAACTTCATAAAATGACACAGTTCTATCAATATTACCTTTATTAGGAAATTCTGTCTCTATAAATGTGGCATCTCGTGACTAAAGCTTTGTTATGCTTCCATCTTCATTTTCTCCTATGAAGATATAACCCTTTGATTGCTTTGAATAGTCAATGAACATGCATTTCTTGCCCGGTGGCCCCAAGTTCCCATATTTATGAGAAGAGTCATGCATGTATGCTACAGACCCCCAAGGTCAATACATTTAAGTCAGGTTTTCTACCTGTCTATAATTCATAGGGTGTGGAAGTAACAGATTTAGAGGGTACATAGTTAAGGACAAAAGCTGCAGACGTCAATGCATCTCCCCAAAAGGAAATTGGCAAGTTAGGCTGAGCCATCATAGACCTAACCATTTTAAGCAAAGTTCTATTTCTTCACTCGTCTACTCCATTTTGTTGAGGAGTGTATGGAATTGTTAACTGTCTTACAATTCCTTTTTCATCACATAGATCCTTAAATTGATTTGATAAATACTCAGGTCCACAATCAGTTCTTAGTTCTTTTATTCTTTGGTTTAATTGATTCTCTACCAAATTCATAAAATATCTAAAGCATTCCAATGCTTCTGACTTATGGGAGATCAAATAAACGTGACCATAACAAGTATAATCATCTATGAATGTGATGAACTATGAGGCTCCATTTATTTCCTTTATACTCATAAGACCACATATATCAGAATGAATGAGTTGCAAAAAGAAACTCAACTCTGGTTCCCTTTCCAAATGGTTTTCTAGTTGTTTATCTTACTAGACAATGTTCACACATTGACATTTCAATTTTAATTAAGGATCCCAACAATCCTTCTTTTGCCAATCTATTCATCTTTCAAGACCTATACGTCCAAGTAATCTGCCAAGTATTTACGTCTAAATTAGGGGTTGTTGTTAAAGCAAAACAACTATGATTATTAGATATATAATAAAAATCACAAATTATGTCCAACACAATAAAACCATCAGATAAATAACCAGAACCATAATAATTAGTGCCATGAACAATGTCAACAGAATTATTGTGAAAATCTAAATTGAAATCTAATTTAAGAAGAGAAACAACTAAAACTAAGTTCCGCGGAATATTTGGAATAAATAAGACATCATGTAGAAGTAAGGTTTGACCGCCACACAACTTTAGTTTGCATGTACCAATCCCTTTTACTTCAACTGAAGCATCATTTCCTACATAAAGCTATCTACTTAAGGCAGCCAATGGTACTCAATAAACGATCCTATCCTCTATCTCTGGCTATGCGGTCTGTGGCACCTGAGTCTACAGTCCACAAAGAATTAGCATCAGCCATTAATGTTGTACTAGAGACATAAACAAATTGAGGATTTTCAGTATATGATGTTACCTTATGCCGCTCCGAGTAATCCCGCACAAAATGACCTATCTTGTGGTAGGAATAACACTCCACTTTGGTGGTATCAACCTTTTTATCACCACGTTTTCCTCTCTTCTCAAATTGAGGTTTACCTTTTGATTTGGCTTACAGATCCCTTCTTCTTCCAAGCTTTCTTGTTCGTGTTCTTTTGCTTAGGATTACAAGTCCCAGCAGATTCAGCTAGAAAATCTTTTTCATTTGTTTTAGAAGCGCCACGACGCTCATGTTCAAGAACTAGATGGTGTTCAATGTCTTTAAAAGACTTGATACTTTCATTGTGGGTCATATGAACTTTCATATATTCCCAACTAGCAGGAAGAGATCTAATAACAACTTGCACTTGCTGTTCATCAGAAAGATTATGAGCAGTTGATTTTAGCTCTCTTATCATGTTTGACATATCTCTTAAGTGCTGCCTCATTGATATGTTAGGGTGCAATCTACATGTGTCAAACTTTATGGTCAAGCTCCTAAGTTTCATGGCAGAAGTGCCGCCAAACTTATCTTTCAGTGCCATCCACATTGCTTGAGCCTATGGATACGATTCATATTCACGCATCAGATCATCAGCCATACTGCTCAGCAACGTTATGAGAGCAATACTATTCTTTTTCTTCCAGGCTTGAAAAAACCTCTTTTTCTTTCTTATGTTGCTCTGTGTTTCCCCTAAACAACTCAACCATGACACTGTTGAGAGTCTCCAAAACATCATGCTCTTCAAGGACGTATTGGATTTAACAGTGCCAAATGTCATAATTGTCACCATTCAGTTTCTTACCCTTATTCAATTCAGCAATGCTAGTCTTTGAAGCCATTTCTAAAATTACTAAGCACATAACACATGTGAGCACATACACAATATATATATTTGCTTCAAAAATTACATCTAAATTAATATCGGTATACTATAGGCCCATGCAAAAGTCTACATTTGTCTTACTTTCATCACATGTAACCTTAACCAGCCCAATATTTTCTAGATCAACTATGTGCAGATCAAATAATTTAATATTTCTAAATGAGCAAGTTGTCTACCAATTTAGAACACTCCCACTCGGAAAGAAAATGTCATTATTTTTTTTATAAAAGTGACATAAACTATAAACGTGAACATTGCACTTTGTTAATTTAAAATTAAACATCTTCATGAATCAGTTACAAAAAAAAAAAATCACATTTTCTTTTTCAATTTTTTTCAGATTTGTAATTTTTTTTTTCTTGGTGAAAATTAATGAATTTTATACCCTTTTTGAGCAGGCAACTTTAGACGTTAATTTCTCCCTCATGTTATATCAAAATTTTACATATGATGTCATTGGAAATATCTTGAAAATATCTTTCCAATGATATATGGGTTGCTAAATAATATAGTCAATGGTTGGAGAAAAAGTTCGCTAAAACTTCAGGACTTTGTGCAGAAATTTTCAGATTTCTTTCTTTGCGGAGCAGTCAATTTTTAACACTCATACCTCCTTCATCCGATATCGAAATTTTACAAATAACATATAGTTAGAATGCTACTGAAAAGATCTTTCCAGTAATACAAGTCTCAATTACTGAAATAGCCTATAGAAGGAGATAATACAGTCTAAAATATGATTGTCAATCATGTTTTTTATTTTTCAGAAAACATTTGTCATGTAATATTAATAACGTCCAAATTCACTCCTCAAAAAGAAAGTGTACACGGTCGTCGCAATATAATTAACCCAACTATGAGTTGGGGTTGATCCCACAGGGAACAATATACTAGGCGATTTAAACAAGTAAGGAATTATCACTTCCTAAGCTAAGCCAAACACTTGATAATATATTGATTTTTGATTTAAAAACTAACAAAGCTAAAACTAATCTAGAAAGCAAGTAAAATAATCAATGGCCATAAGAATGGATACAAAGGAAACTACGCTCAAGTAACGATCCAATATATTTCATGATTTACAAATAATGGTGAGTTTATATTACTTAGCCTCGGATAATGACTCTAAATTAGCTTCTTCCGAAGACTAACTAGACTACCTAATTGAATATCCGTAAAGCAATTAGGAGCATTAAGAACACCCGAATATGGCTACAAGTGGTGTCGCCTATCCCTAGGTCGATTTCCATTAGATGAGGGTTAACTCCCCAAATTCTTGTTAATTATTCTTTCCCAATCTCGAGTTTGCCTCTTTCCAAGTTTAAACCAAAATAAATGGGCGAGTCCTAGGGTTAGAAATTCACTTAAGAAACATTAAAGAACAAGAATAATTAAAACAACATTAACTCACTTCTATTAATTATAAAATCATTCAACACATAAGCAAAATAAGAGATTCAATCCAAACTTAAACAATGTATAATTCCATAAACAAGGTTCAAGTATTGAAATGAAATGCTACACACATAAATATTCAATACATAGCAAGATACGAAGAAATGGGTAAAGAATTTCTCATTGGGTACCTCCAAATCTTCTCTTCCAAAGTGTGAGGATGAAACCCTAGCTCTCCAAAGCTCTCCAAGACTTGTGTTAAAATGCCAAAGATGCTAATATTTTCTCTCTCATCTTCTTTTTATAGTCCCACAATTTTGCAATCAAAAATATGTCCAAAGCAGCCACTGATTTTCGGAATTTGCAAATCTGTCCCGTTTTTGTAAAACTGCGCAGTTTTTGTCCAATTTGGCCTCTTTTTTACTTTATTTTCACTTGGTTTCTTCCGATCAATTCTAAATCACATAAAACCTGTAAAATAGATGTAAATGATATTAAATGCACTACTTTCTCAATCAAACATAGCAAAAATATAAAATTAAAGAAGAGATAAGTTGGTAAAATACCAACTTATCAAAGCCCCCAAACTTAAACTATTGCTTGTCCTCAAGCAATTCAAATCATATAATTTCCTTCAAAGGACTCCATTCAAAAGTGCATCAGCATCATACCACGTCTAAAAGATCCACTTTAAGCCCCAAAACATGACTTTGATTGGTACAAATAATTAGGCTACAAGCATGTGAAACTTCAACCAAATAATTCCCTCCTTTCAAAATACAACTTCAAGAATGCAATGGAGTTTCAAAACAATTAAGCGACAACACTCAAGCCTCAATAAGTGACTCAAAACCACTAGCTTACTAGACATGCTCATTTCACTCAACTTGGATTTTTTCAACATCACCAATCTATCGTAATCCATATGACCTCATAAGAAAGAAAGTCCCAAAATCACTATATTCACAACAACAATACAAGGGACATAAACACAAAGTCACTCACACTCAACAAAAAAATTCTAGTGCTAACAAGTATCACACCATAAGCTTGCCCTTATTTTTAATCATCACTAACTCAAGAACATTCGGTTGGAGATCACATAAGGACTTTTTAAGCTTGTAATGTGGGCTTAGGGAAGGGTAGGATAAGTATTTGGGATACAAGTGACTATGCCCTCCTTGAACACTACACAATACCTTTTTCCACTTTCCTCTTCATTTCAAAACATCACTCCTTCCTTTGCATACTAGTTTCCCCAATTATTCCAACTTCTTTTTGTGCAACAATTTTCTTGATTTCTAATGTTTTTGTTCTTTTCCAATTCTTTTTATTTTTCACAAAGATGCATTTTTTTTGCACAAAAAGTTTGCAACCTTTTTGTATTTTTCAAATTTTCTTCATTTCTTTTGACTTCTCTACAACACCACCCTTCACCGCTTCTCAAGCGATACTAGCATCCCCAACTTAGGCTTTTGGCCTCAGATTCACAATTTCATGTTCAAGGAGGGAAAGGTTCAAAAGAGAGACTTTTCATAAAAAAGGGTAAAGGCTTGTAATGGGGCAATCAAAGAAAAGGTCATAGGCTCAAATGGGGTTACTAGTGATATTATTTATGCAATGGTAGGCTAGAAAGGTTAAAGAGACTTTTTCAAAAATCACAAAGATAGCCCAAGGTCATCTCTCCAACCAACATAATCAAAATTAGCATTGAAAGACTACCCGGGCAAGTTCTAGATGATAAAAGTAAACACAAGAATTATTCAACAAACACTCACCCCACATGGCATATGAACTAGTCAAGATGGATCAATTTTACTTCCTAGGCAAGAACAAATAGAGCAATATCTCATCATCCCAAGTAAAACTCATCTAGTAGGTAAAGAGTCACAAAATGAGTTAAAAAGTTGTTACAAAGATCATTCCTTCTATGCATCTTGCTTCTCTTTTCACTTAAAATTCCACTTGGAGGGGTATGCTCAATTAAACGCTTCACATGCAAGAGACTAACTCTATTAGTACCAAACAAGCCACGAGTTTCCACAATATTTCCTCAAAGGATCACCCACACCTAAACTACAAGACTAATTAAAGAAGCTAAGAAAGAAAATAAAATAATAAAAGTAACTAATCCGCAACATGCCAACAGAATGAAATTTTTAAAAAATTTGGCCATGTTCCATTTGCAACAACATCTATCCACAGTCACACCAAACAGTCATAAAACAAGCCCGACAAGGGCACACAATATCCATACATAAGATAAAAGCCCGCGAGTAGGCACAAAACAAGTATAAACAAAATCTAATGTGCTTTTTGTCACCCCCAACTAAAAATATTGCAGTTGTCCTCACCGCACAATGACGCAAAAAGCCCAGCTTTGTAAAAGCAAAAGCTGTATCGATTAACGTTCGCAATTTTCAGCAGCTATTGGTTTGGGGCTGTTCGGAAATCTGAACCTGCTCAAATCAACTTCAAAAATTCTGAAACTTTGCAGATTAGTCAAAAATCATAAACTAAACTATTCTAAAAAATAAAATTTTGAAAATGACTTAAAATTTTGAAAACGATGGGTTGCCTCCCACCAAGCGCTTAAGTTAACGTCGCGACATGATGGTTGTCAACTTTACCACTTTTCCTTCCATTTGGAAGATATGAATTGGGCACCCAACTTGGACTCAAGTTTGTGACCACGAGCAGCGGGGGGTGGTAAGTAGATGAACAAGCCAAACATCAATTTCCTCATTTTACTGGTAAGTAGATGAACAAGCCAAACATCAATTTCCTCATTTTACACTTCTTGGCTTTCAAATGAGGAATGTCATTTTGCCTTCTTGATCTTTCAAATTGCAAAATGTAAGGCACTTGTCTTTCTTCCTCACCATCCAACAAGGATGTATGTTTCTCAATTCCCATATCACCAGACAAATCCAATGTTGAAAAATGCTTGGAGTGAGACTTCAACCTCCCAATTAGCAAAATTTTCCGGATTTTGACATTCTCATTTTCCTCCGAACTAGAGTCAATATCAACCATATTTCCCATGACAACGGTTGATTCTAATTCCTTATTTTTTTCCTTTGGCATCTCCAATTAGCATAAGTCGGTTGGAGGGCGTTCAATTCTTGATTCCTTCTTTTCAAAGTTGGCCTCCAACATGGGCATTATCCTCTCATATTGAGCATTTGAGAATTCTTCTTGATTTTGTTCAAATGCTCATGGATGATTTTTGTCTTCAATCATCAAGCCATTTTGGATACTAGTTTCCAAGTACTCCTCCAAGGCCTTTTGATTTTCATTTGCTTCATCAAGTAGGCACTCCATCATGAGCTTGAACTCTCCATTTTGATCATTCTGAACTTCTTGCACTTTCATTCTCCTATCATTGTCACAACAAAAAGTAGAATCCTCATAGTGGGGGTTCAGGGAAGAGAAGGACACATAAGTACAATTAGCCCAATGGCCATTTTGACCACCACATCTATCACATATGCTCCACTCATGAGTTTGAGATTGTGCGCACAATCCTCCCCCGAGAGACTTTAAACAAGTTTGCCAAGAGCGGGTCCTCCACAATAAGGACAAGGGTCATCAAAGTATGAACAACTACCATCCGACCCATTTTCATGGAATGATGCCATTTTTTTTTCAAATAAAAATAAAATAAAGCAAAGAAAATAACTACACAAATATTCACAAGTTTGGACCAAAGCAAGCGAGCTTGAATCCCAAACTAGCTCAAATACGCCAAATTGTTCCCCGGCAATGGCGTCATTTTTGATAACGTCCAAATCCATTCCTCAAAAAGAACGTGTACACGGTCGTCGCAATATAATTAACCCAACTATGAGTTGGGTCGATCCCACAGGGAACAATATACTAGGATATTTAAACAAGTAAGGAATTATCGCTTCCTAAGCTAAGCCAAACACTTGATAATATATTGATTTTTGATTTAAAAACTAACAAAGCTAAAACTAATCTAGAAAGCAAGTAAAATGATCAATGGCCACAAGAATGGATACAAAGGAAACTATGCTCAAGTAACGATCCAATATATTTCATGATTTATAAATAATGGTGAGTTTATATTACTTAGCCTCGTATAATGACTCTAAATTAGCTTCTTCCGAAGACTAACTAGACTACCTAATTGAATATCCCTAAAGCAATTAGGAGCATTAAGAACACCCGAATATGGCTACAAGTGGTGTCGCCTATCCCTTGGTCGATTTTCATTAGATGAGGGTTAACGCCCCAAATTCTTGTTAATTATTCTTTTCCAATCTCTAGTTTGCCTCTTCCAAATTTAAACCGAAATAAATAGACGAGTCCTAGGGTTAGCAATTCGCTTAAGAAACATTAAAGAACAAGAATAATTAAAACAACATTAACTCACTTCTATTAATTATAAAATCATTCAATACATAAGCAAAACAAGAGATTCAATCCAATCTTAAAAATGTATACTTCCATAAACAAGGTTCAAGTATTGAAATGAAATACTACACATACAAATATTCAATAAATAGCAAGAGATGAAGAAATGGGTAAAGAATTTCTCATTGGGTGCCTCCAAATCTTCTCTTCCAAAGTGTGAAGATGAAACCCTAGCTCTCCAAAGCTCTCAAAGACTTGTGTTGAAATGCCAAAGATGCCAATATTTTCTCTCTTATCTTCCTTTTATAGTCTTACAATTTTGCAATAAAAAATATGTCCAAAGCAGCCACTGATTTTCAAAATTTGCAAATCTATCCCATTTTTGCAAAACTGTCCCTTTTTGACAGTTTGTAAAACTGTGCAGTTTTTGTCCAATTGGCCTCTTTTTGACTTTATTTTCACTTGGTTTCTTCCGATCACTTTTAAATCACATAAAACCTGTAAAATAGATGTAAACGATATTAAATGCACTATTTTCTCAATCAAAGATAGCAAAAATATAAGATTAAAGAAGAGATAAGTTGGTAAAATACCAACTTATCAAATATCTTTCAAATGAAAATACTGTTGTACACCAAATTTTAATCATACAATGGTGAAAGATAAACACAACTCTACCTTGCTACTGATACCAATAAAGGAATTGAATTCGGAGACTTATGCGGAATATTACATACCTTCTTCTCTAGGATTGATGTGTGTTACTACCACCAATTACCAAATAATTTCTTACAAGATCACTTGTGGAGTCTTGTAAATTATCCACAACAATAACACTCTAATCTAAAGATGTTTTCCTCTCAATTTGTGGTGTGTTGGATAACCTCAAAGTCATCCCTTTTTATAGTAGAAGAAACTACCTTTAACTCCCACTTTCTTTAAGTGCTTAATAACTCTTCTTCCATTAACTAGGGAGTTACTATGGAGTCACAATTTGCTCCATGCATGAACCACACTCATGTGAAGAGTAACTTATGTATTCACCCATTAAGGGTGGAGTTACATTAGTTCTAACACATCTCATTAAGGATAAAATAAGAAGTTTTAAGTTAAATTGTTACTAAATATAAAAATGTGTTATTTTTTTAAGGACCGACTAAAAAGAAAAAGGTGTAACATAAATTGGAACAGAGAGAAAGTTGTGGTGCTTTGGTCGTGCAGATTGCCGACTAGAGGGCATTTTTGACATTTAGCTAAATTTATTTGCTTAGCTTATGACTAGGTATGGTACCTAAAGTTTTGGAGTTCAAGGACCATCTAGATGAGTTGTTGTGCTAAAGCAAAAGAGGAAATTATGCATCACTTGTTTGTCAAAACTGGCTTAGCATAGCTCTAGAAATACTTTGGTAATATTTGTGGCATTAGGTATCTTGATTGACCAATTAAATCCATGCTCATTCAATGATGGCTCACTATCCCTAAAAATTCAATCCATGATCTTATGTTCCAATGCTAACCATCAACTCTGTGTTGGCAAATTTAGAAATGCAGATGCTTTAATAGATTTGAAGGCATTAATAATCATATTCCCGAAATACCTTATCAAGTTACTCGGCTGATAAGTGACAACACTATTCTTGAACAAATAGTTTCCATGTTTCAAGGCAAGAGGCATGCAACTGGATTGCTTTAGCCTTTAAACACTAAAGTGGAGTCAACAAGACCAACGATGGAGATCAAGCTAATAAAATGACAAAAGCTAATACTATGGCAGGACCCTTAGCAAACATTAGACTTACCAACAAAATGGATTCACTCTTCATAGAAGCTATTTCTCTACCAAGACAGGTTAAAGCTACTTTAAAGAGTGATCAAGAGGCAATGCCTCATTTCAAAATTAGGCCAAAGTAGAGACAACATTGACATTAAAGAACTGAGGACTGTTGTACCAGCACAATGTGGGATGAAAAGTCCTTGTGAAATTGGATTGATAGAAGAAAGACACATCTTTATACGTCTCAGTTGGCAAGAAGATTACGTAAAGATGACGTCTAACTCTGCTTATTATTTAAAGATACATGACAAATATTGTCAGATGAGACCATTAATTTGGGATCCTTGGTTTAATCCAAAGGAGGAAACTTCTGTGGTTGTAGCATGGATTAGCTCTCCTGATCTGCCTCCTAATTTCTTTGCAAGAGAAGCGGTCTTCTCAATGATTTCAATTGTTGGGAAACCACTAGTTATAGATCTAGTAACTGCAAACAGGACAAGACCTAGCTGTGCAAAGGTGAAAGTGGAAATTGATTTATTGGCTGAACATCCTCAAAGAATTCACATATATGAAGAGAATGATATCACTGGTGAACTGAAATCAAAGTGGGTTAAAATCAATTATGATTACCTCCCTAAATATTACAAGCATTGTAAACTTCAAGGTCATGGGGATACTGATTGTAGGGCTCTGCATCCAGAATTGGAGAAACAGTTTAGAGAGGAATTGAGAAAGGAGAATCAAGGGAGTAGAACTGTTGTAGATCAAAAGAAGAATTTCAACAATGATAGGCCTGACATTAAGCATGGGAAACAAGAATGGATGACTAGAAGGAGTAAATATATAAGAGATAAAAGTGGCATCACAATTGGAATGGTTGGAGATAATACCAATATTATGAATGCAGATGCAGACAAACTAGTAAAACAAAACACCTTTGAAATACTGGAGAACAACTGTAATGAAGAGGATAAGGTAGAGTGTAGCACTTCAGGTTCAGCACAGAAACCTACAAATTCAGCAGCAAAGTGTAAAGATGAGGAAATAAAGGAGAATCATCCCACCACAAAAGAATGGATTACAAAAAGCTTCCCAGTGGAAGAGAATAAACAGCCAGCAGGATATGAACAATTAGTAGAAAAGCAACAAGAGAAGATGTCAAGGAAAAACAGTCCCGTGAAAGCAGTAGAGGATAGTTCAAATAGTAATTCAATGGGGCAAGAACCAGGTGACAGTGCTTCAGTAGTTCAAATCACAAGCAAAACAAAGAGAAGATGCATTAACAAATATACAGCAAGATAAAGAGCAAAATACACAAATGCATAAGAAAGAACCACAATATGAAGAGGAGAATATGAGTATACAATTACAAGAAGAAGAAGAAGCTGAGAAAAAACAAGACATAGGAGGAAATAGAGATACATCAGGAGAATAACAATAATGCCGAACAGGAAAATCATACCAAGGATACTGATACAAATGATAGCAACCACTCAACAAACAGATAGAAAAATAATATGCAGTTAGCTCTCAAGAATTAAGATTCTGGTCAGCTAGTTGTAACAGAAAATAAGGGTGACGGAAGAGTAGCAGGAGTTGCAACAAAAGAAGATCTAGATGTACATTCCATTGATCAAAATATTAAAGTTGTTGCAAGAGTAAGAGATATTTCACCAAAACAGTTTGAGAAAGGAATGGGCAGAGCCAAAAAGAAGAATCAAATGGAGAATAGTGTTCCACCTGGTAGGGGAGTAACAATAAGAAGGACTCATAATAAATCTACTGTTTCATCATGAATGCTATCATATGGAATATTAGATCCGTTGACACACAAGGAGCTTTTTAAAGGTTATTAAAAATGCGTTTGAAGTATCATTTTAGATTTATAGGATTGATGGAACCCTTTCAAGATGCAGACAAAATTGAGGATTATAGAAGGAGGTTGGGGCTGCATACTGCTCTAGCAAATGTGTCAGGAAAGATTTGAGCTTTTATTGACAGCATGTTTGAATTTATGGTGATGGCGGATCATGTACAACACCTTACCATTAAATTGACAAATCAGAATCTTCAAGAGGACCTAATAGTCACTTTGATAAATGCTAAATATACTCAAAATGAAAGGATGGAGCTCTGGGAATCACTTGAAGATGTGGCTGTGAATATGGCTATACCATGGATGATAGGAGGTGATTTCAATGTTATAACATCAGGGGAGGAAAAGTATGGAGGCTTTCATGTTGGCATTAATGAAGTACATGACTTCACTTAGTGCTTACAGAATTGTAATATGAATGATCTAGGGTTTAAGGGTAGTAAATATACATGGTGGAATGGTCAGAGTGGTGATGATTGCATATTTAAAAGGCTGGACAGGTGTTTGAAATTACGTATTTAATCAGAACTGGTTATGATCATGCCCCTCTTTTGATATCATATACTGGTAACTCTACAAATATTGAGAAGCCTTTTAAGTTCCTAAATTTCTGGACTAAGAATGAAACTTTCATGGATACTGTCAAAAATCATTAGATAGCTGATTTCATGGCCAATCCCTTCATTATTTTCCATTACAAGTTAAAGAAGGTGAAAGAAGCTCTTACTCAATGCAGTAGTCAGACCTTTAAAAATATTTTTCAAGAGATAGAAACCTTGGAAGATATAGTCAAAGTACATGAGGTTCAGTTTGAATTATAGCCTACTCTTAATAATAGAGAGAGATTGCATAGAGTCCAGGCTGATTTGAACAAGTATTTACATCTAAAAGAGGAATTCTAGAAACAAAAGGCAGGGATGCAGTGGTTTCAGGATGGGGATAGAAATACCAAATTCTTATGCATATGTATAAGGGAAGAGGAAGAGATTACAACTGAAAAGGATACAGGATCAAAATGGAAATTGGGTAGAGAATGAGGTAGGAATGGCAGAAGAAGCTATCAAATTTTTCAGGTCATAATTCACAAAAGACAATGACCCTGATAAATTTGAAATACTGGATCATATGCCTTCAATGATCTCTGAGGAGCAAAATGAATATATTCAGGTGATGCCAACCCATGAGGAGGTCAAAAAAGTAGTTTTCAGCCTTAATGGAGAAAGTGCTGGAGGGCCAGATAGTTTTACTAGTCTCTTTTTTCAAAAATGCTAGGAAATTGTTGGGGAAGATATTTCTAACATGGTGATAGGTTTTTTTCTGTGGGGCAGAGCTTCCAAAATTTATAACTCATAATAAATTAGTCTTATTACCAAAAAAGGATATGATAAATACCTTTTCTGATATGTGGCGAATAAGTTTGAGTAACTTTGTGAACAACATATTCTCAAGATTGTTGCATGAAAGGCTGACTGATGGTTTGGCTGATATTATTTCTTTAAATCAAGCTGGTTTTGTTAAGGGGAGAAGTATAGTCGAGAATGTGTTGTTGACTCAAGAAATCATTGCAGATATCAGATTTGTTGTTGACTCAAGAAATCATTGCAGATATCAGATTCAGATCTAAGACTGCTAATGTGGTGCTTAAACTGAATATGGCTAAGGCATATGATAGAGTGTCTTGGTTATTCTTACCAAGGTGCTAAGGAAGATGGGTTTTTCAGAAAGAGTAAATGATATGGTGTTCAGAATAGTCAGTAACAATTGGAATTCTATTCTAATAAACGCTCAACAAAAAGGTTTTTTCCAATCATCAAGAGGGGTCAAGCAAGGAGATCCACTTTCCCCCACCCTTTTCATTCTTATAGCTGAGGTATTAACAAGAAATTTAGATGCCTTATTACATATACCTCAGTACAAAGGGTATGGGATGCCTAAATAGAGTCCTAAGATTATTCATCTAGCTTATGCAAATGATATGATCATATTTGCATCAGCTGATTTGTTTTCCTTGAAGCTGATTGTGAAAGTGTTGAAGAATTATCAAAAGACTTTAGGACAGAGTATAAATAGGGAGAAAAGCTCTGTGTATATGCATCACAATATCCCAAGAGATATAAATATTATGGTGTAAGTGGCAACAGGAGTAATCAAAAAAGATTTTCCCTTTACTTATCTGGGCTATCCTATATTTATAGAAAAAGGAAGAAGGATTTTTATAATCCTACTTTGATGAAAATAATGAATAGTTTTGCAATCCTGGAAAGGTAAAATGCTATCCTTTGGTGGGAGGGTTATATTGATTAAACATGTGTTACAGAGTTTACCTATTCACATGCTTTCAGCAGTGAATCCACCAGACTGTATTATTAAGCAAATGCATAGACTGTTTGCTTAATTTTTTGGAGCAATACCATTGGGGGAAAAAGTAGACATTGGTCAGCCTGGCACAGCCTCTGTTTGCCAAGAATGAAGGAGGACTTGGTTTCAGATCTATGCATGATGAATCTATGGCCTGATATTGCAAACTTTGGTGGAATTTTAGAACTAAGTCTTCATTATTGAGTGCTTTCATGAGTAACAAATATAACAAGAAGGTGAATGCAGTAGTGTCAAAATGGAAATATGGATCTCAAGCATGGAAGAAAATGCTACAAGCAAGAGATTTAACATAGCAACAAATCTGTTGGGAGACAAAAATAGGAAATTCACAATTTTGGTTTGATAATTGGACAGGCTGGAGGGACTTATATTATGCTACTTCTGAGGAGTATTATGATGGGAGAATTCAAAATGTGAATGAAGTCCGTCATGATGGGAGATAGGATACTGAGTTGCTTAATGAATTGCTGCCCTAGGATATAGTGCAACACATTACTGATATTATACAACCATCATCCTAGGAGAAGGGCATGGATAGACCTTGGTGGATATTAGATACAAAGGGTGAATTCTCAATTAAATCAGCATGGGAATACATAAGGTTGAGAGGACAGACAAATGAGATATATAAATTCATGTGGATAAAAGGGGTTCCTTTTAAAATTTCTTTCTTCCTATGGAGGTGTTGGAAATTCAAGTTGCCACTTGATGATATTTTGAAGAGGATGCATTATAATATGGCTTCAAGATGCTGGTGTTGTTCAATCCCTCAGGGGGAAACAATACAACATCTTTTTGCCAAATATGTTTCAGTTAATCGAACTTGGTCCTACTTTTGCTCTTTTACAGGTATAAATGTGGAAGGATTACAACTACAACAGATAATACTGAAATTTTGTCAAGCACCTGTGAATGGGAGGCTTAAATCAATTTTTCAGGCATTACCTGCTATAGTTATATGGGAACTGTGGAAGAGGAGAAATTCAATCAAGCATGGAAGGAATAAAATTGTGGGGAGAGTTATCTATCAGGTGTACTTAGCAATTCAAAGGCCGGTATAGGTGAGGAATCCCTCCATAAAGCAGGTTCCACACAAATGGAGAGATATGATACAATTTCTAGAAGAAGGAACAACTAGATTGAAGATCACTAAGGTACTATGGAAATTTCCTCTTGAGGGATGGATTATGTGCAATACAGATTGGGTATCCATAGGAAATCCTGGTAGGAGTTCTTATGGTTTTTGCTTAAGGAACCATTCAGGAGATCTAATGTATGCTCAGGTTGAATAGTTTGGTTACATTTCAAATACCGAGGCTGAAACTATAGCAATATTGGAGGCAATCAAGTATTGTAAAAGCAAACATTTAGATTGCATTATAATACAGACTGACTCCAAATTGTTATCACAGATTCTTAACAATGCATGGAAACCACCTTGGAACATAGTTGAATGGGTGGAGAAAATTGTTGAGATGAGCAAAGCTATACAGATCAGATATGAGCACATGTTAAGGGAAGGGAATAAACTTGCAGATTCCCTAGCAAATCAGGCTTATCATAGTTTTATGGAAATGGAGGTGGAACAAAGAAAGCTCATTAATAGTGATAAATCTCAAATACCATGTCTGAGGATTAAAACTGTAAATAGACAAATACCATGGAGAATACACAGGTGTTAAAGACTGAAATAGCAACACAACTCATCACAAGGAAGGGCAAAGGGAATTCAAATAATAACCACACAAATGGCATCAGAATGAAGCAATTACATTTAGGGGTCATAATTAGGTATGCAAGCATAGAAAAGATGCACCAATGGAGACACAGCATAACAATATTACGTGAAAGAGTGGATGCATTCACACAGATCTGGAAAGAATACCACAAAATTGAATTAAGCAATAAAGGTAAGGTAACACAAATCACTTCAAACAGCTATATAGAGATGATGGGGAATGAGGTCAATACACCGAAGACAAAGCATCATCATAAAGAAGATATGAGGAACTTATTGGTGAAAAAGCAGCTGGAAATGTGGGATTTATCACAACATATCACCGATTTGGTTGAAAGTGCTCACAAAAAGCTCCATAGATGAAAGAGATAAACAAGGTCATATTTCAACATATGAAACGCGCATAAAAGAGAGAGGAAGATGGAAGAACTTACATGGAGGAGGAAGAGGACGACAGAGATAAAGCTACGAATGGGATGGTCAACACAGGTGCTCCGTTGATGGTCACCTAAACCAAGCAAGCCAATAGAGAAAAGGAAATGACCGAGAAATTAGGGCTTGTACAAGTTTTAGTTACTTTCACATTTTAGTCCTTTTTCTTTTTACTTTCGTGTATTTAATTTTCGGCTGGACCTTTATTTCAATTAATAGAAAATAGTCCCATAGGACTAAAATTAAATATATATATATATATATATATATATATATATATATATATATATATATATATATATATGTGTGTGTGTGTGTGTGTGTGTGTGTGTGTGTGTGTGTGTGTGTGTGTGTGTGTGTGTGTGTGGAAAAGAACTACAAGGCAAAGAAGATCTTGATTTGTGGTATTGGGCCAGATGAATACAATCGTGTTTCATCTTGTGGATCTGCTTGTAGAGATATGGGAAGCTCTTCTAATAGCCCATGAAGGAACTAGTCAGGTAAAGCAATCCAAAATAGATCTGCTTACCACTGAGTATGAGCTTTTTAAAATAAAAGAAGATGAGTCCATACACAATATGCACACTCGCTTCACCACCAGAATCAATGAGCTTCACTCTCTTGGAGAAATTATTTCAACCAACAGGCTGGTTTGGAAGATACTCTGTGTTCTACCAGGTTCTTGGGAAAGCAAAGTGAATGCCATCACTGAAGCCAAGGACCTGCAGACACTAACTATTGATGAGCTTATTAGTAACCTTAAGACGTATGAGATAAAGAGAAAGAAAGATGTTGGAAGAAGAAAGCAATAGAAGGAGAAGAGCTTGGTTCTCAAAGCTGCTAAAAATGACACAAGCAGTGATGAATCTGAGATGGCATACCTCACTCGAAGATTTCACAAGATGATTTGAAGAAATGGTGGGGTCCCAAAGAGAGGAAACTCCAGTAGGAACTTCAAGGGAAATGATTGTTGTCACAAGTGTGGAAAGCCTGGACACTTCATCAAAAAGTGTCCTCTTCACAAGCAAGATTATTACAAAAATGTTGATAAGGTAGCTAAGAGGAACTAGGTCCCCGACAAGAAGTTCAACAAGAAGGAAGTTGCTGACAATTTGGTAAAGGTGCTCTGGCTGCTTGGGGAGATTCTTCCAGTGAATCTGAAGATAGAGATGATGCAGATGATACATCTATGCTGGCTATTCATGGTGAATGTTCAGAATATGAGTCAATCTTTGCACTCATAACAAAATGTGAAGATGATGATGACAATGAGAAAGATAGGGTAAACTTTTTTTTATGTTACAAAAACTCCGAAAAGTTACTCTCAGAAAAAACTGATATCTTTAGCAAATGTGTTGATTGATGCCTATCATAGCCTTATTAATGAGAAAAATACTCTAAGTGAAGAAATTGATGAATTAGAACAACGACTGATTTGGTGGTCACTGTTGTAGATCTAAAGGAGCAAGTTGAGGAAGTAACTAGAGACAAATCTCTGTTACAAAGCCAAATGGAAAAATGGGTGAACACTCTATCCAAAGGAAAACAAGTGGCCGGTGAGACTTACCTTGATCTTGAAAATGAGCTTAAGAAAATCAAAATAAGTCTTACTGCTGAGCTAGAGAAGAATAAGTAACTTCAAGATTATCTAAAAAGGGTTGAAATTCATCTTGACAAGTCACTTCATTTGACCTGGTCCTCTGATGTGGTTGCTGCTATGTACAAGATTAAGGGTGGAAGGTAAGACATTGTTTTCAAAAGGCCAAAACCCCCTATAATACCCATAGCAAGTATGTTACTGTGACTGATAATTGGTCGTGCACTCATTTTGGCCAAACTGGCCACTACAAGGATACATGTAAAGCCAAATTTCAGTCTTTGTAGAAAAACAAGAATTTTTCTGGAAAGAAGTCTAAGTTTGAGGGACCTGGTCCTCAGATGAAGAAGAATGTGCTGCCCACATGGGCAAAAAGAAGATTAATTCACCCGTTCTATCAGTATGACCCAAGCTGGTTTGGGTTTCTAAATCTAAAAAGTGACTTTCTTTGCAGGCTGAAGTGAGAGGAGGCGTATCAAAAATGGTACATGGATAGTAGTTGCTCAAAACATATGACTGGAAGAATAGATGATTTCCTCTCACTTAAGGCCTTCCAAGGTGGGAGTGTGTCTTTTGGAAATGAGAAGGAATGATATATTCTTGGCATTGGCAAAATTGGCAAGACAGTCTCCCATGCGATTGAAAATGTCTATTATGTAAATGGCTTGAAGTATAGTCTGTTAAGTGTGTCCCAAATCTGGGAAATGAAGTGAAGTTCTTGTCTTGCTCTTTTACTGTCGCTAATCTCAAATCTGGTGAAGTGGTGTTGATAGCAAAAAAATTCAAGAACATCTATGTTGAAGACTTTGAATCATTAAATGGTGGTTACTTGATATGCCTTAGTGTTATAGATGATGATGCTGAGCTGTGGCACAGACGATTAGGACATGCAAGTTCCTCTCTGCTGAATCAGTTTGTTGAGACTGACCTGGTTTATGGGCTGCCAAATGTCAAATTCAAAGATCACAAGGTGTGTGATGCTTATATAAAAGGAAAGCAAGTGAGATCCTCCTTTAAACCAAAGAAGGACATGAGCACCTCAAGGCCACTAGATCTTCTTCACATATATCTGTGTAGGCCAATGAGGGTTCAAAGCAGAAGAGAAAACAAATATATCTTTGTGATTGTTGATGACTATTCTAGGTTCACCTGGACTCTGTTTCTAAGAACCAAGGATGAAATATTTCCTGTGTTTGTGACCTTTGTGAAACAAATTCAAGTGAAGTTGGGAAATCAAGTGGCCGAGCATTAGATCCGATCGTGGCACTGAGTTTGAAAATGCAAAATTTGAAGAATTTTATGCTGAAAATGGTATAAGTAACAATTTTTCTGCTCCTAGAACACCTCAACAAAATGGTGTTGTGGAAATGAAAAACAGGACACTTGAATATATAGCCAGAACAATGCTGATAGCAAGTGGTGTGTCCAAAAGTTTTTAGGCTAAGGCTGTCAACACTGCTTTTCATGTGATAAATTGGTGAATGATCAGGTCCTTACTTGAGAAAACTCCCTATGAATTGCTAAATGGGAGAAAGCCTAAGCTGACCTACCTAAGCGCATTTGGATGCAAATGTTTTGTTCTCAACAATGGTAAGGAATCTTTGGGAAAACTTGACGGAAAGAGTGATGAATCAATATTTCTTGGGTATTCTTCTCACAGCAAGGCATACAAGGTCTACAACAAAAGAACTCAGTGTGTGGAAGAAAGTGTGCATGTGATCTTTGATGAATCAAATGAATTTAGTGACAAAACACACGATGATGAAGCTGTAGATGTGGAGTTTTCAAAGGTTTATGATGAAGCCATTGAAATCTCAAATGGAAAGATTGAGTTGATGAGTCAAGTTATGCAGGGCAACAAAGAAGATGCAGTAGAATCTCCAGAAAGCTCAGAGGAACCAAGTCCCTCCATTGCTCCACTTGAAGCTGAACATCGGGTAGCTGATGTTGTGTCAGGTACTGCCAGGGATGAACAACGAAGCAGAAGTCATGCTTCTATAGGTATCAATGACGGATCAAACATGGAAGAACCTGGTCCCTCGAATCCTGAAGTCCAAGTATCTAACGGGAAACATAAAGGGTCTTATATACTCTACAATGTGATTACTCCCTTAGACTCTGGTATTCAAACAAGGTCTAGAGTGAGAAACATGCTTGGCTTTTTAGCTTTTCTATCTCAAATTGAAAGGAGGCCTTGAGTGTTGCTGATTGGATAGCTGTTATGCAAGAAGAGCTCCATCAGTTTGAAAGAAACAAAGTGCGGCACCTGGTCCCCAGGCCTTCAAACAAAACAGTGATTGGAACTAGGTGGGTGTTTCGTAATAAGCTTGATGAATTTAGAAACACTAGAAAGGCAAAGGACAAGGCAAGGCTGGTGGTTCAAGGCTACAATCAAGAAGAAGGCATTGACTATGATGAAACCTTTGCTCCTGTGGAAAGAATGAAAGCAATCAGGATTCTTGTTGCTTTTGCATCTCATATGGAATTCAAATTATTCCAAATGGATGTGAAAAGTGCCTTCCTTAATGGGTACTTGAAGAAGGAAGTTTTTGTCAAGCAACCTCCTAATTTTGAAAGTCATAAGTATTCTGAGCATGTGTTCAAGCTTGACAAGGCTTTATATGGTTTAAAGCAAGCTCCTCGAACATAGTATTAGAGATTATCAAAATTCCTCCTTGAAAATGGCTTTACAAGAGAAAAAATTGACAGCACCTTATTTCTGAAGAAAAGAGAAAGAAATCTATTGATTGTGCAAATTTATGTTGATGACATCATTTTTTGTGCCAAAAATGATTCCCTTTGTGAATAATTTGCCAAGCTCATGGGAAGTGAATTTGAGAGGAGCATGATGAGTGAGCTTAACTTCTTCTTGGGGCTACAAGTAAAGCAAACCTCAAAAGGCACTAGGATCAGTACACAAAAGTACATCAAGGAGTTGCTTAAAAGATTTGAGATGGAGAATGCTAAGCCCATTGATACACCTATAGCCACTGCTACTCGGTTAGACAGGGATGAACCTGGTTCTCCTATGAATGAAACCATGTATAGAGGTATCATTGGGTCATTGTTGTACTTAACTGCTAGTATACCTGACATTTTCTTTAGTGTTGGGTTGTGTGCAAGGTTCCAATCAAGTCCAAAGGAATCTCACTTGAAAGCTGCTAAAAGAATCTTGAGGTATCTCAAGGGAACTTAGGACCTGGTCCTCTTGTATCCTTCAGGTGATAATTTTCACTTGGTTAGATATGCTAATGCTAATTATGCTGGATATTTGGTGGATAGAAAGAGCACATCTAGAATGGCGCATTTTCTGGGGTCATGCTTGATCTCTTGGGGTACAAAGAAGCAAAACTTTGTTGCTCTTTCTACTACTGAAGCTGAGTATGTGGTCGTTGCCTCATGTTGTGCTCAATTGCTATGGATCAAACAACAACTTAAGGATTTTGGTGTGCTTACTGAGTCTGTGCCGTTGGCTTGTGATAATACAAGTGCACTTAATATGGCAACACAAAAGAACCAAGCATATTGATGTAAGGCACCATTTCCTAAGGGATAATGTTGAAAAGGGGTTGATTTGTATGGAGTTCTGCAAGACAGAGGACCAAGTAGCAGACATCTTCACCAAGGCAATGAGCAGGGAGCATTTTGAAAGAAATTGTTTGGAATTGGGCTTGATCAAGCTCAACTAGGGGCTCCTCCTTAATTGGCTATGTTAAGAGGAAAGGTACAATGCTAAAAGTGTTTGTTTGATGGCATCTAACTCAGTTCTATACTGTTACAGGTATACACACATGGCATCTTCAGGACAACATAAAAATTGGAGACATAGCATTTCTCAGAGTTTTTGCCTACATCTTAAAAAGCTATCAAGGAACCTGATTCCTGTGACTCGGGTTAGTGGTCTCTTCAGTACTTATATACTTTTTAATTTTTCTAAAAGTTCCATGTCATTAAAATTTCTCCCTCTTCTTTTTCACATTGAGCCCAAAACGACACACCTCTTCTGAAGCGGTACCTTGTTCCCTTTTTAAAACAAAAAATGTATCTCCTCTCTCCTCACTTAAAACACATTTCATTCTCTCTCCCTATATTACATAACATTGACCCTCGCTCTTCCAATCTCTACCGAAAAACCACCATGTCTCTAAATGACTCTTCCTCTCCGAATGTCCCAAAAACGAACCCCACATCTCCATGTTTCAAAAAACTATATTTATCAGACCTAAAATCACAAGATTCACCACCAAAATCCCCAATATCCACTGACCAAAACCCATCTGTAACAGTACCACAACCGACTGTTTCAGGTCCCTTTAAGACTCAAAAAAATCAAACCCCGAAGAAATTTGTGCTTTCTTCCTCAAACCCTGCCCCAACTGAAAAATTTGACTCAGAGAAAAGTGGTAAAACTCTGTCAATGTCCAAATTCTTCCAACACACTGAGGAGCTAGATGAAAAAAATGATAGAGTTGAGGTTTCGAGCCAAACCGTGGGTGATGAAGTTATGGGTACAAAGGAACCAAGCAGGGTAGAAGAATAGACCAGTCCCATGGTCATGCATGAGTTTATAAGTGTAGGTGGTTCCGAGGAACAAGAAAAGGTCGATAAAGGAGATTATGAGAAAAGCCCTAGAAAATCAGGTAACTCCAACCCTTTGGATAATGATAAAAGGGTAGAGGACTCTACCGTAGATTTTGATGGAAATTTATCTGAAAAGGGGTTGGGTATGTCTAATTTTACAAAGTCAAGTATAACTTTGTTATTGGTTTTGTTGATGCTATGAATGCCAAGAGAGTTAGTGCAGAGAGTCAGGAGGAATAGAGTCAAGTGAAAAGGGTTAGTGTACCAGAAATAGGGGAATTGAATGAGGGACCTAGTCTTGTCAATAAATGGGGTAGATTTTGAGTTGGATGAAGCAAAGTTTGGTAAAATCCTTGGTGTTCCCACTGAAGGATTGAAAAGCTTGAAGGGGAACCACACAAGAGTTCAAAGGTTTGATTGTTAAAAAGGAAGTGACTATGCTTGGTGCAAGGTTCTATAAGAAGCAGATCAAGTCTGAGTATCAGCTCTTATTTGAGCTTGTCAACAAAGTGCTACTTCCAAGGGATGAACGAAGATGCATCCCTTCTATTGCGGACCTGGTCCTTATTGAGGCTCTAGGAAGTTTTTAGTCCATCAGTCTGCCCTCTCTCATGATTAAGTACATGGTAAAGGTGGTTAATGCCAGGGAAGGAAAGCATGGTCTTCCATATGGGTTTTTCTTGACCAGGATTTTTTAGCATTTTAAAGTCAAGACTAGAAAGTCTACTTGGGCAATCGTAAGCAGATGTTCACCATGAGGACTCTAGAAAAGTGTGAATGTGTGTAGAAAAAGGGTGGAGTTAGCAGCAATTCAACAATCTCTAGCCTGATTGAGGCACAGGAGCAGGTCACTGCAGAAATTGAAAGGCTCCAAGCTGAGATTGCTATCTTGAATGCTCAGTTATGTTACATCCTGTGTTTTCATGCGTTGGAAAGCGTGCGAGTTAAATGACATTAGTAACGGAAGCGAGGTTATCCCTCAAGCTTATAGGTGGTTAGGATGATGGTACAGATGTATCGTAAGGATTAGAAGTTAAATCAATCGAAGAAAATAAGTTTCGTTGAGGTTCAAAATTTATTTGAATGAAATACGGTCCAAGCTATAATATCCCGTATTTTTGGACTAGGAAACTGAACCGTCCAACATGAGCAAATTTACCCGAGCCGGAGGATTTGGTCATATTCAAGCATGGAAATCAAGAGCTCGGTGTGTAAAAGCAATGAAGCCCCAAAATTATTTCAGACTTAAAAGTGTGATGACGGTGATTGGAAATAATCTTTTTTTTGGGTGCCAAGAGAGGCTATGGACTAGTACCATATTATATGATCATGATAATGAGTATATGTGGTGTGGTAAAAATGATTTATTATTTGAGTGTATTGAGATAGAGAAATTAATTATGTGTGTATTTGGTTAAATGGTGGAAATGAGGTGGAAGATAAGATATTAATTAAGCACATGGTATATGTATTATGTGGACATAAGCTATGTACAAATTAATAAGTGGCAGCAAGTTAATATAAGAGGTGGCACCACTGGATCCTATGTGTCAAGTATGGACCTAGACATGTGCCACGTACAAATCAGAAGCCAAGGGGTCAATTATATTACTACTACACCTAATGAGAACTCATACTACTTTTTGGGATATATATAAATACAACACTTTGATTGTATTAGGAGTAGATATACAGCAAGCAACTGAATGTAACTTCCACTTCTTAACAGCAACATGAGACCCAATTTTAAGGAAGCACGGTGTAATTTTTTTTTTTTTTTTTTTTTTTTTTTTTTTTTTTTTTTTTTTTTTTTCAAGAACAACATGCGGGTTTCATGCAATGCTCCGATCTCGTTGTTTTGTACTTCGTCGCGGTGAGATTAACATTTATTTATCCACTTGTGATTCGTGGTGCTTTCATTAACTCAGAAATAGAGCGAAATGAAGGTTAGCAAGATTGTGACGTTATTTACACCCTCGGAAGGTTTGTAGTGATCATGTGATCCTCCTTTTTCTTTTGTGTGGTTGACGTGAGAGTTGTTGCCAGATGGAGCGGCCTGAATTTGCAACTATTCTAAGTATTTGAGGTAAGATCTTTTTCCTTAAGATGTATTTGATTTATCCAAGTCGTATCTACATTGCTAGATGAAAGGAACACGAAAGTTATATCGGAAATCGGATAAATTGTTGTTGTTATCATGTGGGCTGGAATATCGTGGGATTGGCTGTAGTTGTTGTTGTTGTGTTTGTTGTTATACTATGTATATACGAAAATAAAGAAGTGTATACAAGCATCGGTATAGGAATGTATATTGGGCTGTTTTGGAAGTGATTTAAGAATGAATTTAATTCTAGTTTGATATGAAATTGTTGGTATTGTTGTTGTTGGTATTTTGATTGATGTTTTGGCTAAATTGGAATCTCGAGGATTGTTAAGTTTTTGGGGAAATGTTGCTTAATTTTGTTAAGTAACGTGCTAGCTTAGGCTTTGGATTTTGAGCGTGCTATAGTTAATACTTGATATCAATAATGTTGTTGTAGATTGGGAAGCCCGGGATCTGATTTGTGGTTAGCTTGGAGCGGATAAGGTATGTTAAGGCTATCCCTTCTTTCTTTTTGGCATGAATTACATAAACGAGCGAACGATGAACATACATGACTCCTATGAATTCTAGTCCTCAGCGGTACTTGACATGACTGTTGTCTTTGATTCTCAAGTGTTAGTTCATTCTAATTATTCTATTGAGTCTCAGATGATGATTTAGTTTGCATATGGTTGCTCATGATGTTCGCTCGTGCATCGTTAATATATCATTCACCGAGTCCCGGGCCGGGTATGTATTCGTGCACAGTTTCATTGCATTATTCACCGAGTCCCTCACTAGAGGGTCGGGTATGGTATATATATGATTATTATATTATATATGGATCGGGCCGTATGTTCCTCGGCATTATTATATTATATATGGATCGGGTCGTACATTCTTCGGCATTATTATATTATATATGGATCGGGCTGTACGTTCCACAGCACTATCGGTATATTATAATCTATGGGTCAATTTTAGTCATATAGAGTTACCAATTATTCTCAGATGTTAGCCACAGATGCATTCAATTATTGATACTGGTTTTCATGATCCATTTGTACTTGATGTTCTTATGCCTTACATACTCGGGACATTGTTCGTACTGACGTCCCTTTGCCTGGGGGCGCTGTGTTCATGCCACACGGTCCCGATTGTTTTGCAGATAAAAGTATTCGGCTAGGATAGTTGGCTATCGGTTGGGATTGGCAAACTCCATTTTCTTCTGGGAGCAAAGTTTCGAGTCATTATGGTTATCATGTGTGTGTACGGGTATGTCGGGGGCCCGTCCCGACCATATGATTCAAGTGTTTACTCTTAGAGACTTTGCGACGTTGTCCTATGGTTAGTATGCTAAGATGTCATGCATTGAGTAAAGCGACCATGTAGGACGATATGTCAGCTTGACTTACTCGGGTTTTGATTAATTGAGTATCGTTCGCAAATTTCTATGGTTTGACGGAAAGTACCTTATTATAGTTCCGAAATTTTTTATATATGTCCAGTTTCATTATGTGAATGCCAGAGGGTTCGCTCAGCTCTAAGTAAGAGTTGGGTGCCCATCATGTCCTATCGGAATTGGGGTGTGACAAGTTAGCTGCCAAGGCACAGGAATCTAGTCCTAGAATTGAACTGGCAATTACTAATGTTGCGTTAAGGGCTGAAAATGCTGAGTTGAGGGAAAACCTTGATGTGCTCCGTGAACAAATGATCCAAGATCAGAGGGATGCCAGTAAGAGATGTGATAAAATCCTGAAGGCTTTTGCTCCTTAGTTCTTTCCCAGCTTGTACTCAATTTCCATGTCCTTTTAGTCCATTCCTCCCCGGTTAAACTCCTGTTTTGTTTAATCATATCCTTTTGATGATATTGGTACTTTTGACATTTTAGTTATCATAATTTGAACTATTTTTACTGCTACGTCTTGATTATTATCCTATTTACTATATTTCATGAGCAATTACTCTAGTTTATGCAATGTTCTCTATCTATTGATTCTTGTTTTTTCTCATGTTATGTTGCCCCAGTGGCTATGAGTTAACGCACTGAACTTCTTCGTGCTTGTGCCGCTTTTATAACTCTTTTCAATGATGCTAAAAGGGAGAAGTTTTCTAGGAGGGGGGGGGGGTAAATTGATATGCTGAAATGCTGAAAAATGGATGCTAACATGTTGTTTAAGTCTGATCCGTAGGGGAAACAAGTGGAGAATCTGGATCTCAGGGGAAATTCCAATTATGGGTTTGTCATCATCAAAAAGGGGGGAAATTGATAAGTTATGTCATTTTGTGTTTTGATGATTTGACAAACACTCAAGGGACCAAAAACTCGATCAGGTCCCCTGAGTGTCGTACAGTAAATGCGCCAAAGCTGTAAAGCTGCGGTACTATCACTGTGCCGACTAACAAAACTGCAGCAGCAAAGCTGCAATTTGCTAGAGGCCAAACCTGTAGCTAAAGGCCAACATCAAAAGATGAAATGTCCCTATCTATGGTCATATGTTTCTCACATGCTCTCCAATATATATACAACATGTTACAATGCTTAACCTAGCACTTCAAATCTGAAAAATCACATTCTTCCAAGTGCAGCAGCCACCTGCTCTCTAGGTGCTCTCAAGAACAAAGCTTCAACAAATCCAAGGACCAGATCCCAACAACTGAAGATGTCTTAAGTCCTAGGTTTGTTAAGTCTTTGTCATTTTGTTCTTCACTTGTAATCCAACTCTACTTTCGAGAAGTGTCATTGTAGGAAGGTTTCAACCTTTATTTATTTTGGTTTCTTGGCTAGAGTTAGTCAAGGCGTGTTTGAGTGCTTGGCTAGAGTTAGTCAAGGTTAGTTTGAATGCTTGTCTAGAGTTAGTCAAGGGTTGTAGTTTACAATAGAGTTATTGTAAGGGGTGAGGGATTAAGATTTTAATTCCTATGTTACAAAAGGTTGTAATCTGAAAGTTGCTCAGTTTAGTGAAGTTGAAATCTTACTCCGGTAGGTCATGCTTTTAGATCAGCAAGGAATTTTTCACGTAACTATCTTGTCTTATTTACTTTCTATTTTTACTTGTGGGAATAGATAGAGAACCCGGTTCTCTATACTGTTTGGTGGACTCTTAGTTTCTATCAGGAAATAATAGAGGATGACTTAGGAAATATGCATTATCTGAAAGAAGTGATCAAAGACTCTCAAGCTTCGTATACCGATTCCACTACTAGTTCCTCGAGAATCGATGAAAGACGTAAAATTACTAGACTATCACATACCTGCTAAAAGACTGATTGCTCCAAAATCAGTTGCCAGATTATATTTTTATTTTGTCAATTAGTATTTAGTAAGAGATGAGAAATGATAAATACAAAAATTTTATTTTAAAAAGAGAAGAATAAAATCTCAAACAAAGCCTAGTTGCTCTATATACTATAGTTGAAAACGAAAGGACTCTTCAATGAAAGAGAGTAACAGAAAAACAATTTTGTACTTATAATTACTTTTGTGAGCTACTACATTGTATTTAGGACTCTGTCAAAAAAACAATCATATGAAATGAATGCTTTGGTGTATTATTCATTCTTCTTATCAACATCGAGTGAAATTATATATCATCATCATATCATATTATACTAAAAGTGGGAAGCTCTTTCCTTTAAAGTTATATTACCATTTTACCCCTGCACTAAATCAAAATCTAATTAAATAATAATATTTTAATTACATTAATAAAGTCAAAATTCTACACGTTACATAAACCAAGAAAACCCCCAAATTATTGGCTGCATTATGACTATTAAAGGGGCTGCCTTATTTAATGAGTATTGAATCCTAATAATAAATGATAGATTCCCTCATTTCCGGATGGATTACAGGGATTATAGGTAATTCAAAGATTAATAGTGGGTATTTAATGAAATTCTATTAAATGCTAAATATCTGCTACAAAAAACAATTACTATGAATGACTTACAACAATTTATGGCTTGCAGACGTTGCGAAACTCTTTGTTTTCCTTCATTTATCAAATAGCACTAATTATCAATTTGTATTAAATTGTTCTCATTAAACATCTTATATAAATGGAGATCAAGATTATGCCTAACCCCCACCGTTGGACGAAACAAACTCAGCAGGTATGTAACAATTTACATTCAAATTTTACTTTAATTTTGTTTGCTCATTTTTTTTCTCAAACCAGTAAGTAACGCGGTGAAGCTTTTTCATATTCTGTGAAAATTTTATGAGATCACAGTTTCCTGTTTGTTATGCGAAAGGGAAATATGTTTTGTGCTTTTACGTATTGTAGTAATGAGTATTTTGGATACTAGATTGCTATATAGTCAATGAAAACGTATTTTTTCACTTTTCTTGACGAGTCTGTATCTGGGTTGCTTGCATTGGTTTTCGATTGTTAGTGCCTTGACCACTACTTTCTGGTAATGTTTTTGATTTTATCTTGAAACTTGGAGTCAAGCAAATCTGTTTTAAATTTTCAGCGAGCATCTCTTGTGGTGTTTTAGGCTTTATTTTTATAAATATTAACTGTATGCTTGTATTCTGGTGAGATTGAGACAAATTCTCATTTTATGCAAGTACTTTCTCTTTGTGATGTCTGATCATGTTGTGCTGGATTTGCTTATCTCCCCCTCTCTCCCTTTCTCACTAAACACATTAAAATTTGTAAACTTCATGAAAAGATTAACCGTCATTAAAAAGCTTCGAAGTCTGGAATTCGAAAATTGAGTTTTGCGAAATTGTTATTTATTTGGATCGGGTATTGTTACAGTCGATTGGGAATATCCTTTGGAGTTATATGTCAACATTAAGGTGATTTGGTGAAGATTAAAGGTGATTTTGATTAGAATTTCAGATTGAAACTCAAGAGGAAGAAGAACAATAAGTTGTATGTATTTCGTATGTTCAGTGTATGTTATTTATATGTCCTATATATCAATAAACATACCGTGACATTGTGTTAAAGTTATTAAAAAATATCAGCTACTAAAGTAACAAAACAATGAAAGTCGTGCATTAGCACCTAGGGCTATACAAAGGAAACCAATAAACCGCACCAAACTGACAAACCGAATCAAACCGACAAACCGAATCAAACTGAGAAAAAAACCCAACCAGTGGTTTAGTTTGGTGTTGGAAAAAAAAAACCGACCATAATAGGTTTGGTTTGGTTTTAACTAAAAAAGTCAAACCCAAACCAAACAGACCGGATTATATGTATACTACTTTTAAATTATTTTATACATAAAAATATTTATTAGAATGTAATTTATAAATTTTTTCTTAATTTTTTTCATAATTTCTGTATTTTTACATTCAGGGACTTAATTTGTGAAACGGTCCGTAAGTTTTGAATCCATATAAGTAATAGTCTAGATGATCTTAGAGTATTAGCTCATCAACTCTAATGTAGTTTGTAGTTTTGCCATTTCTGTTTTGTCTCTAATGCTATTGAAAGCGGTTGGATTTAAGTGTTGAATTTCTCTGGCGATCGTTTTCTTGTTAAGGTTATTTTGTAGCAATTACCCTTGCCATATCTTTTAGCAATTATCCTTGGATTTAAATGGTGAAATTGGTGGCAAGCATAAGCATGCCAACTCTTTTTTTTTTTTTTTTTTTTTGAAATTGAGAAGCTTACCAACTTGATCCCATGGTTTCCTTTATGTCCAGTGATATGAATGGGATTTGTGTTAATCAGTAATTTTCAAAAGGGATTGGTTATACATCCCTGAGAAAGTGTTGTCATTCAAAAGTCTTTGAAGAACTCCCATGATACATGATTGTCTTTTAACAGCAACTATTTTCAAGAGCTGTTATGGTATTTTCTTTGGAAGTATTCTCTCAAAAACCTTATTGCAAGGGATTGATGTGTATAACTCACATTTTGTTAGGTTTGTTGTAAGATGAGTCGCATCGAACCACAAAAAATCCGAGAAACCCAAATAATTCGAGCAACCCGAAAAATCCGAGCAACTCGAAAAAAATTGAGATTAAAAAACTCGATTTTTGTTGGTTTGGTTTGGTTTATGTTGAAATTTTCAAGAGAAAATAAAAGGAATAGACAAAAGGAAAAGTATTTTTCTTTCTTCTTAAAAGAAAAAAATATACCTTCTTTCTGCAAAAAAGAAAAAGTACTTTTCTTTCTGAAAGAGTACATTTCTTTATGAAACAATGCTTCCCTAAAGGTTGCATCCTTTCAGGTTGAAGGATTAAAACATCCCTATAAATAGATGAAATCCTGGAAATATTTTTATCATAAGAAATACTCAAAAAACCAGAATTCTTCCTTAAAAAAAACTGCATAAGTTTAGTGACTGCAACATTATTCTTGTGTGTTAAATGGCTTGATTTCATTATTTCTTGGCTTTGCTTCATTCTATCCCGGGAGAGTATTTGTGAGGGACAAATAATTCTCTTTGGAAAGTGCTCCAAATAAGGTATACGGCTTGAAGCATATCCAGATTTCTCACCACCAACACACAATTTTCTAACAGTTTATAGATTTAAAAACCTGATATAATTAGTTTGGTTTGGTATTTAAAAAATCCGAATCAACCCTGTTCATGTACACCCCTAATAGCACCTAATAAATTGATCTACATTAGCATTTTACCATAAAAGAAGGAAATTCCATAACTAAAATAAATAGTAGCATATCACTAATGGTTGCGACGATTATTAACAATTGATAATACTTTTGGCTGGCTGCACCTCACTTAAATTCGTTAATTTATCCCTCTCAGGTTACTTATCAAGTCTGACTGGTTACTTATCAAGTCTAACAATTAGTCACAATATTTTTAATCTCCCGGTCAAAGATAAGGTATTAGATACATTGCATAATGTCTAACAATTAGTCGCAATATTTTTAATCTACCGGTCAAAGATAAGGTATTAGATATATTGCATAATGTATGCGATTAAAATTTACCATTCCAACTTATCATAAAATAGCTAGTTTTATAAGTTCCCAGAAAATGGTAGAAGTGAAAGTAAGAAATTGCTGAAGCTAAATTTTGTGGGAGTTGGCTCCCCTCCAGCATAAATTGCCTCCAATTGGTCCAGTGTAGCTCTAGATTTGCCACATCTGTCCAATTTAAAATCTAAAGGTTCAATTTATCTCACTTAATAAACTAATTTAACCATAGTTAAAGCTTTATCAGCCGTCCTTTCATCCGAGATTCGCACTCATCAAATATTTACCCCAACAATTTTGGATATTGGTTCCTCTGAATTAAGAAAATATTTGCCTCTCATGAATATTAATTCCGTAACAAAACAAAGAGATGTAAACCAAAATAATATCAGAATTTGGAAACAGAACAACCAAATTTATAAGAAAGAGTTCATAATTTGTAAAACCTTCCTCTCTTTTTTTCCTTTCCCCCCATCTTTTTCTTGGTACATTGTGATATTAGAATAGGTGGGGATGATAAACACAATTTAGATGGCTACTGCATGTATTGTGTGAAGATTCTAGTAAAGATTTTAATGAAGGAAATTATCCAAGCACTGTTACAGCTTGTTTTTCTGGACAGTAAAAGCTACAGTCATACTCCTTCCGAACGAAATTACTTGTCATGTTTTATTTTTTAAAAGTGAATTTGACTAATTCTCGACAATTGGATATTAATTTGATATTTTAAAATTAAAAGTAGATATTGCAATTCTTCTTATATTGATATGATAAAAAAAATACAGCTTATGTAGTTTATGTAATTTAACTCTCGAAAGATAAAATAGCACAACTAATTTGGAACGGAGGGAGTAATTTTTCTATCGAGCATTAAAAAAACAAAAAGCTAATTTTCTACTTCGTCTAATTAATCATCAATTAATTCTTAATTTATGAGCGCGGAAATCCAAAAGAAAGGAAGGTTGTGGAAACTTTAACTATGGTTAAATTAGTTTATTAAGTGAGGTAAATCTGAACCTTTAGATTTTAAATTGGACAGGTGTAGCAAATCTAGAGCTACACTGGACCAACTAGAGCAATCTATACTGGAGGGGAGCCAACCCGAATTTTGTGTGTGCGAGCATATTCAGAAAAGCTGCACCCCACAAACTAAAGGATGTAGTGCGATCGACCCCAATTCTATGCATTACATGACAAGACCATAAGACAATCGCACTTTAACCACATAATTTGTGTGGTACGACAAACCTAAACAAGATACTTAAATTATCTTTGTTTTAAGGTGGGTACATACGTAATTGATATTTGTCTCCAAATAGCTTGTACCCAATTCTTGAATTCTTCTTCAATACTCAATGCTAAACAACAATGGAGCTTCCCTGGTATTCTTTTCTTGTTCCTCTGTTTGTCTTCATTTTCCTCCTCCATCAATGGTTCTTTAGTACTTCAAACACCCAAAAAAGATTATTACCACCATCTCCAAGAAAGCTTCCAATCATAGGAAATTTGCACCAACTGGGGCAGCATCCTCACCGTACTCTCCATAAACTGTCTGAAAAATATGGTCCTGTCATGCTACTTCACTTGGGCAGTAAGCCAGTGCTCGTTGCTTCTTCGGTTGAAGCTGCTCGTGATATCATGAAAACTCACGATCACGTCTGGTCAAACAGACCTAAATCTAGCATCGCTGATGGACTCCTTTATGGCTCCAAGGACGTGGCCTTTAGTCCCTATGGTGAATACTGGAGACAAATTAGAGGCGTCATGGTGCTTCACCTTCTCAACAACAAAAGAGTCCAATCTTTTCATGGTGTGAGAGAAAAAGAAACATCAAACATGATTGAAAAACTTAGGCAAGGGTGTGATTCTTCGAATTCAGTGATAAACTTGAGAGATCTCTTAAGTTGTATGACTAATAACATAATCAGCAGAGTGGCCATAGGGAGGACATACAATGAAGGGGAAAGTGGATTAGCTGTCAAGGCTCTCCTAGAAGAACTTCTAGAACTTTTAGGTATTTTTAACATTGGGGATTATATTCCATGGCTTAAATGGGTCAATAAAATAAATGGTCTGGACACCAGAGTGAAGAAAGTAGCTAAAGATTTGGATGCATTTCTGGAGACCATGATTGAAGAACGTGTGATTAGGAACAAGAAAGAAGAATATAGAGCGGGTGAAGCTAAAGACTTTGTGGACGTTTTGCTGGAAATTCAGAACGGAAAAGAAACTGGATTTCCTCTTCAAAGGGATTCATTGAAGGCTATTCTACTGGTAAGCATCTTTCGTATATTGTCGCAATTTAGGTGATACACTTTGACTGAGTATTAAATGAAAATAAAGAAAGACTTTCAAATCTTGCATAGTCTAAGACAAGCCATAAATATTTGTGTGATTATAAGTCATCTCATTAAGCATAAATTGAAAAGTTTAAAGTTTAATTATTTCTATCCTGAGGCTTATTGTACCTATTAGCTAGAAAATCGTGGCTTGTTTCCTGAAAAAGAAAGTGCACCAACTTCTTTTATGCTTTATCTACTTTGGGGAAGCTCGCATAAGTAAAATCTCAATTTGTTCTTTGTATGTTTTTAATGCGTAGGACTCGTTTATTGCTGGTATTGATACAACGACTACATCTTTAGAGTGGGTAATGACAGAGCTTTTGAGGCATCCAAGAGCCATGGAAAAATTACATAATGAAGTGCGACAATTAGCACAAGGGAAAGCGGAGATAATAGAAGATGACTTAGCAAATATGCATTATCTGAAAGCAGTGATCAAAGAGGCTCTCAGGCTTCATCCACCTGTTCCCCTACTAGTTCCTCGAGAATCAATGGAAGACGTAAAATTACTAGGCTATCACATACCTGCTAAAACTCAAGTCTTTATTAATGTTTGGGCAATCGGAAGAGACCCATTATCATGGGATGATCCAGAGGAGTATCGGCCTGAGAGATTCTTAAATAGTGATATTGATTTCAAAGGACTAAACTTTGAGTTAATTCCGTTCGGGGCTGGTAGGAGGGGCTGCCCAGGAAGTGTTTTTGGTATTGTGGTGAATGAGCTAGCATTAGCAAACCTTGTATACAAGTTCAATTTTGCATTACCAGAAGGGATAAAAGAGGAGGATTTGGATATGACGGAATGCACTGGCATCACTATTCGTAGAAAATTACCTTTACTAGCAGTGGCAATTCCATGCTCTTGATAGGTTTTCTTTCCTCCCTATTTAATTATACAGATCACTGTTTTGTAACTCTTTTATGTTCTAGATGCAAGATTTCATATATTAACACGTTCCATAGATATCATTGATATGCCAAAAACTTCAAGCTATTCTACGTGTCAATATACTCATTGGGTTCACATTCGTGTTTACACGTATCCACCCCCCCCCCCCCGCCCCCCCCCCCCCCCGCCCAAAAAAGCCCAAACACCCCACACTATTTTTTTTCTTTTCTGAAGTATAGTCTTCTCATACCAAGAGGTGTATCATACAGCTGGGGTATCAAAACAAGTGCCGGACACCGAATAAGAGATCAAAAAAAAAAAAAAAAAAAAAAAAACTAGAAGGTGTTTGGAATTGCAACATCAAACAGAGGAACTTTCCTGTGAATGGTTAAACCAGTGCATTCTGTCATATCCAAATCAGCCTCCTTTGCTCCACTTGGCAATTCCCAATCAAAATCCCTCACAATGTTTGCTAGTTCGAGCTCATTATCAGCCATGGGAAATGAAATTCCAGGACATCCCCTTCTTCCTGAACCAAAAGGTATCAATCCAAAATCACGCCCTTTAAAATCAATAGAAGAATCCAAGAATCTCTTACTCCTCTGCGTCATCCTAAATTGCAGGGTTCCTTCCACTTTCCCAACCATCAGTTATAACCATTGTACAACAGCAACGTCGTATTTCGGACATAGACACTAGTCCGACTCTATTTCGTATTTCAGGCTTCTTTCGCTTGGATTGCTGAAATGTTTTTGAATGCTTGAGTTTTCAGTATGGATTTCTTTGTAGATGTATACGCTCTTGTTAGAGTCCAAGTAGAAGAGAGATATCAAGTAGAAGTCAACCCAAACTCTCTCTTATCCGATTAATATCTCATTGACTCCTTGTTCAATTCTAACTCCTATTTGCTATATCCGAAAACTCAATGATAATATAAGATAAGATAATTATTCATATTAATCACATGGTAATTTAGCAACAGAAAAATATATTCAGTCAGTCAATAATTTATTGCTAAATTATTTTTCTTATCCTAATTATGTCTCGAAAATTTATGAATAAAACATAGCGCTTCAGGACAAGCATATTTTATTTATCATCATCAAAAGCATACGCAACAATAACCTAAAGGGATAAACAAAAGGATGTGGACATGAGTGAATGCGCTGGCCTCACTATTCATAGGAAATCACCTTTGCTGGCAGTGGCTACTCCATTCGTTAGTTAGTTTTTTTTTTAACTTCTTAAATTTTCCCATATACTATGGGGTTTGTATTTCATCAAAAGATTATATAGAGGGAGCCGGGGAGGATGTGGCCTTGCCCCTCAAATACAACAAAAAAGGATTTAACTTTGAGCTTATTCCATTTGGTTCAGGCCGAAGGGGATGCCCAGGGTCCCAATTCGCCCTCACTGTTAACGAGTTTGCATTGCATGATAAACCAAACACGAAGGATCTGGACATCATGGAATCGACTGGCTTGGCTGTGCATAAGAAATATCCTTTGGCAGTTCTTGTGACTCATCGTTCTTGATGATAACAAGCCTTTTTTGTTCAATTTCTCTTGTTATCAATTTACAAGTTTCCAACATTAAAAGCTGTCATTGGATTTGGATTAGTTTCTTTAACCTTTACAGATAAACAAATTTATGATAACAAGTTATACAAATTTATACCTATTGTAGGCTTTAATGAGAAAAATGTCTCGATGCTGTAAAAACAGAGGTTTTTTTTTTTTTTTTTTTTAATTTGCCTGCCGACATATGCAATCGTAAGACTCGTGTAAAGCATGTGCTGTATGTTACGTTAACTGTGATATCCTTTCTCTCGGATATCATATCACCAGTTCTTGGATATTATTTTCAGTTCTTCATTGAGTATCCTTAACATTTAAGCTGTATCCTTGATGTTATACTCGTCTTCGCGGCTATCTCAACTCTTGTGACTAAAATCTTCGTATTTGCCTCTTCTCCCTTCTTTTCGCAATTGTGTATGGTTCATTGACAACAAGTTCTTCAAGGCTACATCTTTTAACTCATTTTTATCTTGATCCTTTTCCTTGGTAAGCTCCACGGGAAGCTCCTCCTACTCGTTCTCGTTTCCTGAAAACTCCACGAAAACTTTACAGGGATCAAGTATAGAGAATTCATCAAAGTTGACATCTCTACTAACTATAAATTTGAGTAAAGACAAACATCAAAGTTTGTACCCTTTTACTCCATCCACACCCTACGAATATGACCTTCTTAGCCCTTGGTTCGAGCTTTTCTTCATTAACATAATAATAAGCTAGACACCTAAATACTCGTAAGTATGAATAGTTAGAGGGTCACCTAACCATACCTCATTCGGAGTCTTAAAGTCAGTCTCTGATGCTAGAGATCGATTGACAATATGAGCAGAAGTGTGAACTGCTTCATCCCAAAATACTTTGGATATTTTGGCTTGTAGGAGCATACAACGAGCCTTTTCAAGAAGTGTTCTGTTTATCCTCTCGGCAACTCCATTCTACTGTGGGGTGTATCTGACAGTCCTATGTCTTGAGATTCCATGAACCTTGCAGAAATCATCAAACTCTTCACTGCAAAACTCCAAGCCATTGTCTGTGCGAAGATATTTGATTTTCGCTCCATTTGATTCTCAACCAAAATCTTCCACTCTTTATATACTTCAAATACATCACTTTTTGCCTTCAAAAAACGTACCCAAAACTTTCGTGAGAAATCATCAATAAAAGTAAGAAGATACCTCTTTCCGCCTTTCGATGGAAGTTTAGAGGGATCCCATAAATCTGAATGGATGTAGTATAGCACCCCTCATGTCTTGTGTTTGCCGGTGCTGAAGTTGACCTTCTTCTACTTCCCTAGAATGCAGTGTTCACAAAATTCAAATGTCCTGATCTTCTAACCTTTCAAAAGGTTACGGTTGCTCAACATCTTCATTCCACGTGCGCTCATATGACCTAATCTCATGTGTTATAATCTTGTCCTGTCATCATTAGATAACTGCACTGGAGGAGTGAAAGCCACTTGACTCTAAGGAGAGGAGAGAAAAGCCAGGATGGCTTGCGCTCATTCGCTTTCAGCCGAAGGCGTACCCTACGGAGAGCGGGGAAAACCCATGTGGGGCACCTGGGTGTGGGATGCTCGTTTAACCTCTATATTCATTAGATAACTGCACTGTAGATGCATTTGCAGAGCCAATAATGGTGCTTCGTGCCAATGTGTAAAAGTCATCCTCCAGCTTGCCTTTCAGCATGACTAAGAACCTTTAGTTACCTCATAGTTCCTCCTTCGCTCATGTACTTGTAGCCTTGTTCATCCAGAGTACCCAGGGAGATCAAATTCTTCTTCAGATCAGGAACATGACAGACTTGTGTAATAAACCTCACAGCTCCATCATGGTAGCGATCCTGAACTGAGCCAATGCCGACTATTGCACAAATTACATTACTGCCCATTACTACTGTCCCTTCACTTTCTCTCATAATTGCTAAACCAGTCTCTTCGGAAAGTCATATGCAGAGTACAAGCAGAGCCTAACACCCATTTGTTTCTATAACTTCCATTATCGCATGATGTTGCAAGTACATAATCATTATCAGAATCATGTACTAGTTCAACTATGGATGCACTCGCTTTTACCTTAGAATTTGATGTTGAGCAATCTCGTTCAAAGTGCCCCTTCTTGCTACAGCCCCAACAATCTGCATTCTTCTTATTCACACGAGACTTTGCTCCGTACTTTGATTTACTCCTTCCCTGTTGGCTAGTCTGACCTCTCACAAAGAGCCCACTTGCCTAATCATCTCTGTCTCCTTCAAAATGCCTCCTCATATCACTTGAATTAAGTGATTGCCGCACTTGTTCAAGGTTGATAGGCTCCTTGCTATACATCATTGAATTCTCAATATCACGATATCCTGAAGTCAATGAAAATAGCAAAGCACGTTCAAGTGTCTCCTCGTTACAACATGATAGTACTGGTTCGACATTCAACCCTATATCAAGAAAAAAAGCAACACAACTTCAAGAATTGCATTACAGATACATGTTGATATCTAGTGGCAAGAAACACAGAATTGAAGAATTCTGCGCATTTAGCACACTCGGTCTGTTTAACACTTAAAATCCACTATAAGGAAGTTTCTAAGAAGAGAAGTGTGCAAAGTTCATTCAATAGGAAGGACACTTACCACATTATAGTCGCTTCCGTTGCCATTATTCTGTAATAGGACAGCTTGGTGCACTAAGCTCCCGCTATGTGTGGGTCCGGGAAAGGGCCGGACCACAAAGGTCTATTGAAAATTAAACAATGGCCTATGATTCTGTAATATTGAAAATTAAACAATGGCCTATCTGCATCATAAATATTCACCATAAAGATGTTCAGAAGCTTTCTCCTATCAAGGCATAGATGTCCTATGGCAGGTTCGGAAATTGCATTTAATAGCTTTCCTCATACCTACAAAAAATGGCGCATTCAAAAATTATGTTCTAAATCAATGTGATCATTCAGTTGTTCATTACAGGCAGCTAGAACAACTTACTGCAACAATTAAACAGCCACAGGTAGTATCTTTGCCAGATTCAGAATAACCATCAGTATGAATCATGAGTTGAGCTCAATAATAGACCTTTCCCTGGATAACCTAGTGCTTTATCATGACATAGATACCTATCAAATATGTGAATGGCTATTTTTCTAATCAAATAATTGGCCTCAAACCTGTCTCTGAACCACCCGCAGGTCGCAAAACATGAAATATTAGCATTAAGTTCAAAATCACTAAACGGAAGTGTTAATCTCCTAACAACAGTTCATTTCAGCTGATTATAAAGTGAAAATGGTTATTCAGTACAGGGTACCTCTTAAAGAAATTAGACATCAAGACATGACGAGGAAATTTCTTCTATTCTTATCTTCTTTGGCAACAACAAAAGCATACAATAGAACCAATATAAAGGGGATTTTCCAACAAAGACTATCTTTGGCCGCCTATGGAAATCTCAAGCTGTAACCATGTAGCTTGATTAGGGTAAACTGACAATAATGTTTATTTCACATGCTGAGTTGCATATACAATTAGTAAAGCATCTTTCTTGCGAATGAATTTGTATTTAGATTTTGTACATTGCAGTCATTGAGGAAGTTGACTTGTTAGCCAACAAATAGTTTCTTCTATCCATCATCATAAGTGATTTGGGAGGGTCATTCAACCTTGCAAGCAGTGAAGGACCAAAAATTACTTAGAGAACTAAATTCTTATGAACTGGTGCTAAACCATGAAAGTATTTAGGGTCCTCTCCTACACCACATCTTCTTCGCTGAAAACATGATTTAGTTGCTTCATATTTCATACACTACATAGAAGAAAAAATAAGAAACTAATTTTTGGTTAGAGTGACACATATAGCAAAAATGTCTTGTTTCTATAATAGTTAGACAAAGAATTGTTGTCAGGATGCTGACGAACATACGAAAATATTACCCACCACCAAGCCACAAATGAAAAGTGCAACCTGAAGGTAGAGAACAGCCGCTTCCGCTTCCTAGTATAAAAAATCATAGTAGTATCCATACACAACCTCAAACTAATACTAATATGTGCATGGTGACACACAGGCTTTTAAGAAACACAAAACCCAATTACCTGAGTGAATTTCAGGAAATGCATGATCATGTAGTTTCTTTTTGACATCTTGACAAATTGCTTCCAATTCAGCCAAAAGCTTGAGGTTCCCAGATCCCTTTTCCACGGCTTTCAACCCTGTAATAACCAAAACCAGAAAATTGAATCTGTCTTACGAAACAAGAAAACTGTATGGGCTAACCTTGAATGGAACATAAATATCTCATTACAATAAAAAGGATGCTACATTCAATTTGTTAGAGGAATTCTATGTATGAAATGGTCTTTCTACTAAGTTGGCTGATTGAATCACTATTGTAAGGAGATAAATTGAATTACTACCATTTAAAAAGTTTGAGGGGGTGCGGTTCCTCTTGTTCTTATAGCTCTTACCATAAGCTTAACAAATTAGTTGGTCGACTTTGAGTTATTGCTGGCTTAGGTACTCAGGCATAAAAGAAAGCAATCGAAGAACATAAGATTGAGACTTCTTCAAGAAAAGATAGTAACAAGAACAAGCCTGTAACATCTTGCCTTCCTTCTCAAGTCATTGTAAAGGGCCTCTACAATGTTTTAAGCCTTTTGAGGAGCTGATAATGCACAATTTTGTCTACACTAACATGAGAAGCAGAATAATCCTAATTAAGGGTCACGTAATAGAACAATTAATTCCATTTGGTCATAAAGTGGTATCTTTAAAAAGGATGAAACTAAAGATATTATGTAGCTATCACGCACCAAGGGTGCAAACTTTCCTAAAATTCTTTTATGATTGATAAGTTGGTATTTTACCAACTTATTTCTTCTTTGAGCTTAGACTTTTGCAATGTTTGATTGAGAAAATAGTGCATTTAATGTTGTTTACTCCTATTTTATAGGTTTATGTGATTTAAAAGTGATCGGAAAAGAAACCAAGTGAAAACAAGTCAAAAGAGGCCAAATTGAAGAAAATGAGAAAAATGGCTAAAATTGCAAAAACGGCCAGATTTGCAATTCCGAAAATCAATGGCTGTTTTGGACATATTTTTGATTGGAAAATTGTGCAACTATAAAAGGAAGACTTGAAGGAAAATATCATTATCTTTGGCCCTTTTTACACAAGTTTGGGAGCTAGGATTTTACACCACACTTTGAAGTTGAAGATTTGAAGATTTGGTTGAGCACTTTCTTAAACCTTTACTTTATTTCTTTAATTTCTTGCTTTGTAATGAATATCTAAGTGTGTAGTATTTATTTTCTTCACTTGAATCTTGTTTACGGAAATATTCTATGCTTAAAATCTTGAATGAAACTCTTGTTTTGCTTATGTATTGAACGATTTTTATTTCTATTGAAGTGGGTCTTTGTTGTTTTAATTAATCTTGTTCTTTAATGTTTATTAAGGGATTAGCTAACCCTAAGACCCGCCCATTTACTTCGATTTGAGCTCGAGAGAGGAAGATTGAGGTTGGGAAAGATTAATTAACAAGAATTTGAAGCTTTAAAACCCATCTAATAACTTGAGCTAGAGATAGAAAAGTTACTTCGGATTATATTGATTGTGTTTAATATCACACTCTAAGGCTTGAGAAATCTTAGAGTGAAATTCATTGATTTGGTCGAGAGACTTTTGATGAGATTTTAGAGATCATTATCTAACTAGCATAAACTCACTCTTAGAGAGACTTTTGATGAGATTTTAGAGATCATTATCTAACTAGCATAAACTCACTCTTAGTTGTAAAATCGTGAAATACATTGGATCGTTACTTGAGCGTAATTTCCTTTGTATCCATAGTTATGGCCATTGATCATGTTACCCGCTTTCTAGTTAGTTTTATTTTTGTTAGTTGTTAAACCAAAAAATCAAATATTGAAAAAGTGTTTGGCTTAACTTAGTTGGTGATAATTCTTTACTTGTTTAAATCGTCTATTATATTGTTTCCTGTGGGATCGACCCCGACTCATAGCTGGGTAAATTATATATTGCATACGACCGTGTACACTTTCTCTTTGAGAAGTTGATTTGGACGTTACCAATGATCATCACCAAGGGAAGGCAAAAACTACCTCAATATGATGACTAACTCAAGGCTCACTTTCACCACCTTGGAATTCACCTTCTTACTCCCACCCTCAAAGTTAAAAATATGATGACTAACTCAAGGCTTACTTTCATCACCTTGGAATTCACCTTCTTACTCCCACCCTCAAAGTTAATCCATATCATGGCTCAATTAATTTGATTCAACTTGCTAACATATAACGATCATTATTCACGTTATTCCAAAAGAATTAGGGAAAAGGATAGTTGTTACATTTCCTTTGTAGGGATCAAAGTGTTGTAACTAATTCTTTCACTTGAAGCAATTGTGTTTAAAAATGATGAGAAATCGATTTCATCAATTAGTGCTTCAATTCCAGATAAGAAAGCAATACCTGTCTGTAGAACTAATGAGATAACAACAACTCTCACGAATCAATTCCCTAGTTCAGTCAATTCCAAAAAGATTACCAACTAAATCATGAACTTTAAACAATCAAATAGTCCAGTCGTTGATATAGTATCACATGCCACACCATCCACCTTCTAGAGATTCATTGGTAGCACGAATTCAGAGAATCACAAACGTTATAACAATGCAAGTATTATATATATTTTACCAGATTTCAGCCTAGAGGAAATTGACCCTGGTTCATATGAATATATAGGATAGTTAAAGCTAATAATATACAGAAAAGATACTCAACCTTAACTGTGTTGAAAGATACTAACAAAATTCTTACACTGGTGTTAGAATCCATTTTTGTCTGTGCTTTTTGCACTGTTCCCCAATGTTTGATTCTTTATGCACCTCAATTTTAGTTGCACGGAAAATTCTCGAACTGTAGCAAAATTCTCATAGAAAGCTGCATCTTTATCCAATCATGAAAGAAAAGAAGAGAAACTAAAATGGTTCAACAAATCATAAAAGTGCCCAGATAAATATTACATAGAAATTGAAAGCAATAAGGAATCTTTGTTTAGGATTTCGGATCAGTGAGAAAATTACCTATTATAGTCATATGCCAAGTACCCTTCCCACCTTGAGCAACTTCCAACTTCCAAATATGTGCCTGCATTCAAAATTGTGCAGCCATATTCCAACTAAATGAATTAAACATATTTGGTATTGTATCGTATTAAAATATTAAAATCCATTGCGTTTATAATCTACTCAATAACAATACTGGTGAAGTAGAGGATGCAGTCCTTTTTAATTGGTGTAGCAATTTCCTTCAAATATGGATTTTGCAATGAAACTCAAAATAAAAAATAGAAAACATAGAATTGTGCTCACTGTGAAGTTCATTCCAATATGCGAACAACACTGTGAAATACTACACAGAATTAGAGCAAACATCTTAGCTTCAACTGTTTAATCTCAAGAAATAGCTAACTCATACAGCGCAAATAACAACTTGATGGAAAAAAGAGAAGATCTTACTCCAAGTTTTTGTTTTAAAACAGGATCAAAACACATACATGGTTCAAAAAAACAAAGGAAAATGCGGTTAGCTGATTTACTTTAACTCAAAAGATCCCAAAAACGAAAAAGCTATTTTAGAAATAAGAAAATTAGCATATAGGAGTGGTATATCCAATCAAGAATAAATAATTAACAAAAATATAGCACAGTCTAAAAATAAAATGATAACAACAAACAGAATTGAAAGCTAATCCACTATAACTCAGAACATGCAAAACCAAAAAAAACCTTGAAGTGCAGAACAGCATTCATTCCCCCAGATCAACAATAAGCAACAACCCAAAAAATTACTAAAAGTTTAACCGAATCTGCTTCATGAAAAGAAAGACTTCAGACAAACCTTTTGATTTTAGCCTCCATTGTTGTTTTGATTGAGAGAGTTTGGAAGAATGGAAGAAGTTTTTTCGAAGTGGAAACCAGTCGTATCACATTTACTCAAATACGTGTCATAGTGAAAGAAGCCAAATTTTTGGGTGGTTCTTCTATCATTAACACGTGGAAATAGTAAAGTACTATGGTCTAGTGGAGAACCAGAAGAAAGAGGTTGATAGAATTGATATGGATTAAAATCAGCCCTCACTTTTGATTTATTTACATATATGCCCTTCATCGTATCTGAGAAGCTTCGCTTATTAATAGTTTAGAGCCCGTTTGGATTGACTTATAAATTGCTTATAAGTTATTTTCAGCTTTTTTAAGAGCCTGTTTGGATTGGCTTATAAGCTTCTTTATAAAATTTATTTTCAAACTTTTTTTTTTTGAGTGTTTCTGCCACTTAAAATTTCATTTTTCCTAAAATAAGCTAAAAAAAATAATTAAAATTTATTTGACTTAAATTTTATCTAAAAGCGCTTTATAAAAAAAAAATTTTTTATAAGCCAAAAAAAATAAGTTAGAATTACCCCAACTTATTTTTTAATTTTTATGTTCGAACAAATTTATAGCATAAGCCCATCCAAAAATGCTTAAAGTGTTTTATTAACCGATTATTATTATTATTAAAGTCATTTGTGCTCAAATAAGCCAAAAAAAATTAATTGGGCTGTGTGTGTGTGTGTGTAACTTATGTGTGTGTGTGTGCTTTATGTTCGAAAACAACTTATAAGCCAAAAAAAATAAGTTGGCCTACCCCAACTTTTTTTTTTTTTTTTTTGGCTTATAAGCTGTTTCCAGTTTATAAGTTGTTTTTTTTTAAGCCCATCCAAATAGGCTCTAAGACGTAAGTAATACAGTAGTATCTTATTTAGCCAAAAAAAAAAAAGTTATTGTTACAAAATTTTCAAATTTAATTTAGTCACTGTTTAAACTAAAAATTTAAACTTTAATTTACTATTTAAGAAAAGAATACAGTAAGTAAAGAATAAGGAAATGTATATTATAGTATTATTTTCTCAAATAGTATTTAGTAAGAGATGAGAAAAGGTAAAAATAGAATTTTGAATTTCGTATTTTGAAAAGGAAAGATAATCTTAGCATAAATCAAATTGTGGTTGAAGCTGGAAAATGGAAGAAGAATAAGGCCCTGTTTGGCCATAAATACCAAATAAAATTTCACTTTTTTTGGAATTTTTGAAGTTGGATTTGGAGTTGGAGTTGTGTTTGGCCATAGTTTTTGAAATTGTAGTTTTTGGTGAAATGTAGTGTAAAAAAGTGAAAAAAGTTAAAAAATTTTGAAAAACAAGTTTTTTTTCGTTTTTGGTATTCCGGAAAAAAGTGAAAAAAAATTCGGAAAAAAGTGAATAATTTTTATGACCAAACGCCCACTAAGAATGGTCATTCGCACAAATGTCCCTATTTCGGGGTGGTTTTTGAGTTTGGCCCTCATATTTGTGGTTTTTATTTTTTGTCCTTCAACATTTTTGGCGTGGCATAATTTAGATTTCGCTCGGCGTATTTTACGTTTAACTTCGGCATATGTATCATAACATCCACACAAATTATGCCGGACAAGCCAAAACTTTCAACACTCAACATTATAATCTGAAAAACGATATAATTTTAGTTTTCGCTCGACATACTTTACATTTAACTTCGGAGGCATATGTATCATAGCATCCATACAAATTATGCCGAACAAGCCAAAACTTTCAACACTCAAAATAATCTGAAAAAATACTATAAAACTTATGCCGCATAACTTAATTCCTACAGAATTATTGTCGAGGGAGTCAAAAGTTCAGTTTCAGAAGATAAAAATATTATAGAAATTATGCCGAGCGAAGCAGTTCTGGATATTTTCATTAAATAAGTAGAAGGGACAAAAACTAAAGTCCAGTGCGTTTGAAGGATAATCCGTGCAAAAACTCGGAATAAGAACTCAAAACAAAACGAAAACGAAAACGAAAACGAAAGAGAATCCGTGCTCTATATATGTATAGTCGAAAACGAAAGAACACTGTGCCTCAATGTAAGAGATTATCACAAAAACAAAACAATATTGTACTTAATATTTCAAAAGAATAATCATATGAAATGAATGTATTGTTTACCCAAAAAAAAAAAAAAGGAATGTATTGGGATATTATTCATTTTTCTTATCCCTAGGAAAGAAATTAATTACATATATTGTACGTGTAATTTGGTAAAAGTGAAAGTTAAGAAATTGCTGAAGCTAAGTTTCGTGCGTCCGTGCAAATTCGGAAAAGCTTCACCAAGCAAACTAAAGGATGTGTTACGAATGTACGATCAACCACAATTATATGCATTGCATGACAAAAAGGATAAGACAATCGAACTTTAACCACAAAATTTGTGTGAGAAATTTGAAACGCAAACAAGATACTTTTGTATACGGGGAAAACCGGACGTAACGTAAACCGATGAAGTGAGGTCCGGGGCGAGGAAGATGGGAACGTGCCCGATTACATTCGAGCCGAACCGGAGAATGGGCTCGCATCGCCGAGCCGAACCGAGGAGCGCTTATACCGTAGCCGGGGGTGCCATTCGGCTCCACGCGCGGCCGTAGGCCCGTATGATCGTTGGACTGGTGATGACCGTTGGTCCGGTGGTTGTTGGTCCTAAGATACCGTTGGCGCGCGAGCCGCGCGTCGCAGGCTGCCTTGTCACGGCCGCCCACCGACCACGCGCGTGCGTCGACGGCGCCATACCAAATCCCACCAAATCCGTTCGTAGCCGTCCTTATTATTATTATTTTATTCAGCTCACATCGGGAGGAAGCCCGCGGAGGCAAGACTATAATAAGGGACACCCCTCCTTTCATGTTGGCACCTTTTATCTTCAAAAAGAATACCTTGAATAGAATAAGCTCATATATCATTTCTCTCTCATTCGTCCATTCGGCCAAGGCTGTTTCCTCTTAATATTGTTGTTTATGATATGATATATTGTTTATGACGTTTATATCTTTAGCTATCTTATTGATGAACCTTCAAACCTCTACTTTCTTTTGTCTTATCAATCTCATGAACTAAGCACATATCCTATACCCACATATAAATTCAATTGATTATCCGATTTCGGTAAAGAAGTTTTGGCGCCCACCGTGGGGCTAGGATAATAGTTCTTAGTTTTGACTCTATAAAACTCATTTAACCCGTAACCCTTCGTTCGTCTCGTCAAAGGCAAATCTATGGCTGACGTCGGGCAGTCCGGTCACGTTAACAACACCGAAATTGTGGTAAAAACGAGGGCGCCGAACAACGGGGCCGCCGAATCCTCGCCGACCCGAACCCCGTCGACTCGAGGGAGGCTCAATCGGCAAAACACCGTGGATCAAGAGAATGCCGCCCTACCGGCCACCGATCCTCTAAGAACTCATAACTCCGTTACATTGTCTCGACCCAAAGCCTGAAGGAGTCGAGGCACCGAACGACCGCATTAATTTGCGTCCGATTTTTGAAATGTTGCAGAACAAAGAGCAGCAATCGCCGAGCAAGGAATGGCGATCGTCCGTATTGCAAAATGGACACGGGGAAGTCGGGCCGGAAAGGCCAAGGATACAAGGCAGTAGCCAAGGAACGAACAACGGGTGGTCGAGAGCAATGACTCGGCCGTTCCTCCACCGAGGTCCCGCATGCTCGAGACTTTGGCAAAACGGTGGATTCGACCGAGAAGTTAAGCGTCGAGACGTATAACCTCGGACCAGACACCGGGGCCCCGCCTCGTCGAAGGGGCCGAATTCGAAAAGGTATATCCAAAGGCCTTTTTCCACCGAGCGCGCACCGAAACCGATCCCAAAAAGGTTCAAAATGCCCGACATCCAGAGATATGACGCGCACCACGGGACCACACACGAGCACGTGACCTCATATACTTGCGCCATAAAAGGCAATGATATGGAAGAAGACGAAATTGAGCTCGTCCAGATTCTAAAAAAAATTTGGGGAAACCTCGTCGGTGCCGGGCATTGACACGGTACGACCATCTACCCGAGCATTCGATCACTTCATTCGAAACGTCCGGGTCGACGCCTTCGTAAAGGCACACGCCGGTGCCATCGCGTGCTGTGCCCGTAAGGCCGACATTTTTCCGGACACGCAGGGACGACGAGTCGTCGAGGGAGTTCGTCACCCTGCTCCAGCAAAGCGGAACGGATGGAATTACCCCCCACGGGAGGAACGGGCGATACGTGCTTTCACAAAAGGTGGCTCAATATGCCAGTTTCGGCAGCCTCGGCCAAGTCAAGGAAAGCTTGCTAGAATACGAGGCCATAACATGGGCCGATGTCCACAACCGTGCATGAGTCGAAGATTCAGCGCGAGGATGACCACCGAGTTCTCCAAGAAGGTCAAAGACGAGCAAGAAGCACCGAGAAATCGAGAAAGGGTTACGAAGCTAAGTTCGAATCAACCAAAGAAAGGTTTCGCCATACTCGCACCTCGAGCGATCAAATTTCGTACATAAAAACCAAGGGGTGGCCCGAGCCACCTCTCCGGTCGAGATAGCAAAATAGACACGCGCCCCCTAAAATGGGGCTCTCGTTCGTGTCGATACGGAGTTCGGCCGAAGAACAAAGTCCTCCGAGGATATCGGAGTACAACTTCAACGTTAGTACCTCGGATCTTGTCTCGCCATCGGCGAGTTTCGGATGTGCGGTGGCCGAAGCCGGGGAGGACCGTATCCCGGGCAAGCCGGGATCCGAGCACGGGTTGCGAATCACCACGAACCCACGGTCACAGAACCGAGGATTGCCGCAACTGAGGGAAGAGGTAGCCCGGTTGTTAAAAAATGGTCACCTCCGAGATCTATCGAGCGAACGAGCCGAAGCTCATTATAAGGAAAGAGAAGTTCATCAAAGGAACGAACCGCCGAACACCAAAGCACGTGATCAACATGATAGTCAGGGGGATTGACGTCCCTAGACGTCCCAGTAATGAAACGACTAAGATTTCCATCGTTCGGGGGAAAACGCACCTCGGATCATTTATCCGAGCTTCCATCTCCTTTGACGACGCGACGAAGAGGGCGTCATTCAACCACACAATGACGCATTGGTAATTTCGTACTTATCTTTAAAACTATGGTTAAACGTATCTTAATTCGATCCAGTGTAGCTCACCAACATAATTCGAATGGAGAGTGGTCGAACAAGCCAGATCGTCTCGATCGAATCGCACCGGCGACCCTTGACACTCGGCCGGATTCAACATGGCGAGCGAAACCACGAAAGGAGAAATCTCATTACCCGCGAGCATCGAGGCCACCATTCAACAAACCCTCGTTCTACGTGATCGAAGCGGGGACACGAAGCACAACGATTATCGGGGGCGTACCTTCGGATACATAGACGAGGCGGTGCCTTCAACGTTGCATCAAATGCTGAAATTCCCCACCTGTAGGAGCGAAAACCGTCCGCGGTGAGCAACCCGCAGCAAAGGAGATGTTCGCCGTAGAGGACCGCACTCCCGCCCGAGGAACCAGCTCTCATGGGGAAAGGATGGTGCAACCGGACGCCCCTAATAGCAATCAAAGAGTATCGGGGAGATCCTAGAGTACGAGAGGACGACTGGACGCCCCGATCTTTTATCGCGCCGTATGACCTTGACGCGACCAAATCGACCGTAGAAGAACCGGAGCAGTATCATTCTCGTTCGAGTTCCTGCCACGTACAAAAGGTACACCTCGGGCACCAAGCGACCCCGAGCTCGCATAAATTAATCGAATTTCTTCGAGCTAACGCCGATTGCTTTGCATGGTCGTACGATATGACAAGTATATCACCGTGAAGAGTTTCGTCACACACAAGCCCACTTGACGGTAAGTTCTCCCCGTGAAGGCAGGAGGCCCATGTCGAGTCCAAGCATGCTCTTCATCAAAGACGAGGTAACAAAGCTTTAAATATTGGTTCCATCCTCGTGAGGCGAAATACCCGCATTGGTCAAGCAATGGTGGTGGTGCCCAAAAAAAGGTAATAAATTTCGACGTGTGTCGATTATAAGGATTTAAACAAGGCGTGCCCGAAAGATTCATTCCCGTTACCGCACATCGATAGAATGATCGATGCTACGGGCCCAAGGATGAAATGTTAAGTTTTCTCGACGCTTACTCCGGTATAACCAAACCGGACGCACCCGAGGACCGAGAGAAAACGTCCTTCATAACCCGATACGGGACTTACTCGTTATAACGTCATGCCTTTGGGTTAAAAAATGCCTGCAACTTACCAACGCCTAGTTAACGAAAATGTTCGAACAAAGACAGGGAAAACGATGGAAGTTTATATCGACGATACGGTTGTTAAGTCCTCGGAAACAGAGGACCATTTAAAGCATTTCGCACGGTGAAACCTTCTCGATGTGCTCCGCAGACACAACACGAAGCTTAACCCGGAGAAGTGCGCTCTGGGAGCGAGGTCCGCGGTGTTTGGGCTTCATGGTATCAAACCGGGGAATTGAAATCAACCCGACAAAATCAAAGCCATCGAGGACATCGAGGTCGTGAACAACATAAAAGGGCACAAAGGCTTAGCACGGAGAATAGCCGGCACCGAGTCGCTTCATATCGAGGTCCTCCGACAAAATGCCACCGTTTCTTCTTTGCTCGTAAAGAAGAACGACTTCGTGTGGACACCGAGTGTCGTGAGGCCCTACGAGAGTCGAAAAGTGTATTTGACCAGCCCCCCCCGTCGTCGCATACACCAAGGGCCGACGAGCCGCTTTTCCTCTACCCCGTCTCCTCGAGTAGCGGTGAGTGGCGGTTGTCCGAGAGAATCGGGCACGCGCTCCCTCGTCTATTATGTGAGTAGAACTTTGGCGGACGTAAACCCTAAGTATCCTCACTTAGAAAACCGGCTAGCATCGGTAAGCGCCTCCGTAAAACTCAAACCTTATTTTCGTTGCCACCCTATACGTGTTGTGACCACTTACCCTTTGAAAAATATCATGCACAAACCGGAGTCGTCCGGGGTAGGCTAACAAAACGGGCTCGTAGAAATTAGCGGCTACGACATCGAGTATAAGCCCCGAACGGCCATCAAATCCCAAGTCTTGGTCGACTTCGTAGCCGACTTTGCCCCGCCATGGTCCCCGAGGTCGAGAAAGAACTCCCCGCCGGCCTCGGAAAACCACGGCATCCGGACTTTACATACGGACGGGGCCTCGAACCTTAAAGGTTCCGGCCGGGGATCGTCCTCAAAAGTCCAAATGGGATATCATTCGCCGCCGATTAGAACCGGTAAATTAACCAACAACGAAGCCGAGTACGAGGCTACGATTGCAGTGTTTGGAACCGGCTCGAGGCACGGGGGCCGAACTCATCGAGGCTCGATGCGACTCGCTCTTGGTCGCGAACCAAAGCGAACGTCGTTTTCGAGGTTAAGGACGAACGATGCAAAGGTACCTCGAGAAAGCCCACGTGGTACTTCACCAATTTAAAGAACGGACCGTACAAAGACATACCGAGGAACGTAACCCGCGAGGCCGACGCCTTGGCAAATCTAGGATCATCGGTCAACGAGGAAGAAATCAACCCTCGGTTCGACAAACAAGCACTTGACAAACGCGGCCACAGAGACCGGCGCGCGGAATATGTACGATGAACTCGACTCGGGACCGGCGTAACAAGTACGTCGACTACCGCGCGACGGCAAGCTCCCGAGTGATCCAAAAGAATCGCGATCATTACGGACCAAGGCCGCACGCTTGCTAGCTGGACGACCGCCGTATCGACGCTCCTTCCTCGGCCCCCGGCCAAATGTCCGGGACCGGTGAAACGAGCACGTGACGAGAGTAGACACACAAGGAACCTCGTGGCAACCACTCCGGGCCGAAGCGCCGGTCCGCAAAATCATCGTGGCCGGTTATTATTGGGATGATGGATGAAGACCCCTAAGAATTTCGTCCGAAAGTGCGACGGGTGCCGAAACACGCCCGACGATTCACCGGGGCCCCGGAGTTACCGCACTCGGTGATCTCACCCCGGCCTTTCACGGTCGGGGAATGGACATCGTGGGCCCACTACCCCAAGCGCTGTGTAAGGCCCGTTTCATTCGTTTATGACCGACTATTTTTCTAAATGGGTTGGGCACTGTGCCTTCGAAAAGATAAGAGAGATGAAGTGATCGACTTCATACGGGATCACATCATCCGCCGTTTCTCGCATCCCCGCCGAGATAACTCGCGATAACGCCCCCGCTCGCGGGCGCAAGGCTCGGGCCGCTCTCGAAGGATTGAAGATCAAGAAAATTGTATCAACCCCGTATCACCCATGCGCGAACGGACATTGTGCGAATCCACGAATAAAACAATAATCCAAAGTCTAAGCGAAGAGGCTTCGGTTCGTCGAAGCCACCGTTGGAAAGACGACACGGAGGTGCCGCGGGCTTATAGACCACGTCCAAATCGAGCACCGGAGAAACTCCGTTCTCGTTGGTGTGCACGGGGGCCGAGGCTCTTATCCCCGCAGGCCGGCGAACCGACCTCCGTTTCGTGTACTCCACCCGAGAGTCAAACGACGAAGCCATGGCCGCTAAACTCGACCTCGCGACGAACCACGCGAACGCGCGTCTATTCGCATAGCGGCCCAAAAACAAAGAATGGAAAGATACTACAACCGGAGGTCCACTTTCCCGCATTTCCGAGCGGGGGACTTAGTGCTTCGAAAGGTTACCTTGCACACCAAAAACCCCAACGAGGGGAAGCCGGGTCCGACTGGGAAGGTCCGTACATGCGGTGTCCGTATAACGGGCAAAGGATCGTACTCAGCTTAGAATCAATGGACGGCAACGGTTACGCAACAACCGGAACGTGGCTCATCTAAAGAAATACTACCGCTAAGGTGGCGGGCCGTATTCTCTCATTAACCTTTCTCATTTTTTGCAGAAATCGAGAACGGATGGAAAATAGAATCTAGGCCTCGAAAACACGTGTCGCACTCTTTTCCTTAGTACGGTTTTGTCCCAAAAAGAGGGTTTTCCGACAAGGTTTTTAACGAGGCAACAAGTACAACGTGCCATCGTACGAAGGGCAAAACGAGCACTCGCCCGGTGAAATAACAAGACTCACCCGCCCTTAAGGCTCGGATCGTTGTCAGAGTACCGTGCCCACACCAACGACGCACCAATTAAAGTGAATCATGAAGATCCAAAATTTGCTACGGCAAAATAAGGCTCGCCACACGGCCATAGCCTCCAATGTAAGGACCAAACGATCATAACGAATCGTGTCCCATCCAAAATTTGCTACGGCAAAATAAGGTTCTACCACCGCCATAGCCTCCAATGTAAGGACCAAACGATCATAACGAATCGTGTCCCATCCAAAATTTGCTACGGCAAAATAAGGCCCGGCCACCGGCCATAGCCTCCAATGTAAGGACCAAACGATCATAATGAATCGTGTCCCATTTTTTACTTGCTACGACAAAAGAAGAAAGAGTCAAAACTCGTATGTACAAACGATTTACAAAAATAAAGTTGTCAAAAGTCGTCGTAGTTAGCAACTTCCGTTAAACGGTACTCTACAAAATAGCAAAGGCTACCGGCCAAACGTCGATAAGACCCCCAAACGGGGTCGACACTTTATTAGCCAAGGCTAAAAAGATACGGCCTCTAAAACGAGCCGAAGTAAAATGTCGACTTAGTAAAACGGCCCTCAAAATTCGGAGACGACCGAACTCTCGAAGAGTCGGGTAAAAAACCGAACAAGCATAATGAATCGGTGACCACGAGTCACATCACCGTGAAAACGGACCAACAATCGCAATAAAGATAATGACGAACATTCAAACAAAGAAGCAGGGAAGATACACTTTTCAGTTATATACAACTGATGTTCTTTACATTGAGAAAAAGAAAAATGAAAGTTCTATGAAAATGAAAAATAAAAAGATAGGTGCCAAAATAATGGCCCCACACTATCCGGCATGGCTAGAGGAGGATGAATGTTCGGACTCGTCCGCTCGAGTCATCCGACTCGGACCCGAGAGCGCGGTTGGCCTTCTCCTCCATTCCTTTGGCTTCTAGTATCGTGTTTGGAAGGTTCTCGAGGCCGTGCTCAACTTGCTCGAGGGTGAGGCGCCGAGATTTCCACTTCTCGTACTCGGCGACAATAGCGGTATGAGCCTCGGCCGCCTCCACACTTCTCCACGCTTCCTCCAAATCGGCTTCGGCCTTGGCTAGTTTGGCTTCTAAGTGAGCCCGGTTTCTTTCGAGGTCACCTTTCGCACGGCCGACCGCATCCAAATCGTCTTAAGATCGTCCACCGGCTCTACCCGCCCCTCGAGTTCGGCTCTAATACCCTCACATATCCCGGCCCGCTCCTCGGCTCTTTCCTCCAAAAATTTCGCCGCGGCTCGTTGAACAAAGGCAGCCCTCGTACTCGAGTCGCCGGCTCCTTTCTGACAAGCTCGTAGATCGCCTTCACCGAGTCCGGCCCTCTCCCCGAAGCGCGGGAAACCGTAGCCTCGAGTTCGTCCAACCGAGAGAGAATCGGGCTTTATCCCGGCTAAGGGCGATCTTGTCGGCCTCGAGACTCCGGTTATAATCGGTCATGGCGGCGGGTCGCTTGCCAAACGACGGTTTCTCCTCCTTAACCGCATCAAGCTCGGGGCGAAGATTGCTAGAACGGCCACCCGGCTCAACTCTCCTTCCTTCGCCGGGAGAAGGTGTTGATATTTCTCCGTCTCCCGCCCCCGGGCGTCGAGTTGTCCCCGAGGTCATCTATCTCGTGTTGGGCACGGATGAAGGCCTCGTTGACCGGCACCACACTCGCGTATAAGACAAACCAAAGGACTTAAGCAAAGAAGGATGGCATTCGAGAATAGAGTGAACAAGGACGGCAGAATCTTACCCGTTGCCCGCGTGCATACCCTCGTTCATAAGGCACGCTAAGTGACCCCTGGCCATCTTGCGTCCGTCCGAATCCGAGACAAGTGGACGCGGATAGCTCGCAACGCCCACGGGGGCGTGATAAGAAGCTAAAGTCTTCGGGGACGTTGACCACCGCGGGATCGGGTCCTCCGAGGTTCCACGCCGGGGCAGGGAAAACGTTCACCAAACCGTCGTCCCCGGCACCGCATTCCGATGCTCGGTTGGCCGGCCTAGCGACCCGGGAATAGGAAGGTGACCGAAGCCCGCCGCTTCACAAGAAGCGGCGGAGTCCCCAAGAACATCTCCTCGAAATCGTCAACACGTCGAGTCGGGGTGGACGAACTTGGAGCGGCCTCGATGTTTTCGGCGAAGGCCAGGGGCTCCGTAGTCGCGGCAGGCTCGGAAGATGGACGAGCACCTACGGGGGCCTCGATATCCGGTTCTCCAGCTACGCTTTCACTGGCCTCGACGGTGACCGCTTCTCCGGATCTTTTCCTTTGCAGAGGAGTATCCTCAGAAGAAGTTTCACCTGAAATGTCGACAAAGTCAATCGACCGAAGAGGGACCGGTGAAAGTATTTCTTCCGCACCTGATTGGGGAGCATGGACCAACGGTCCTTCGCTGATGGAAGGAAGGGGTCGGGACAGAGACCGTCTCCTCCGGATCGGGGCCACGAGGGGATCGAACTGACCCTCCGAATGACGATATCGGGCTCGCTTTCCTCCCTCGAAGACCGGGCAACGCTGCGTGCTTTCTTCCTTTTCGGAGTCGTCACCTTATCGGAGGACCTCTTTCTTTTCGCAGCAGCGTCGAGGATGCGGGAAGAACCCGCCGTGTCAAACCCGGATGACGACGTAGGGTAGGCGGTTCCCGGTTCCGGCCTTGGGGCCACCGAGCCCTTGGGCAAACCTGAAAGGCGAGAATAATGGCAGATATGGTGAATTCGAAGAGGCCACGGTAGTAAAGAATGCGATAAAACACTAAACAAGGATAAACGTGTTACCGTGGTCCGCGCCGCCCACCGACCACGAGACAGTGGGCCCATGTCCGATTCTCGTAGAGTACCGGCGGAGGAGAGCAAGAACCCATTCGCTCAAGTCACGGATGACGGGAGGGACGTATCCGTTGGGCGTGTGAGAGCAGGAGAAGGCAATGAGTCAACAAGATCAAAAAATGGATAAAAAATGACTAAGTGCATAAGGACGATTGCCCAAGGATCGAGCTTACGCTTATTGTTCCATTTCTCCGGGAAGGGCGTATAACTCCATGGCGGGGATGATGTCCTCGGTTTTCACTCGGACATACCTCTCTGAAGCCACCCCTATCCGGTCCTCGTCCATCTTCGAGAAGAACGGTTCCGCCGCGCTTGACAAGTTTTATTACGCCGCCCGAAGACCCTCGGGGAGTACAAGCGTATCAAATGGCCCGGCCGTAAATCCCTTCTCGCCGTTGTTAGCTAAAAACCGGAGACACGCAACGACCCTCCAAACGATCGGACCGATCCGCGCTAAAGTCACACCGTAGGTTCGGCACATATCAAGGATGACCGGATCAATCGGAGGATCGATTTGAGTGTAAAAGTAAGTGTATACGAACAAGAACCCTTCTCGGTGATCGGTGACGGACTCATCCGGCCCGGTGCAAAACCCCTACCGGCGGGTATCCCATCAATGATCGGCCCGGACTACATCAAGTTTTTCCTCGGTAATCGATGAGGGATACCGCCTCACATCGAATCCCCTGTCCGAGACCGTGGACGGCTTGTCGACCTCGAGATCTTTGTTAAAATTGAATTTGGCCGGAATAATATCCGAAACTGCGAGCTCGATTTTTGCCGGGGATCCCGGATCGGATCCCGGTGATGACATCGGTGGAACTTCGTGGGAAGTAGACTCAGACATATCGGAAATACGAAAGGGGAAGGGTTGGAAAGTAAAAAAGGAAGTGGAGAAACTTGTGTCTCGAAAACAACGAAACAACGAAATACCGAACCAAAGCAAATGGCAAAAGCAGCCTCTTTGCACTAATTTCGAGTCGGTGATTCAAACAACAAGTCGAATGCAACTGTTAGCAATTTATGGGAATGTAAAGGAATATAGAGAGAAGGGGAAGCTGAAGAGAAGAGGAGCATGAAAAATGACAAGTGAGTGGGTGATGGGCCTTATATAGGCGAGAAAGAGGAACGGTTACCGAGGGTGACCAATCGCATAGCGCCGCGTGTCCCCATCATTAATGAGAGGCGACGTGGCAGAACGTGCAAAAGGCGGTTGGCAGAGGCGTTACGTGGCCATTCCCGCCAAAATTTAAAGATAAGAACGAGTCGGCCGAGTCACCGGTTTCTAAGGTTATTCACTTCCCGCGCCCCCCCCGGTGGACCGGCATGACGAGAAGTGAGGGGCTATCTGTATACGGGGAAAACCGGACGTAACGTAAACCGATGAAGTGAGGTCCGGGGCGAGGAAGATGGGAACGTGCCTGATTACATTCGAGCTGAACCGGAGTAGCGCCTTACCGAGCCGAACCGGAGGAGCGCTTATACCGTAGCCGGGCAAGGGTGCCATTCGGTTCCACGTGGCCGTAGGCCCGTATGATCGTTGGATCGGTATGACCGTTGGTCCGGTGGTTGTTGGTCCCGATACGCCCGCGCGCGCGAGCCGCGCGTCGCAGCGTCTTGTCACCGCCGCCCACCGACCACGCGTGTGTCGACGGCGCGTCGTCACCAAATCCCACCAAATCCGTTCGTAGCCGTCCTTATTATTATTATTTTATTCGGTTCACATTGGAGGAAGCTTGATGGAGGCAGCACTATAAATAGGGGACACCCCCCTCCTTTGTGGGGGTTGGCACCTTTTATCTTCAAAAAGAATACCTTGAATAGAAGAAGCTCATATATCATTTTCTCCTCTCATTCGTCCATTCGGCCAAGGCTGTTTCCTCTTAATATTGTTGTTTATGATATGATATATTGTTTATGACGTTTATATCTTTAGCTATCTTATTGATGAACCTTCAAACCTCTACTTTCTTTTGTCTTATCAATCTCATGAACTAAGCACATATCCTATACCCACATATAAATTCAATTGATTATCCGATTTCGGGGTAAACAACTTTAATTACGTTTGTTTTAAGGTTGCTATATACGTCAGAGATATTTCTCTCTCCAAATATCATATACCCAATTCTAGATTTCTTCACAATACTCAGTTGGGGCAAAAATGGAGCTTCCCTGGTAATCTGTCCTTGTTCCTCGGCTTGTTTTCATTTTCTTTCTTCACAAGTGGTTCTCTACTACTTCAAACACCCAAAAAAAGTTACCACCATCTCCAAGAAAGCTCCCAATCATAGGAAATTTGCACCAACTTGGGTCGCATCCTCACCGTTCTCTCCATAAACTATCTGAAAAACATGGTCCAGTTATGCTACTTCACTTGGGCAGTAAGCCAGTTCTCGTTGCTTCTTCTGTTGAAGCTTCTCGTGATATCAAGAAAACTCACGATCTCGTCTGGTCAAACAGGCCTAAATCAAGCATTGCTGATGGACTCATTTATGGCTCCAAAGACGTGACCTTTAGTCCCTATGGTGAATACTGGAGGCAAATTAAAGTGTTATCGTGCTACACCTTCTCAGCAACAAAAGAGTTCAATCTTATCGTCATGTGAGAGAAGAAGAAACATCAAACATGATTGATAAGATCAGGAAAGGGTGTGATTCTTCGAATTCAGTGATAGATTTGAGATATTTTTTAAGTTGTGTGACTAATAACATAATCATCAGAGTGGCCATAGGACATACAATGAAGGGGAACATGGAATAGATGCTAAGGCTACCCTAGAAGAACTTCTAGCAACTTTTAGGTATTTTTATCATTGGGATTATATTCCATGGCTTAAATGGATAAATAAAATCAATGGCTTGGACACCAGAGTGAAGAAAGTAGCTAAAGACTTGGATGCATTTCTTGATAATGTGATTGAAGAACACATAATTAGGAACAAGAAAGAAGAATACCGCGAGGGTGAAGCTAAAGATTTCGTGAATGTTTTGCTGGAAATTCAGAATGGAAAGCAAACTGGATTTCCTCTTCAAAGGGATTCATTGAAAGCTATTCTCTTGGTAATTAGCATCCCTTGTATGGTTTATTTCCTCCTTGGCGCGTCTTGTTTTAATTTTTTAAAGCATTGGATATAATTCGTACTAATATATTGCTTCATAGTTCAAATTTAAAAACTTGCTGACTTGGAGTATTTATGCCTATTAGTTTGAATTCTATAACATCTCTGATATATTTTCATAAGTCTAATTTATTATTTAATTACTAAAATTTAGAAATTCGTAGTTTATGTCCTATGTCTTAAGGCCTTTTTTTTTTTTTTTTTTTTTATAATTCATCCACCCAGAGTAAAAATGGAGCTCATAAACTTTTTTTTTATTTGTGTTTCTTTTAATGCAAAGGACTCGTTTACTAATGTCATTCGTGCTCACAAATTCCTCTCCAAATTCCATGTATATTATTCATGTATTCATTCAGTTCAATATCCAAGTGTCCATATCAGACAAGTATTGATGACGGTTAGTATTCACGTATTCATGCCAATTAGGTGTTCATGTCAGTCAAGATCATGTTTCAGTTACCCTGTTATATCATGTCATATGTATTATGATGCCCTGTGAGGCTTGTGTTGTGTGTTGGTTAGCTGACAAGTGTTGGAGAAATGTTGGGATAGTCCTAGTTACAAAAGAAACTCTGCCAAAATTTCTGTAGAGTTCCAAAGTTAGTCCCCGTTCTAGCCATGATCACTATTCAAGAACAAATGATCCATGTCTCATAATTCATGTTCATGTATTCAGAATTCAAAATGTGAAAGAAGTGGTAGTGGAGGGGAGGTGGAATAGAGCAAATTTGATAGAAGTACTCACTGAGGACATTGTTGATCATATAGTAGAGAATATAACCCCACCCAGAGAGGAAAGAGATACTCATAGACCATGGTGGATACTAGACACAAGAGGGGAATTTTCAATTAAATCAACTTGGGATTTTATTAGGCTGAGGGGACCACAAGTGGAAAGTTACAGGTTCATGTGGATAAAGGGGTTGCCTTTTAAGATTTCCTTTTTTCTTTGGAGATCTCTTGGAAATTCAAAATTCCTACAGATGATGTGTTAAAAAAGATGAATATCAATTTAGTGTCTAGGTGTTGGTGTTGTATAAGTCCTATGGAGGAGACTATGCACCATTTGTTTCTAACATCAGATACAGCTAAAAGGACATGGTCATTTTTCTGCAATGCTGCAGGAATAAGCATGGAAGGAGTGCAGCTGCAACAATTGATTGTGAAGTGGTGGAGGGCACCGAATCGGAAGATTGAAACGATATATATCTTTGCGGCCATCAATTATAATTTGGGAACTTTGGAAGAGAAGAAATGGTATTAAACATGGGCACAGGAAGGTTAATAGTTCAGTTATCTATCTAGTCTTACTCTCTATTCAAAGACTAGTATTATGCAGGAATCCCTCTATTAGAAATATTCCTGCTGGATGGAAGGAATTGATTCAAATGTTGGAGGGAGGCAAGGCAAGAGTGAAGGTAACACAAGTTAAATGGAATTTACCTCCATTGGGGTGGTGTGATTGCAACACAGATGGTGCTTCTAGAGGTAACCCAGGGAGGAGTGCCTATGGTTTTAGTTTGAGAGATGCTGAAGGGAATTTACTATATGCACAAGCTGAGGAGATTGGTTATGCCACAAATATAGAAATAGAAATTGTGGCTATTTTGGAGGCCTTGAGGTACTGCAAGCAACAGGGGCTTCACAACATCATTTTTCAGATAGATTCTCAAACTATTCAGAAAATATTGTCTGAAAAATGGAAACCTCCATGGAATATTGCAGGTTGGGTGGAAGAGGTGGAGGAATATAGAAGGGACATGGATATCATTTTCAATCATACTCTAAGGGAAGCAAATAAGTTGGTACGATGCTTTAGCCAACTTTGCTTTAGATGAAGGTCCTTTGCAGTGCTACTTGTTTGAGGAGTTGAATGTGCAAATGAGAAAAATTCTAACTAGTGATAAGAGTCAAATTCCATATCTAAGAATAAGGAGATACCGAATGGGATGGAGGAAGAAGGAGAATGGACACTAGGAGATCATTTCATTCAAATCCTAGAGGAGGAGAATGAGACTGATTTTTTTTTTTATCTAACTGTTTGTTTATTTTTGCAGGTTTATGTTACAGGACTAAACAATACAGAGGAAATGTCAACTGTTGTGTATTAGATCTTGAAACATCAGGTCAGATACCGGACAGCAGTACAAGCACAGAAGGTACATCAATGACAGGGATCAAGTACAGAGGGTGTGGGTTTACTTTGTGGTATTAGTACTAGATGGTACTCAGTCAAAAGGATACACACTACATCTATTTGTATCAATGTCAAGGGATACTAGTATGTATACAGCTCAGTTCAAGAATAACATAAAATAAGGTAGGGGTTACATGAGCACACATAGGGCAGATCTAAGGCATCAGGCAGCAGAGAAGCTGGATACAAAGATCAAAGGCTAATGGGAAAAGGTACATATCATACAGAAGACACACAATGAAGAATCTCAAGGCGTATCTTGCAAGGAAAACCACATGACACAATAATCAGAAAATCCACAACACAGGACAGGTACACATATACAAGGTAAAGCTAGTGTCATACAGATATAGCAGGTTCAACAGAGAGGAAGAGTACACAATCAAATTCTAAGTCATGACCTATACCAAAGGGATTTGATGGATGCCTTATTTGTGGTATTAGCATCTTATGATGCTTATTCAAGTGGGCAGAAATTAAATCTACACAAGTATAAGCCATGGCTAGAAGGAGATTTACAACAGATACAATTACACATGATACAGCAAAATGGGGAACAAATAGAGCTTACAAAGTCACTGCAGATACAACAGTCAAAGAAGGGAACAAATAGAGCTTACAAAGCTTACAGGAGAAATAAAGCTCAAATTCAGCTGGTTGCGTGAATATGGAGAAACACATCATCAGGAACACGACCACAACAACAGCTTGAAACTTCAACTCGTACAGAAGAAATCAACAAGATGCAATTCAACAGAGAAAAAGGGGGATTAATTCGTATTCAACAACAAGCAATTAATGGAGCAACAAACAACAATGGAACAAAAGGGCCAAAATCGACTCAGAACACTTACCAGACAAGGAAAGATGAAGATGAGAACGAGTATAGGGGCAAATCAGGACCATCTTCATATCAGCTTCAGAGATTCGCAATAATTTTCAGACAAAGCGGCATGAAAATCGGGCAACAAATTTTAGATATCCCCAATTTAGAAATGGGGGTCAAATGTAACTTATTTGGACCGAACCAATTTTGGGCCGGTCATTTGCTTTTTTATGTGCTTTGTTGGACCTTCTTTCTTTAAATAAATAAAAAGCCCAACCGGGAATAATTAAATTAAAAAAAAAAATGTTCATGTATTCAGTACTTGTGTCTCATGTCCCAGCATTCATGTTTCCACAAAACAATGTCATGGTATTCCAGTCCCCATATTTCATGTCATGTCCCCTTACGTTCAGGTATTCAAGCCAAGTCTAACCACATTCTTAACCACGACCCATCATTCGAGGACGAATGATCCCAAGGGGGAGATATTGTAACACCCCGTACTCTCATACTAAACCATATCGGTAACATCTCGTAAGTTCGAGTTAGGTCCTAATGGGTAATATTGGTATTATAATGACATATTAGTTATATGAATCCCTTCGGGATGATTTCGGGCGATAGATAGTCGTTTTGAAGTCAAACCAAAAAGTGAAGTCCTTAAGGCCTTCTAAATCAGTCTAAATCTGAGACAGTCTTTGTCACACCCCGACCTTACTAGGGTGTGATGGGCACCCGACCCTCCTCAGAGTCGAGCGAACCCTTAGACATTCGCGTAATAAAACCTGCCATTTCGAAAACTTCTTAAAACATGGAACTTTTCAAACAACAATCATTAACCGGAAATACATATTCTTTTAACATTTACAAATTATTCGCACTTCCCGACGCACTATCCACGGGACAACGTCCGCAAAGTCTCTAGAATGTACAAATGCTACGGCATCGTACTCGACACAGCAACACTCCGAACCGAGATGGAGCTCGCCAATCCCACGGGAACGGCTCCTAGCAAAGTCTTTTACTCGTCCGGGTGTACCGCGTGGCATGAAACGCGCCCCCCGAAGAAGGAGGGTCAGTACGGAATATGTACTGAGTATGTAAAGCGATAACAAATAATAACCATAGCTCAATTTAGGAGGGAAGAAATCACAATCACGCTCATTACCTGCAGCCTTCGCTTGAGAGAAAACATAAATAAATACACAGAGTCTCAACAAGCTTTAAGTAAATAATCGCAATCCAAGCAACGAATCCGGAGTAAGTAATATAATCTAGAACACCTCTTCTAAAGAAGTAATGCAATACATCACATGCGCCGCTTCGCAAAATAATGATAGCCCTTCGAGCAGCCGCCCGGCTCGATATCAATAATGGCCCCGCCCGGGCACCGCCTGCCCAATATCAATAATGGCCCCTTCGGGTACCGGCCGGCTCAATATCAATAATGGCCCCTTCGGGCAGCCGCCCGGCTCAATATCAATAATGGCCCTTCGGGCAGCCGCTTCCGGCTCAATATCAATGGTGGCCTTCGGGCATTGCCGCTTTCCGGAATAATAATAATAACGGCCCTTCGGGCATTTTAGTAATGATAAAAGTAGTAAGTGAAATGAAGTAGTAAAATCTCGCACCCCTTTCGGAGTGGTTTTGGAAAAAGTAGCTCACTCAGACATAAGCTGAGGCCACCGCACCCCCTTCGGAGTGGTTTTAGAAAGTATAAATATTAAAATCTCACACCCCCATCGGAGTGGTTTTAGAAAAGTCGATTTTGTATTTCTTTGTACAAACTAGTTCTTTAAAATCATCAGTGAACCACAAACGCGTTGCCGAAGCCATTTCTTGGAAAACCGAGGAAATAATTATATTAGGAACATTGTCATACCACCACGTACATTGTAGAGCATAATAAGGTAGTCGGGTCCTACTCATGCAAGTTCTAAAGGTTTAGGGAGTTCTTCCATCATTTCACACAATTTCTAATTCAATTCTCTTGAATGAATAGTAGTCAATTTCAATCCCGAATTTCTAAGAGAGGAATTATCCCGAGGCACATATTCAAGCCTATTACGTCTAAGACATGCCAAAGAAGGAAAGTGAAGCTTTACATACCTTTTTCCGCCTCTTACGCTACTCCAAATCCCGGTTCCAAGTTCGCCAAAATCGCAATTTGGTCGCATTTACCGATTACTATTCATGAGACTTAAAATTCCAATCTTGCTTCAATACTTGTCTCTTGAAATTTCGTGACATTTCCCCTGTAAACATACCATCCCGAGAATATGGCTCGGCCCAAATATCAACAACAATACCAACAAGCACATCAACAATATAAACAACCGTCCCAAAACATATTCCAACATAAGTAGTCTTCCTTACTACATAGTATGTCAACTTTCAATCCAATTTACATTCGAACCAACATCAACGTTTATATATTCATTCACTAATTTGAGATCATTCAAACATAAACTAAGAGCATTTCAAGCTATATATCCAATATTCAACAATTTCATCAATTTCCATATTCCACCCAAAGTTCTCATATATGAAACAAAACCATTCCAACACATTTTCTACTTACTACTTCATCACTAACAACCATAATCCACCCTTAACAACTTCATTATCTTAATGCTATAAAATCACATTAAGGTGACATAATTTTCCACATTCCATTTTCATGCAAACTTAACCCATATATCCTTCCTTTATATTGAAAAGATCACAACAACACAATTAGTATGTTAAACAAAATAAACCCATCATTAGTTCATCACCACACATCCACGGCCAACATACAATTTTCCAACTTAAATCCAATTTTCGTTCAACTTTCATTCTCAACATGGATTTCACCATAACTACACTAGAACACAACACAAAAATTCAACACATCTTCCATGCTCAACCATGCACATGCACGGCCACATATATATATATATATGCACGCACACACGGCCTCCCACATACACATCACAATTCCATACTTCTCATACAATTCTAACCATTTTAACATACATACACCTTCCATAACATGAAGAATAAGATTCTTACCTCTTTCTTGAAATTTCAACCTTCCGCAAACGGAGTTCTTTCTCTTAACTAATTATACCACGTTGAAGAGGGTCTTGCACTTAGTAGGAATTCAAGTGGAGACAAGTTTTTGAATCAAAGTTGAAGGCTCCAAGATTTTTTTTTTTTCTTTCTCTTGCTCTTGGCCGAATTGGCCTTTCCATTTTTGCTCTTCTTTTTCTTTCTTGAAACTTCTTGATTTGTCATGAAATGTTAAGGTCCTTCTCTTTTAATACTTGGATTAAAATCCCACATGGGTTTGGGCCATATACTATGGCCGGCCACCCTTAAGGAATTGGGCCTCAATTCTCTTATTTTTTTTTTGAGCCAGTATTTGCCAATCTTTTGTAATTCATGAAACAAATTTCCAAAATTCCGTTTTTGTCCTTAACCTTCCTCGATTATTCCGTACTAATGTTTCCATAGCCGACACATTCATACTAGTAAGATCCAAATATGGCCTTGTTTCTTACAAGCAAAAATTATTCCAAACTTCCCGAACGTGCAAGAACACGGGATGTAACAGTCTTCATTCATGTCCAGTTTTTGAGCATTTGTGTTAGTAATTTGAGAAAAACTTTGTTCTTGGAAGTTGTAGATATCTGAAATACCTTTCCAACGGTATATTATGGAGGTCAAACGGACATCCGTACAAAGAGTTATGACTATTTTACTGAAGGGTGGCAGAGCTGAATCTTCACTGGAAATTTTACATGCGTTACGAACCGTAACATGCGTTACAAAACGTAACACGATCCATAACAGTGCAGCGACTGAGACAATTTAAAAAATGGAATTCAGTTTTTATTTCATAAGTCTCATTCCTCTCAAACCCTAACACGAAAGTTCTCTCCTCTCAACTTCTCCAAGCATCAAGGTAAGCCCTTTAAGACCATCCTAAGTGAATTCCATCAATTTCCCCTGAATTCTAAGTAGGAATTTCATGTTCTTAACATAGGGTTTTTCAAGAAAACCCAATTAAAGGGTTTCAAGACTAAGGCTTTGGGATTTTTCTTCCAAGAACAGATTTTAATACAAGTTTGGAGCATTACCAGGTATGTAGAGTTTCTATCTTCGTGTGGGAATATCATTGTTCTTCCCCACGCCACGTTCTTCCATAAAAGTATGAGATTATACGAAAATTAGGGTTCTAGCTATGTTCATGATAACCCTAAGTCTATATACTATGATATACCATGTTTCTATGAATAGTTCGTTATTGTATTCTTGATATTTCATTCTGGTTATTGAGAAACTGTCCGTAATCCATGAAAACCCATACTTTGCATTCCAGGAGTTCTTACATGCAAGTTATGACTATTATGATATTTTCAAGAAATATACTATATGTTTTACAAGTTTTCATGCAATTACATTATATAATTACTCTCACGCCATGATACAAGATACATACATGCTAAATACAAGTCATGCTTTCATGAAACCATGTTTACAAGTTATGTCACGAAAATCAAGGACTTCTTAGCCAACTATATCATGTTCATATTTTTGGGAGTTGCCTGATTACGAGAGAGCTCGGGACCGCTTTGAAACTACGTTTGCCACCGTAGGATAAGAATCGCTCTGCCCAGTTAGGATGATTCCTTCATGTTTTCCCCATTCAGGGATTTGGATCTATTCATGTCATGTTCATGTCTTGTACCCCGACAAGGTACAAGATGGCTTAGCTGATCGGGCAGAGATCAGATGCCACGTGTTAACGTGGTGGTTACATGTCGGTTATATTAATGCTCTCCCAATTTAAAATATTTTTACTCATGTTATATATGTATTTATGTTCATGTCAGGTAATCATGTTCATGACCAGGTTTCAGTTTCAGTTTCAGTTTTAGCTTTTATCATTGCTATTTCATGTGCCATGTTATTTCTTTCAGTTGATTTACATACCAGTACATTCAATGTGCTGACGTCCCCTTTTATTGCCCGGGGGCCTGCATTCCACAATGCAGGTACTGATTTACAGGACGACACATCTACTTAGTAGGACTTCGTACTTATCAGCTTTTTGGGTGAGCCCCATCTCTTTCGGGGTTTAGACATTTATTATTTAGTTATTTTCATGATAAGATATGAATTTAAAGGTATACTGGGGGCCTTGTCTCAACTAGTATGTTTTCATGTTCAGACTCATGTTAGATGTTTCATAGACTAGTCAATCAGTTATGTCAGATACTCAAAGTCATGTAGCCATCTTTGGCTCAATTTATGATATTTCCGCATTCATTATTTAAACAAGTATTTTCATTAAATTATTATGACATCTCATGTTTTATAAAAGCTCATGACATTTCATGTTATATTTCGCTCATGTTATGCCTCATGATGATTCAGCAAGCCATGTGGTTCGCTCGGTCACATGCAGTAAGGCACCGAGTGCCGTGTTTCGCCCAGGCTATGGTTCAAGACGTGACATCTAATCAGATTTTTGTGACCACGCGAAGCGCGGACCATTTCACTAGTCTATATCTAATATAAAGCTAGGCATAGACAAGGTGATGTGACAGCTCTCTATGGCTTTCATTCTTATTTATCCTTTTTCTCATAATTTTGGGCTTTTCTTCTTATTTTCCCTATTTAAAAAATTCAGAAATTATCAACATTTATTTTCATTTAAGACAATGGAATATGAAAAGGCCTCACGTTCAACAACTTTAATTTTCCCAGAACAGTTACACACATTACAAATAGTGATTGCTGGTTAGGAAGAATATTAGTAAATGAAAGATGATGAGCAACGTGCAGATCCTTGAAACTTATCCAAGCAAGTTATTTGCTACATTTTATGCGCAAAGACAAAGGCCTTGCAAGTAATCCTTTTCCTCTATATTGTAGTTCAGCAATAATAGATATGCTTGAGAAGAAAAAACGAAACTGATTGCATGTACTAATGCTGCACTGATTGGAATTAGTTCCCGAGCCCAAGCTTCACAAATATCATTGAGTTATTTCATTAGAATATCTTCTTATTACCGCTAACTTTATTCATCAGGTTGTTTCATCTATTTTTTGTTCCTAAGTTTATTTGGCATTTTAAATTAGGTAAGTACTCTTTGATGCTTTAAATCCTTTAATTCTCTGCAACATAAGAAGAAAGAGTCCAGCAGGAGAATAACATGTTAACTCATTTAGTTTTTATCTTCTTTTTTTCTAATTTTCCCCCTCATCTTGGCCGAAAGATTAAATTTTTGGATTGTTTTCTCTTTGATTAGTTTCCTCATATCAGTTAAAGAACAGCGAGTAATCTGAGTGAAACATTTCTTTGCAACAGAAGGAAAAGAGACGAGCAGGAGAAATAAGGTGTTAACTCTTTTACATCAGAATACTCATTTGTTTTTATCTTTTTATTAATTTTTTATCTCTTTTCTTGCCTAAAAGTTCTTTAAGAATTTTGATTTTTTGCCTCTTTAATTAGTCTACTCGTCTGAAGAGACAAGAATATGTGGCTTCTCTCTTATCGGAAGAAAATGAATGGTGAAAAAAGTAACTAAAAAGAAAAATCGGACAAGTAATAATTGTGATACTCTTTTTAAAAGATTTGCTTATGAAGAATTGAAAGAGCTGAGAAAAAAACTTGGCAAGAGTACGGACAACGGTTTTTAAATTTCATTATTATTTTTTTACAATAGGTTTTATGACTTTTC
>NC_081346.1:11419918-11683252 GCF_029784015.1 Lycium ferocissimum | reverse complement strand
AAAAACAGAATTACTATATTTTTACGAGCATTATCTTAAATAGCATCATTAATCTCTCATTTAAAGCAGCTTTTATAAGTCTTATTTTAGAATAGCATTTATACTCATCTTTTATGCAAATTGTTATTTTTCTGTAAATTTTATTTTACACAATATCATCACATTTTTCTTTGAAATCTTAGCAATATTTTTAGCCGTTTTCTTAAAATTCAAACACTGCATTCGCATCTTTAGCCTTAATTAATTAACCTAAGTCAGTCGGATAACCGTAGTTAACGGATTACAGAGATGCCTAACCCCTTTAGATAATATAGAACCCCTTTACCTAGAATCACCTTTGGTTGCGTACTATTAACTGAGGTTTAGTTAATTTTACCTTAGTTAATAATTAGGTGCCCTAATTCACCTTAAAATAAATTTGTGAAAACTCCTTAATATAAGCAAAAAGTAGGAATCTCCAATATGTCGTACTTCACTTCAACCCGGTTAAAATAGGGTATAACAACACGGAAAGCCTAAAACGAGCCGAAGTAAAAAATGTCGACTCTAGTAAACTACCCTCGGTTCGGAGACAGCCAGAACTCTCGAATAGTCGGGTAAAAAACCGAACAAGCATGATGAATCGGTGACCACGAGTCACCTTTACCGTGAAAACGGACCAACAATCGCATGAGAAAGATAATGACAAACATTCGGACGAAGAAGGCCGGAAAGATACACTTTTCATTTATATACATCGATGTTCTTTACATTGAGAAAAAGAAGAATGAAAGTTCTACGAAAATGAAAAATAAAAAGATAGATGCCAAAATAATGGCTCTACACTATCCGTACGGTGGGAGGAGGATGAATGTTCGGACTCGTCTCCGCCGGAGTCATCCGACTCGGACCCGAGAGCGCGGTTGGCCTTCTCCTCCATTCCTTTGGCTTCTAGTATCGGGCGGAAGGTTCTCGAGGCCGTGCTCAACTTGCTCGAGGGTGAGGCGCGAGATTTCCACTTCTCATACTCGGCGACATAGCGGTATGAGCCTCGGCCGCCTCCACACTTCTCCACGCTTCCTCCAAATCGGCTTCGGCCTTGGCTAGTTTGGCTTCTAAGTGAGCCGGTTTCTTTCGAGGTCACCTTTCGCACGGTTGACCGCATCCAAATTGGCCTTAAGACCGGCCACCGGCTCTATTCGCCCCTCGAGTTCGGCTCTAATACCCTCACATATCCGGCCCGCTCCTCGGTTCTTTCCTCCAAAATCCCGCCGCGCTCGTTGAACAAGGCAGCCTCGTACTCGAGCCGCCGGTTCCTTTCGGACAAGCTCGTAGCATCGGCCTTCACCGAGTCCGGCCTCTCCCCGCGCGGGAAACCGTGGCCTCGAGTTCGTCCAACCGCGTAGAGAGGGTGGGCTTTATCCCGGCTAAGGGCGATCTTGTCGGCCTCGAGACTCCGGTTATAATCGGTTATGGCGGCCGGTCGCTTGCCAAACGACGGTTCTCCTCCTTAACCGCATCGAAGCTCGGGCGAAGATTGGCTAGAACGGCCACCCGCTCAACTCTCCTTCCTTCGCCGGAGAAGGTGTTGATATTTCTCCGTCTCGCCCGGGCATCGAGTTGGCCCCCGGAGGTCATCTATCTCGTGTTGGGCACGGATGAAGGCCTCGTTGACCGAAGACCACACTCGGATAAGACAAACCAAAGGACTTAGCAAAGAAGGGATGGCATTTCGAGAATAGAATGTACAAGGATGGTTAGGAATCTTACCCGGTTGCCCGCGTGCATACCCTCGTTCATAAGGCTTCCGCCAAGTGACCCTGGCCATCTTGCGTTTGTCCGAATCCGAGACAAGGGGACGCAAATAGCTCGCAACGCCCACACGGGCGTGATAAGAAGCTAAAGTCTTCGGGGACGGTGACCACCGCTCGATCGGGTCCTCCGAGGTTCCGCGCTCGGGCGGGGAAAACGTTCACCAAACTCGTCCCCGGCACCGCATTCGATGCTCGGTTGGCCGGCCTAGTGACCGGGGAATAGGAAGGTGACCGAAGCCCGCCGCTTCACAAGAAGCCGGTGGAGTCCCCAAGAACATCTCCTCGAAATCGTCAACACGTTGGTGGGGTGGACGAACTTGGAGCGGCCTCGATGTTTTCGGCGAAGGCCGGGGGCTCCGTAGTCGCGGCGAGCTCGGATGATGGACGAGCACCTGCGGGGCCTCGGTATCGGTTCTCCGGGCCTACGCTTTCACCGGCCTCGACGGTAACCGCTTCTCCGGATCTTTTCCTTTGCGGAGGAGTATCCTCGAAGAAAGTTTCACCCGAAATGTCGACAAAGTCAATCGGCCGAAGAGGGACGGTGAAAGTATTTCTTCCGCACCTGATTGGGGAGCAGGGACCAACGGTCCTTCGCTGATGGAAGGAAGGGGCTGGACAGAGACCGTCTCCTCCGGTATCGGGGCCACAGAGGGGATCGAACTGACCCTCCGAATGACGATATCGGGCTCGCTTTCCTCCTCGAAGCCGATCGGCAACGCCGCGTGCCTTCTTCCTTTTCGGAGTCGTCGCCTTATCGGAGGACCTCTTTCTTTTGCGGCGGCGTCGAGGATGCGGGAAGAACCCGCCGTGTCAAACCGGATGACGACGTAGGGTAGGCGGTTCCGGTTCCGCCTTGGGGCCACCGAGCCCGGGGCAAACACGAAAGGCGAAAATAATGGCGGATATGGTGAATTCGAAGAGGCCACGGGTAGTAAAGAATGCGATAAAACACTAAACAAGGATAAACGTGTTACCGTGGTTTCGCGCTACCCACCGACCACGAGACAGTGGGCCCATGTCCGATTCTCGTAGGGGTGCGGCGGAGGAGAGCAAAGAACCCGTTCGCTCAAGTCACGGATGACGGGAGGGACGTATCGTGGGCGGGAGAGCGAGAGAGAAGGATGAGTCAACAAGATCAAAAAATGGATAAAAAATGACTAAGTGCATAAAGACGATCGCAAGGATCGAGCTTACGCTTATTGTTCCATTTCTCTCCGGGAAGGCGGATAACGGCGGGGATGATGTCCTCGGTTTTCACTCGGACATACTCTCTCTAGCCGGCCCTATCCCGGGTCCTCGTCCATCTTCGAGAAGAACGGGTTCGTGCCGCGCTTGACAAGTTTTATTACGCCGCCCGAAGACCTCGGGGAATATAAGCGTATCAAATGGCCCGGCGTAAATCCTCTCGCCGTTGTTGGCTAAAAACCGGAGACACGCAACGACCCTCAAACGATCGGACCGATGCACGCGCTAAAGTCACACCGTAGGTCCGGCACATATCGAGGATGACCGGATCGATCGGAGGATCGATTTTGAGGGTAAAAGGGTAAGTGTATACGAACAAGAACCCTTCTCGGTGATCAGTGACCGATTCATCCGGGCCCGGTGCAAAAACCCTTACCGGGCGGGTATCCCATCCGCAGTCGGCCCGGACTACTTCGAGTTTTTCCTCGGTAACCGATGAGGGATATCGCCTCACATCGTATCCCCTATCCGAAACCGTGGACGGCTTGTCGACCTCGAGGTCTTTGTTAAAATTGAATTTGGCGGAATAATATCCGAAACTACGAGCTCGATTCTAGTGGGATGCCGGACCGGATCCGGTGATGACATCGGTGGAGCTTCGTGGGAAGTAGACTCGGACATATCGAAAATACGAAGGGGAAGGGTTGGGAAGTGAAAAAAAGGAAGTGGAGAAACTTGTGTCTCGAAACAACGAAAAACGGCCTCCCGAACCAAAGCAAATGGCAAAGGCAGCTCTTTGCACTAATTTCGAGTCGGTGATTCAAACAACAAGTCGAATGCAACTGTTAGCAATTTATGGGAATGAAAAGGAATATGGAGAGAAGGGGAAGCTGAAGAGAAGAAGAGCGTGAAAAATGGCAAGTGAATGGGTGATGGGCCTTATATAGGCGAGAAAGGGGAACGGTTACCGAGGGTGACCAATCGCATAACGCCGCGTGTCCCCATCATTAATGAGGGGTGACGTGGCAGAACGTGCAAAAGGCGGTTGGCAGAGGCGTTACGTGGTCATTTCCCGCCAAAATTTAAAGATAAGAACGAGCCGGCCGAGTCACCGGTTTCTAAGGTTATTCACTCCCCGTTACCCCGACGGATCAGCATAACGAGGAGTGAGGGGCTATCTGTATACGGTAAATACCGGACACAACGTAAAACCGAAGCAATGAGGACCGAGAGAAAGAAGAGAGGAACATGCCTGATGGCATTCGAGCTAAACCGGGGAAGCGCCTGCACCGGAGCTGAGTAGGGTTACCATTTGTTCCGGTGTAGCCGTTGGTCCGCGTCGCCATGGCTCCGGTGTAGCTGTTGGCCCGCATGGACGTGATTCCGGTGGGGCCGTTGGTTCGCATAGCCGCTGCTCCGATGGATCATTTGGTTCGTATATCCGTTGTTCCGGTGTACCGTTTGGTCCGGTACGGCCGTTGCACGAGAGCCACGCGTCAGTAGCGTCCTGCCATGGTCAACTGCCAACCTTGCGTGTGTCAGACGGCGCCGTCAGTCTAGTCCCACCAAATCGCATTCGAATTGTCCTTGCTATGATTATTTTATTTATTTTCGCATTGTACGAGGCCCATGGAGGCAACACTATAAATAGAGGACATCCTCCTTTTTTGAGGGGGTTGGCTCCCTTTATCTTCAAAAGAATACCTTTAATAGAAGAAGCTCATATATCATTTTCTCCTCTCATTCCACCCTTCGGCCACGGCTGTTTCTTCTTAATATTGTTGTTAATGATATGATATATTGTTCATGACGTTTATATCTTTAGCTATCTTATTGATGAACCTTCAAACCTCTACTTTCTTTTGTCTTATCAATCTCATGAACTAAGCACATATCCTATACCCGCATATAAATTCAATTGATTATCCGATTTCGGGGTAAACAATTATGCCCTTTATATTTTAATTTGTAGGTACATATTTGATGCAAGAGACAAAGCAATTATAACTTTATTGGAAATGATAAAGAATAAGCTTAGGAAGAGGTTGTATAAGAAGGACGAATGGATTAACAGGTACCAAGGTCTCATCTGTTCCAAAAAAAAAAAAAAAAAAAAATCTGAACTAAATAAGACTTGAGGCAGCATGGTTTAGATCAAATTTTTCTGGTGGACCAAGATAAGATACGAGAGAAATTAGGAAGGAATAATGGTAAACTAAAAGGTTTTGGTCAATATATGAGTATATGTTATTTCTTACAATCTTTAACTAAAAATCAACAATGTGTAATTAAAAAAACACTTGAATAGGTTGAGTGACTTTGAAGGTGAAATACCAATAGTTGTGTGACTTTCTAATTAGAAAATAAAGTTGAGTGACTTTCTAGTTAAAAAATAAAGTTGAGTGACTTTCTGAGTGAAACATCCATAGTTGAGCGACTTTCTGAGTGAAACACCTATACTATTCACTGGGATTACAGTTCACACCACTTAACACTTTACATGCACAATTTAAGTTACAAATTAAATTAAGGTTCTGTATTATATTTGAGTTGTCAGCTAACGAGAAAAGTAACAAGGAATAATAAGTTTTCCTCCATTTAAAAAATGATAATTTTTCCCATATCAAGGCAAGGAATAATAAAAATTTCATGACTTAATGTTTGTTGGTATATATATAAGGGTAAAAATATATTCGCACCGGGTGTTTACACCAAACTAATGAATGTATAACATGTGTTCGAATATATACAACTATCACTTAATCATGATTAATTAATGTATATATTCACTTGATTAAATCACTTAACCATGGTAAATTGCATTGATTTGGTGTTAACACCCGATAGAGGCAAGTTTTTACCTATATACAAGTCTCTAACCCCGGGCATCAACGATTATCAGAATGCACATGCACAATTCGTACTAATTATGGCCATGTAATTAGTATCAATTCCTTTAATCAATTAACTGATGAATTGGATATTTTATGTGGGAAAATATCTATATATATCTATATCTATATGATTTTAAAAGCATGATTATAAATGTTGGTTGACCAAAATATCGTTGAAATATTGAACAACTTTTATATCCTTAAAATTTTAAGTTAAGTAAGGATAAAATTGTAATCACCTTTAATATTTTAAAATTTTAATTAACTTATACTAAGGATTTTAAATCCAACCATAAATTTATAAATCCTATTCGACTCAATCTAGAAGTTAGCAAATTAAATCCTACTAAAATTAAAAAAGGACGTCCATGATTTTCTTTTTGACATGATACGAAGAGTTTTGATAAAGATTAAAAATCATAGAAGAAGATTAGTTCTACTAAAACTGGTTCTTTTAAGTTTATAAACATGTAATACAGAATTCATCAAAAAAAAAAAAATTGCATCACATATATGAATTCTTACTAAATAATAGTAACACTTAGTTTACTACCATAAAAGACAATTTTAAACTGATGTAGCGTCTGTCAATCAAACCATCTTCAATGAGTATTCCAATACAAACTCGATAGATAATGAAGCAAGAAAATACTATACAATTTTTTTGAATTATTACGTTCAGGATCTTCAATCTAAAATATAACAAAAAGAAAAATAAGATTCGATAGTGATGGAATAGAAAATAGTGAGACATTTAGTACTTAGACTCAAAGTATTCGTATTACTTGAAGCAAGAGAAAGCACGAACATAGAGACTAGTTATTATAAAAATATGAATATAAATGTTGGTTGACCAAAATACCCTTTAAATATTGAACGACTTTTATATCTTTAATAAGCCCTAATCCTAATTGTTATTGAACATACTACTACACATGCGTTAAAACTACTATCCTATTACTGCTAATGTTAGGCAGCATAGGTTAATTAGAAACATTGTCCTACTACTCCTAGGAACTCAACTCAACTAGGAATTTAATTCACGTTTTAGATTTGAATAAATTGATCTCTTTTTCTTTTTCTATTCGAATTGCTTCTTTCCAAAAGAAAAGTGTTCTGAATTTTCGTTGTATATATTATATTCTTCCTCCATTGCATTGGTTAAATCACAAAATAAAAAGCAAGATATCATCCAACGAGCTATAATATTTATATACTACATAGCAAAAAGTGCAAAATTTATAAAAATGGTTGACCTAAATTGGGGTTGAGGGATTGAGCTATTTTAATTTCTGTTCATGCATATTGTCTTAATCTTTTACTATCAATGTTTTCTAATACTATCTCCATTGATTTTTACTTTTCTACTATATTAGAAGTAAGTTATCATTTTTACTTGCCTACTTTATCATATCAAAAGAAAAACAATTTCTTTTGATTTGAAGGAGTATTAATTTTAAGCTTTGATACTGCTTCAGAAAGAGAATAACAAAATTTGCAAGCTTCTTGAGAGGTATAATTTCTTCCCATTATTATACTCTTTATTTTCAACTTTATTATTTTGGTTTAGAGGTGAGGTCTTTGTGCCAACTAATTAACCGTGTTGTCTTGTTTTGCCTTAGGATTTTCATATCTTATTATTTCATAGATTAAGAATCAATCCATACATATAAGTTTTTGGCAATGAAACTTATTACACGTTCTAGATACAGTGCGAAAGAAATATATAATTACAATCTGTTTAATTTTCTAAATTCATGCATGCATGTGGAATATTAATTAGATGGATGTATTAATGACAACTTCTAATCAAAATAAGTTGATCAATGCTTGTAGAGGACATTTAGGCAGAGAGAAGGGCTTTGTCCATTTTTGAACAATTTCTTTGGATGAAAAAGCAAAGTATCACCTACCGGCAAAAAATAATTACTTGAATTAATAAAAGAAATTTCATATCGGGTAACGATGTATACATTGTAAAGCGGGTTGTTCCCAATTTACTTTATGAATGACTCTATTTGTAACAGGCTATCTTTGAACATATCACAAAATTGTTAGATCTTTTAACTCTATCTTACTATCAGTTAGAAATCATTTTAATATTGTTCAGTAAAGTTTTCAATATTTCTATGTTTGTAATGACAAAAAATAAAAAAAAATACGGTCACACAATCCCTGATGTGGATAATATTTGTGGTGAAATAGTTTTCAACACGGGTAAAAGAATAATAAACACATACCAAAAACATCATTTTAAAGAAGTATTAAAGTATATCCGAAGTATGGGCACCTATGATTGAAACGTAATAATTGAAACTTGAAAGAATTAATCAAATAAGTTAGCAGATGGAATAGATTAAAATGTAATTGAACACCAACAACAACGCAAGTTAAGTAACACACTTACTCAATTGAAAAGCATAAGAATTAATATCTAACTAACGAATCTCGGCTTTTTTTTGCAGGTTCTATAACACAGTATTTTACTGCGTTATAGATTTTTTTTTTTAATTGGGTCCTATAACGCAGTATTTTACTGCGTTAAAGAACTTAACTGTACCGTTACAATTAAGTCCTTTCGTCACAGTTTTTTTTTGAAGTATTTTGGTTCAATCCCACTATTTTTGGGGTATTTTGGTTCTGGACTCTACTTATATACTCAGTAGTTTTTTCTCACAAAAGAAAGGCCAAAGCCCAAACTCAGAATTTACTACATCCAGCAGCCCATTTCTGCACAACTTGGTCACTTGGCTTATATTTATGATGGGCCAAAGGTTGTGCTCTCTAGAAAGAAGCCCAAGAATAGGTCAAAATCCTTAACCACGGTTAAGGCTAACCACACCCTATAATCATCAAAGCTAAAAAATCAGAATACAACCCGATATTAGCTAAGGTATGAGATAAGGTCGCCTATTGAAATAGTAAAAGCAAGGGACACGATATACGACACGTGTTCGGCTCCGATTCAATATTAACCGACTCTTCACAATTTGTTAGGTCAATATTAGGTTGGATAGCCTTAGGTTTGATGCTTTCACATCAACTTTCTGCGCAATTGCTTTCTCTCTCTAAAAAACTCTCTCTCTCTCTCTCTAGATTATTTAAGATTTCTGTAATGGAAACAGAGCGCGTGACAGGTTTTCCGTTAGCGAATCTGGACCGTCGGCCAAGAAAGAGGGCGCGTCTAGGCTGGGATGTACTACCCGAGCAGCCAAAGGTATTAGATCTGTCTTTAAATTATTCGATTTGTTTTTTTTTTTTTTTTTCGGTTTTGTTTTGCTAGATCTGATCGAGTATAGATTGTTTTTTCGCATCAGGTATGGTAAAGACTCGGTTTTTATTGTTGTATGTTGTATCTTGATTAGATCTGTTGTGTTATTATCATCATGTGGTGTTTTTTGTAGTTGGGTTTTTGTTTTTCAGGGTTTGATTTTTGTTTCTTCAGACGTGAGGGTAAAAATCACTATATATTTGTCGAATCTTTCCTATTTTTTTGTTATAAACGTTTTATGATCAGATCTGACTTGAATTATTTATTTTAGGGATTTTATGATTATTCATGATGTTTTAATTACATGTGAGTAGTTTTTTGGGACCAAAATTTTATGTGCAAGGATGTTATAATGTTAATTAGCAATGTTTTTGAAAAGCTCTCATGTGAATTTGATTACTATGTAAGAAAGAGGGGTCCATATTTTATGTGCTTCTAAATATTCATCTCAAGCTATGTCACATGTCTGATAAATAATACTTGTGTCAGCAATTGTTTTGCAATTTACTATAACTCTATCCAAGACTACTGAAGAAATTAACACTTGAAAGTTTTTTTTCCAGAAGAGTTATTACTTAAAATGATTTTCATAATGATTTCTAGGGATCTCTTTCTTGAAGTTGGAGAGGTATATAATTATATAGCTTGATCTAAGTCTTCTGAGGCACTTTGTGCTCCAACAATTGATTAATGAGAATTTGGTTATGGTTGATTGTTTTCTTGAGTCCTTAAATATTAACATGCTACTTTTATGTTATTTTTTGTGAATTCTATTTCCAACTTTCAAGGTACCAAGAGGTAATAATAAAGTTAGTTTTGTATTAAGATACGATGAATGGAATGCCTGTGTGTAGGCTCAGCTAGGATTGTTTTGTGGACAAGATGTTGGGAATGTGACAAGCTATGCATCTTCAAGGCAACTCACAGACCTTACTAGAGCTCCCTTTATTAATAAGGGAGTTGCTCAAAATGGTTCTCCCCCTTGGAGAGAAGATGACAAGGATGGGCATTTTGTGTTTGAGCTGGGAGAAAATATAACATCACGCTGTAATCATCTTTACCATCACCAAAAAGTTTACTTATTTTTTGGTGCCCTGGTTATACTGACCATCTGATTATTTTTGCTACGTGTATAATGGTTTATGCACTCTAAAATATATATATATATATATATATATATAAAATGATTTGGCCTATATTCTCCTTTTCCTAAAATCCTGCATTAATAGTATTATAGTTAATGTTTTTCATTTTATCAGCTTTTATTTTCTTAATTAGTTCCTTTGATTAGATCGTTGCTCATCTTTTTGGGGTCATTTTGATACAAAAACAAAAATGGTTTCCAAAAAAAAATTAGTAAATGAGAACCCATTTTATAATGGCATGTAGACTGTGGATTGCCCCCTTTACAGCTTTTTGCCCCCCTAATACTCTTTTGGTTTTCCTAAATTGTAGATAAAATCCAAAGTAAGATGGGTGAAGGTACTTTCGGTCAGGTCCTAGAATGCTGGGACCGTGAGAGGAAAGAAATGGTAGCTATTAAAATTGTTCGGGGCATGAAGAAATATCGTGATGCTGCAATGATTGAGGTTGAAATGCTTCAACAGCTTGGTAAACATGACAATGGTGGCAATCGGTGAGTAATAGCCTGTTAAATCTACTGTTATCCTAACCTGTGTACTCATTCATGGGATTTTGTTATTTGTCAAATGGTTGAACTGGTTTGTTCCTTGCAGTTGCGTACAAATACGGAACTGGTTTGACTATCGTAATCATATCTGTATTGTAAGTATATGAATGATTGATTTGGACGGATTAATTTCCCCACCTAACAAATCTTATGGGGATTAAAATTTTGGATGAACTTAAATGGTTTTAACAGGTCTTTGAGAAGCTTGGACCAAGCTTATACGATTTCCTTCGGAAAAACAATTACCGTTCATTTCCCATTGATCTTGTCCGTGAGATTGGAAGACAACTGTTGGATTGTGTAGCATGTGTGTAAAAAAAGCTTTGTGCACTTTTCTTTTCCTCAATCATGCATTTAAATAGATGCAGATAGGGTTCTTGCTGAATATTACAATTTACCTCATGGATGGAGCATACATTGTATTTATTACTACTTCAGATTGATAATACCATCTTGTAATTGATTATGGTTCTGCTTATCTTGTAGTTATGCATGATTTGCGTCTGATCCATACTGACTTGAAGCCTGAGAACATACTTCTCACCTCCCCAGAATATGTGAAGGTTCCTGACTACAAGGTGGCTTGTTTGACCGATTAGTGTTACTTTTCTGTTTTCTTTAATATGCGTGGGGCACAAGCTTACTTTGTATTTAATCTTGATACTACTGCATAGGCTGATGTTTGTCAATTTTTTGTTACAGGTTTCTTCAAGGTCACCAAAAGACGGCTCTTACTATAAAAGAATTCCAAAATCAAGTGCTATAAAGGTAATTGATTTTGGTAGCACAACATACGACCGTCAAAATCAGACATATGTTGTGTCAACTCGTCATTACCGTGCACCTGAAGTAATTCTAGGTAAGGAGTGGTTAAAACATCTAGGTTTCACCAAATTACGATTTTCCGAAAAAAACACATCTAGGTTTCACTATTATCCTGCTTCCATGACTGATCAAATTCACCTTATCTATTTCAGGTCTTGGATGGACCTACCCATGTGATATATGGAGTGTTGGGTGTATCCTTGTGGAGCTTTGCTCGGTATGCTTTCTTCGATCTGGCTGGACTATGGTTTCCTTCCATTTGATTGGTTGCAGTTAATGAATTTTGTAACTTCATTCAGGGTGAAGCATTGTTTCAAACACACGAGAATTTAGAACACCTTGCTATGATGGAGAGGGTTCTGGGCCCCCTGCCTCAGCACATGCTGAAAAGAGTCGAGTAAGTCATAGATTTGATCTCTCAACAATATAATCATACTGATTCAACAGGAGGGATTTCTCTTCTTTACAGTAGATTTATGAATTACTTCCTGGTTTAATCACAGCCGTCAAGCGGAGAAGTATGTTAGAAGAGGACGGTTGGACTGGCCTGAAGGGGCAACATCTCGTGACAGTATCAAAGCTGTGTTGAAGTTGGCTCGCCTTCAGGTATTATTGCTAATCCTTTTCTATTCTACTACTATTTGGTTGAATGAACTTGCACGGTTGTTTATGAGTAATTGTCTTCCGTATTGCAGAACATAATCATGCAGCATGTGGATCATTCTGCTGGGGATTTTATTAATCTATTGCAAGGACTTCTTAGATATGATCCTTCAGAAAGAATGACTGCTCGGGAAGCCCTGCGGCACCCATTCTTCACCCGTGATCATCTTCGGAGGTAGAACGAGTTTTGCCTTTACTCATATGCACATATGCCCTTGCATGACGGTGCCCTCCAGCCTTGAATGCTATTTGGTGTGGCGGGGACTCGAAGTGGAGCCATCTTTCTCTTGGCTCATTCCAGTTTTCTTGAATTTGACTCAAGCCGGTGTAAATAGATCCAAAATGCTGGTTTCTTGCGGGGCGTTCTTGTAATACTAGGTTATGGTGGTGGGGATGGTGCCCTGCCAGTGTGTATAAGATGATGTCTAACCCTCGATTACTGGCAAATTGCAACTAGTATCGAGTTTCTTTTTACTTGAATTAATATGAAATGAGATTTACCCATTGCTTAACTCGCTAGAATTTTATCCAGCAGAACCCATACTTGTGTGTGTTGGTAAATGTCTATTATATAATTGGTTAATATTGTGTTTCTAGATTTTTTTGCCCCACATATTTAAGAAAATAGGATGACTGAATATGAAGTATGGCCAAGGTGCGTGTAGCCGGAATGTATGAGATGTTTTTGGAGAACTAAAAGAGAATCTAGGTCTCTCTATCCGTCTATGGTTATTGATGTCATTAGTCAGTTGTAAAGACGGCTATACCCTGATATGTCTGCAAGCGTTCTAGACTTTCGCGTTCTAGACTTTCTCTTGCAGTGTATTGAGTAAATTTTATCCTGATGGTGTGATTTCGTCAAATAATATTTTTACACGTAAACAATAAATAACTCAAAAAATCTGAATAAAAACAAAGACAAAAGGAAGAAATGAGCGTGGGAGATCTAGATTGTTTATCTCGGAATCCATATTTGGTTTACTTCGTATCTCTTCTTTTGTGTAACGATCAAAGAAATGAGGAAAAACGATCACGGTACACAACTTGAAGAGAAACAAAAATAGGAAAAATAGAATATTGGATGTCGAGGGCACGTGCTTTAGCGCAGTATTTAAAATAAATATTACTAAATAATAAGTAACATATATATATTTAAAATAAATAATTTAAATGAACAAATAAGTATTTTAAATAATAATCAGGATTAAAAACTCATCGAAGTCAAGAATCCTGTCTCCCTCTAAATTCCTCACAGGCCGTTCATCAGCTAATGAAGCGCGTAATGCCGCCCAATCAATGTTATTACGCTCCTCCATGTATGCATTCTGGCTCGGCTGTGATGATGATTCGGGTATCTCAGCAAGTAAGAGCGACGGCGTAAACGTAGGTGAGTCCCAGTCAAGTCGCCACCCGCAAACGGCCGCGATGGACCAGGACCGCGAACGCCCTCTCGGAATGGGATCGGCCTCATCCGTCTCATCTACCGTATGGTGTCCTTCGACCACCGTGTCCTCCGGCCGGCATCGCGGCCCTTTACGCGCACGGCGTCCTCCGGCAAAGCCACGGCGTCCTGCGCGGCACGGCCTCCGCCATCCGGGAGCACCGGTCCTCCACCCTAGCGCTTCCCCGATACTCAACCTCCCGAACGAGGCTCTCCCCGCCCTAATCTCGCCCTCGCTCGGATACCATCCTCCAATATCCGTACCATCTCCGCCGCAAGCCCTGCAAGCTCAGGGTAAGGCATATGCTCTACCCCCAAGATGCGTAAACGCTGTATGGCTACCAGCTGCATTTGTGTTCAACAGAAAAAGAAAAAAAAAGTTATTTTTTAAAACGTAACAATTAATGCAATTAAATAAATCTAAATACGATAAACTTACCAATGCCTCGTTTGCCCACGGGCGAGTGCTGAGTATCCTACATCCCTAAGGGGACACAAAGCTGGGTTGCCGATCAATCGGCGTGTGATCTGATGATACCAGCGCATGTAATGCTCAATGGGAGTCAAATGACCGACCACCGCTAAAGTGCCTAACCTGTTCTCCCAATGGTGGAGCTGGACATCCATGAAAGCCAAAAAATCATCATCAATGGCAGCCCGATCGTCCCGCTAGTAGTGTCGGAACTCATGACGGACATCAGGGGGTATACTCTGTGTATGCCCAAATGGTAGTAAGACACGCTCGGACATGTGCTCCTCTACGATGTCCAGGTGTATCAATGGACACCGCGACCTCCAAACCCCCCCGACCCGCCCCTGCGTAAGGGCCGCAAACCATCTAATATAGCAACGCACGGCCCATATAAATAGCCGCATAACATATAAATACAAATCGTTGATTACCAAATCGAAAAGACATTTAATTAAATTATTAATGTAAATTTAAATAGTTTTACCGCATCGTCCGCGTCATGATCAAGCCGGTCCGGAATGGAAGAATGCGTGGTGCATATCCACATTACTCGGTCAAAACCCGCCGTCCACCTCCTCGCATAAGGCATGTGATCTCGAAAAGGTGATCTTAGGTACGGGCCGAAAGGCAAGATCCTCTCCCACGCCCATAATCGTAAGCGATATTAGAAAATACGATTTTTAAGTCGTCATTTCAAGAGGTTTGTCTACATTAAGGAAGGCACACTTAAAATATTACGGAGAAGAGCAAAAAATCCACACACATCTCCTCGACAACACCAAGACGCCTAAGACAAGCATCTGTAAAGATACTCTAAAACATCACCGCCCCAGCTGTAGTCTCCCAGGCGGTCCAGATGCTCCAAGAAAACCAAATAACGTAAGCTGACAAAGGTACCCGATGAGTTCGGGAACAAGATGCCTCCGAATATAATAAGCAGGTACAAATGGGCATATGACAATCAACATCGTCCTGCGGGGTGCCGTCCTCAACCGGATCCAGACCCTCCAAATAAGTGTAGAGTGCACTAATCTGAACCCGATTCTATCCTGAAATCTGGCCCTGGGCATCAGGTACGAAGTGGGTGAGCCTAGTCAACTCGACTTCGCCCACGTCTGACCAGGAGGAAGCTCGTATCGAGTGTATAGTGGCTCTCCATCTACCTGCAATCCAAAGAGGACCTCCACATCCCGAAGTGTAATCGTGGCCTCAATAGGTGCGAAGATGGAAGGTATGTGTCTCACAGCCTCTACCGCTCAACCATGGCCGTGATGAGCGCCCAATCATGTCGTACTTGACCAACGGACACACAACGGTGTAGATGCCGCCCCGAAACAATATCTCCAAGACACGAGGGCGGGGGTGCTCGCGTAAAAAGAGTCAAGCTCTCTGCGGCCTACGGGGACGGAGCTCCGCAGATATCCCTATGCGCACGCCCGTAATAAGTCTGACCTATGATTGTCTTGCAAAGACAATACTGATCTATCAGCGGGTCCCTGGTGAACAGCGAGCCCCGGGTGATCATCGGGCCCCGGGTGAGCATTGGGCTCCGGGGGAACATTCGGATCCATGAAAGAGTCCAGTCTTTACAAACTAAATTAGTCATTATTCTTGAAATGAAAGATAAATTATATTAGCTAATTAATAATTTGTAGGGAATATATGAATTATGTAATATTATATCTTGTGAATAATTAACATGGGATATACGAATCCAATTTAATATGTGATAGTAAGGACACATATGATTGCAAAGACTTTTAAGTTAATTACTTTTGAATTATGTGATGGCAAAGATTTGTTAAGTTAATTAGTTTGAGAATCGAAATTAAGATGAGTAATATTTGTTTAGAACTCTATTTTGAATATGTGATATATTTTTAGTTGACCAAATAGCCAACACAACTACGATAAAATTAAACTAAAAGAGTATATTCATCGACTACATATTTTCCTACAAACTTTACATTTTTTTGTTAGCTTATGTATTTATGAAAAGAAGAACTTTAACTATTCTTTTTAAGATAATCTTTTTTTATTTAACATATATATTCACGCTTTTAAAATTATATAGATTAACAATTCATAATCATTTACAACTGGTTGTTACCTATTGTATTATATTATGTTGTTAGTTTAAATATAATGTTTGCTTTGATTGTTACTTTAATTTTATTTTTATGTAACAACGAAAGGTCATATTTTATGTAACCACTGATTTGGTCCTATACAATACAACACAATACGATAAACGTCAAAACAATACATAACAATCATCCAAACAAAGTGTTAACAATATAATAATTCATTACCAATCAACTTCTTTCAATTCATAAACAATATTTAACAACTAATAAATTCATAATCAATATTTAACAAATAATCAATTAACAAAATAATGATTCATTAACAATTCATAAATAATTAACAAATTAACAACTCATAAACATATAACAAATTAACAATTCATAAACATTTAACAAATAATGAATTAAACAAAAAAAAATCGGAACACTGGCAAAAGCCACTGCCCAGTCCGAACAAGAACCAATTTTTTTTTTTTTTTTTGGGAAAATAGCAAGGATTAAATGTTAAGCATGCTTACAATGTAATGTATATAACAAAATAATAACAAAAGTTCATAGTAGAAAACCTTAATCGAAGATTTTTAGAAGTTATTTTAATCGAGTTGTATCCGCTTTTTCCCAAAATTGACTTAGAATCTTCTCCTAGAAATCGAATATCTGAGAATCTAAACTTTCCGGATGAAATTTAATAGAAAATATCTTTTTTGGATGTGGGGACCACCTCGGTTTTGCCTTCAATAGCGTTTTCAATTTTTTTTTAACCACTGGAGGGACCAGTGGTGGAACCCGATGGGTTTAAAGTGGACTCCTATAGCGCCATAAAGTATTTTCTTTGCTATAGATATTTAGAAATGTCTATAAATAATATTTCTTGCGCTAAAGATTTCAACGGAATTCTGATTAAGTACTATAGCGCAAAGAAATACTCGCTAAAGCACTTAACGGAAGCAAGTTGTTAAGTGCTTTAGCTTAGTATTTTACTGCGCTAAAGGTACTTTTGTAACATTTTTTTTGTTGGGGTATTTTGATTCAAAATGATTTTTTTGGGGGCATTTTGGTTCCGGACTCCATTCACCCACTAGTAGTGTTGTTTGTTTGCTCTGTCCTCTCACCATTGTAAAGTCTTTCGACCAATGATGTGTTGGGAATCATCCGCTCCCTCTGTTGACTTTTACCTGTCCATTTTTTACTTTGTACGCTCCTTAAAATTAATAAATAAAGTATATATTTTACCATAATACCATATTAATTGGTGTATAATTTCAATAGACTTGGAAAATGATTTGAAGATGAATAATTAATATTAAGGATAAAACAAGAAAAAAAAAGTTTTTCTTCTCTTTATATGCTAAAGTGGATAAGTAAAAATGAAAATTTATTTTTAGTATAGTGAACAATAAAAGTGAATGGAGGGAGTAATTATTTTCAAACGTTCACCCTCTAGCCACTCTCGGAGAACACTTGACCATCGCCTCTTAGTCGGGAGTGTATTATTGTTTTTATTTTTTCAACAGCGGGATTGTATATGTATATTCCCTAAGAATTTCGTTAGTGTCCACTCGGGTGGCTGAAACAAATTTAGCCAGTTGGTGCAGGGTCAAAGTAGTACGTACAGCCATGATCCATAGAGGTCCATTTCAAAAGTTTGAAGACACAAGCCAAAGAAAACTACTTTAGACAGTTCTAATAAGGTGAGACGTGTTTGTCCCAACGTGTCCCGGCCTATTTTGTTCTAACCCCTCAGCTCCATTGGGGACACTTATTATACTATCGACAACGGACATTGTAACATGTCCAAAGTTATGTTCATGTACGAAGTGTGGACGCATGACTATTTTTTTTTTACCGTGAATGAAGGCCAATAATCGTACTGTGAGGCAGGGGGCAATGTTGGTAAAAATTTACTTTGCACTCGATATTTACACTAAATCACTAGGTGTATACCATGTGTTTGTATTCAAATTTCTATCACCTAACCATTATTTTATTGATATACATCTGTACTTTATTAAATCACTTAATCATGATAAGCTGCTATGATTTGATATAAACACCAAATGTGGTTAAGTATTAACCGGATAGTGTCACCATCGTGTAGACGGTTTACCGTCCCAGTGGAATCAATCATCTTTCTTTAATTTTTGTTCTTTTCTTTTTCGGTACATAGCGGTTTCTTGAACCAATTTTGAATTTATTAAAATACTCCTATTTGCATTCCGTAGACATCATAAGTTTAAACTGCATAAACCATAGTTATCGAAAACTACTCATTATTCTCTTGGAATAGGGATGGGTTCAATGAAATAATGGAACACAAGAACAAGAAGAAAAAATTATCAAAATCGCAATTGGATTGGACACGCTTATACATTTCCACAGGGCCCAGATGGAGTGGCTGAATATTTTGAAGCTTCTAGGGCACATGGTACACTGTAAAGGATGTCAAATAGGACTTAAGCTATATTTAGATAGGTTAAAAACGGTTGAATTAATAAATGGGTTGGGACAATACTTTGCTCAAAATTTGCTTGGGTAAAAAGCAAATAGTAAGTCAATTTGGGCTAGACAATGAACGATAATCTAATTTAGGCTACTTATTATGACGATATATAAAACAAATCTGGATGAGTTATACTTTCATGGCCTAAATTTGAGATCCTACGTCTATAGATGTGCCTTCCAAATTTAGACGTCATTTTATTAGAACGAGTGACGATCACTTCGTTAGATATTAACATCATAAATATGCTTGTAACGAGCTGCCTCAGTTCACCACCTCCTCCAACCTTTCGGCTCAATTGGGGTCACTTATTATGCAATTGGCATTGAATATAGACTCTATCTCATGATGTCCATGTTCTTTTTTGCTTTTTGTCACGAGTTAAAGAAGAAAAGTCGTGCCCAATCAATACGAAAGGTGGAAAAGTAGACTTTAATATTCTTCCAACTTTTTTCCTAAATTTTCATTCTTCTTTCACCGATATACTTTTCTTTTTGATATATATCAAAAATAATATCTCACTTTTATATTTAAACATAACTTAATCTTTGTATTCACATTTTATCTTTAATGTAATGATTAATAATCACATAAACAGCTGAGCCTTTTCTTAAATAATAAATTTCAAAGTTTTTTTTTTTTGGTTGTATTAAACTTTGGACTCAATCAAAGAAGTAACACAAAGGGAGATGTATGGAGTTGATGAGACATTCATCAAGAACTTTACTTTAAAACCCTACTAAATGCATCTTCAGTCAAACCCAAAAAAACAGCCGCCTTCTAATAATCTAATTTTTTCTTGACTTGAGCCCATCACACACTCACCTTTTCCCCGCTTCTTATATTCTTCTACTATTACCTCCAAAGCAAGAGGTCCCGATTAGTTAGAATAATTTCCCTTTTTCTGTCTTTTTTCCTTTCTAATTTGGAATCCGATCCATTTAGATGAAACAAGATGCTATCTATTTGGTATGACAAAAAATATTCTGAGAAAACTTTCATATTTTGGTGTTTAGTGTCAAAAGAGTTTCAACGAAAATACTTTCCACCAAATGAAGAACAAATGTAATCCTTTATTGTTGGACGAAAGTTATATTTTTCCAAAATTATTCATGGGGAAAATCTATATTATAATGAGCAAGTTCGACTGAATCTAATAACTTCATCTTACACCATGTATATATGTGTTAAAAAGACAGTAGATAAGTATGAATAATCTACGAACCCAAAAAATCAAATGATATGTGAGTTTAGAAATTTCAGAATTGATAAAATTCAACTTATGAATTTGCCTATGCAACTATATATCTTAACAGGTTAACTTCATAGTACTGCTTCAACTAACACTTAAACATTATTATCAGTTCTTATTCTTGAAAAAATTAATCCAAAATTCCACTTGAATGGCAAGAAATATTTCTAGTAAACATCTTTGAGAAAAATGTTCTCGTCATACCAATAATAGTTTTATTTAAAAATTTAAAAATACGTGACCATTCATTCTTAAACTTTGAAAATTGGGTACCACTTACAGCAAAAAAGCAAACTTTAAAATATGTGGTGTGTGTTTATTTTCAGTTTCAGAATTTGAGAGTCAAAGCTTGTTCTTTCTCCGTACCAACAGATTTGCTCGATTTGCCCATATCCTTCATTGGTGGAATACATTATTTTCTCTATTTTCTTCACATTAAAGTATAAAATAACTGAAATTCCTTGTATTTAATAATTGTGATAGCTAACACTTCATGGCAGTTCCGGAATTTTGCACGAGCGGGTTCAATTAAAGACGATCACAAGTTCAATACCAGGATTTGGTCACTGTTTTCTATTTATTCTTTTTTATTCATAACATGATCTCAAAATGAAATCATTTTAAAGTGTGCTTTTTATGTTTAACAAAGTTATGCATTTTTATTTTGAAAAAAAAAAAAAGGGTACAATTTTTTCCTATTTGAGTTTTTAAACTATTTCAATTCACAAAATCTACTTCAACAAATTTAACATTTGTTAAACTTCAATACAAAGTTTATTTAACCAATTTAATAATTTATCAACTCTCAGAAAATCAAAATATAGATTTTTTTTTTTTTCTGTTTATGCACTCCGAAGGAGTCGTTGTTATTTGCAAATAAAAGACAATGCAATAGAATTATAGAACTAAACTAAATCAATAAATATAATTAAATAACAAGATCTATACTAAACTAGAATTTTTAGTATAAAACAAATAATCTTTTCAACACATGCTGATTTAAAATTGTTTTCATCTATATCGGGATTAAGAATTATAAATAAAGTAACTTCAACTTGCAACCACAAAACAAAAAAAGTATTCAATTGGTAGAAATTTGATTGACTGATACTTGTATAAATATTGTGTTAGTGTTAATATTAGTAATGACAAAATTGACGAAGTATTATTTTCGCAGGAACTAAAACTAAACAATAAAGTGGAATTGCAAGCATAAAGAACCGTAAGGGAGGAAGCAGCTATATAAGGAAAGTCGACCCAACAAGGAAGGAAGCTAATTGAAGATGATTATAGAATCAGTATACAAATCAAGGCAATAATAAAGGAAAACGGAAATAAGAAGATTCAAAAAATAAATCAGAACGAGACGAAGAAAGGAAAGCAGCTGGTTAGAAGTCTAAATGGTTACTCAATTTTGGGTAATTGACCATCATAGTCATTCAATTTTGATCTGTTTTCCAAAAGTCACTGAACTTTGAGTTAGAAGCTTGTATGATCAAGTAATTGACACTATAGTCACTCAATTTTGATTTGTTTTTCAATAGTCACTCAATTTTGAGTTAGAAGCTTGAATAGTCACTCAACTTTGGGGGACTATGTTGGCCAATTACCCAAAGTTGAGTGACCATCCAAACTTCTAACTCAAAGTTGAGTGACTTTTTGAAGACAAACCAAAGTTGAGTAACTATCCAAGCTTCTAACTCAAAGTTGAGTGACCATCCAGGCAATCAATCATCAACCAATCAAGGTAAATTTCCTTAAAAAGTTAGAATACAGTACAAAGTAAAAATATTACTACCTTATACCAGTGACGGAGACAGGATTTTCATCAAGGGGGTTCGAGGTAAACACGCGGAAATTAAAGGATGACAAACGAGAGGGCTAGACTGGCCTTAACTTGCTAATTTTAACTCGCTTGTCATACCTTGCTTAACATTTCTTCCTATTTTTGCCCTGCTCCATCGAGTTTTCTTAAAAAAATTGCGTTTTTTTTTCCTTTCACTTTGCAATTTTCTACTTTTTTTTTTTTTTAACGCAAGGTTCAACCCTATTGATATTGTATATGTGATACAAAAGAATTACATACACACACACACACACACACATATATATACACACCAGTTACCCTTGTGTTTTAGAGGAGCGGGGAAGCTTTCAAGATAATGAAACTTTAAATGACAAGTCGAGAAGAACGGGGAGAAGAAATTAAAGATTGGGTAGTATCATAATGTTAAATTGATGAGAGAATTCTCTTATATAGCGATAGTTATTCTTAAAAATGTTCTAGTCAAGTTGGAGTTTATGATAGGCTGTTATGGAGGAGAAGGGGCTATTGTTTTTCTCAGTGTGTGTGTTTAATTTCGTAATATTTTTTTATTTTAACATAAGGTTCAACCCTATAGATATTGTATATGCGATACAAAAACATATATATATCGGGACTTTTTTATTGTTGTATTGCTGTATTTATTTTTTTATTTTCTCTAAGAATGTTGGTGATATTTTTATTTGTATTAACTTAATTGTAATTTAGTTTTCGTTAAGTTTTGAAATATACATAAGGACTGAATATATAAACTTATATGTTTAGTTTAGAATTTATAAACTTATATGTTTAGTTTATCTTATGAAAATCAACAGAATATGTTAGATTTCATAAAATATATTGTGATTACTTTTAATAGTTAAGTGTTAAAAAAATTATAAATTTAATAAGATTTTTATGACCGCGCAAAGCGCGGACAAATATACTAGTCTAAAATAAAAGAGAAAGCAAATAAAGGGGGAAAAGGGCATTGGCAGAAATTAATTGAGCTGGCACAGGTTTGAACCCGCGACTTTCACAAAATACTGACCTCCCTAGACCGCTAACCTAAGCCTCTTAATAATCTCAAAGGGGTTCAATATAACATACATATACAAAACGCAGATTTGACGATATATACAACAGATACTCACTGTTTCCATAATTATAGTATGAGCATCAAATTAACTAATGTCTTTATGAATTTAAACATAAGATCTTCAATATTTTGACACAAGTTACATATTTAGAAATTATATGAAAAATCTCATAGTCGTAATAGTTAACAATTCAAAAATATTTTAAAAAATCACGATAAAAAAAGACATTTTTAACTCGTCAAATATTAACTAAGATGCTTAAATTAAAATGAAGGAGTGATTAACACCAAAAGATGTGGTGCAGCGGATGTGGCTACTCCTCCCTTAATTATATACTCGGGCTCTAATAAGGGTAGGGAGATAAAAAAATAAAAAAATGAAGGAGTAATTATTACTTTTAGAAATGATCATACAAACTTGCTCCTGATCAAAAAATAAAATCAAATGATCATATACTAATAATTTGCTAGGAGAAAAGGCCATAAATAGTCCCTTATCTATGGAGTAGGTCTAAAATGATCCCTTAACCATATCTGTTTATCGGTTTTAGTCTTTAACTATTCAAAACTTATCAAATTTAGTCTCCGTCTATTTTTTATACAAACAGCGTACAAATCCATAAACCTAGTGAGATTAATGTTAAACCATTCCTCAACTCTCTCTCTCTCTCTCTCTCTCTCCCCGCTTCTTTTCCCTCAAGTTCATTTCTTTAACCTCAACTTTTTTCCTCAAGTTCTCTCTCGCCGTAGCAAGACGGACTACGTCGGTTAAACTTAGTCCATCGATTTTGTAAAAAAAAAAAAAAAAAAAAAAAAAAAAAAGTCCGTCGGTTTTTTTATAATTTTTTTTTTTTTTAAAAACAACAGACTCCATCGATTTATTTTAGAAAATAATATGAAAAATAACCGTAGTCCAGTCGGTTTGCCCAGCTTTTTAGTAGTGTTTGAGAAGAATGGTTGCGAATTGTGTGTTGAGTTTGTCTTTTTGAATTTCCAGACTCGAGAGTGACAAGTCTTGCGAATCTTATTTTTTTTTTTTTTAACAAGAGAAACTCGAGGAAAAAGAAGTGGGGAGAGAGAGAGACGAGTTTGAAGAATGGTTTAACATTAATCTAGGTTTATGGATTTGTAATGTTTGTCGAAGATTAAATTTGATAAGTTTTTGAATAGTTAAAGAATTAAAATTAATAAATGTATAGATATTTTGACTAGCAACCAAACGCCTTTCTCAATTTGCTAGTACTATAAAAAGTTCACATGGTTGTTAGGAGTCAACTTGACAAAAGTTCACATCGTTGACAGACTTTATGTGCTTACCCTTTTGGCGGGTGATTAGGTGGGGGCATTCCTCGAATTTTCTGTTTCCGCCACGCAGTTCTGTATTAATATTCCAACGCCCTCCTCCTCCAGTTTCCCTTGTCCCCTCTCTCTCTCTCTGTCTCGTGCACATCCATTTGCATACCGCCATTTTCCGCACTTCAAGAGAACTCCTTCAATTCCTCGCCTTCTTTTTCACCCACTAAACCCCCTTCTCTATCTCTCTCTTTTTCTTTTCTCTGCTTACACAAGAATTTTCGTAAAAACACAATCTCATCTCTTATGGATGCCGCAACTTTATCCATGAAATCTTCTTCCTTCTTTTCCAAAACCCCATCTCCATTTTCTAATTCTAAATCCATTCCGACTGTCTTTACATTGCCTTCTACCCTTAAACCCCTCGTGAAATGCACACAATCTTCATTCCCATCAAACCCTGATTCCTCCAAAAAGCCCTCAATAAATTCAACCACCTTTACATGTTCAGCCGTGACTTCATTTCCTTCCCAATCTCACCCCCACGCTCCTTCAAACGTTTCTTCTTCAAGCAGCAAGCTCAAACTTCTGATCTCAGAATTCCAGGCCCTCGTCGAACCAATCGATCGCGTGAAACGCCTATTGCACTACGCCGCACTCCTCCCTCCTATGAGCGCGTCCGTTAAAACAACTTCAAATCGCGTGCCCGGTTGCACTGCCCAGGTATTCAAGTAAACTCATAAATGCTCTCCACTATCTCCAATCTCCACTATATGAAAATAGCTAGCGGCACTCCTATTCCTTTATAAATTTTTGACTATAAGTGCTATTAGACATGAATTGGGGAAGCTGTTTCTATGTCTTGATGGAATTGGAGGGGTGGGGTTTGTCCCACTATCTATCTTTTATTTCTGATGTATTGTTTTTGATTTGAGTAATAATTGAGAAGGCGCCTTTTCAAAGACAAAAAAGGGCATGAGTTAAAATACGAAATGCTAACCAATTTATGTTTTCTACAACTTTGAATTGTTTTTGCCACAGGTATGGCTGCATGTGAGTTTAGATGAGGAGGGTAAAATGAGATTTTTGGCTGACAGTGATTCGGAGATAACTAAAGGGTTTTGCGCGTGTTTGGTTTGGTTGCTTGATGGGGCTGGTCCTGATGAGGTGTTAGCGTTGAAAACAGAGGACTTGAATACTTTGAATGTTGTGGGGTTGAACGGGAAAGGAGGATCTGCATCTAGGGTGAATACTTGGCACAATGTGTTGGTCAGCATGCAGAAAAGAACAAGGGCTTTGGTGGCAGAGTGCGAAGGAAAGCCGCGAAGCGAGCTGTTCCCATCTCTAGTAGTGACTGCTGATGGTATCCAACCCAAAGGGAGCTATGCTGAAGCCCAGGTGCTCTTTCTGTTCCCTCAATTATTTTTGATTTAGCATTTGAGGCCTTTTTTATTAACCTTCTCAAATTGCCCATGTGAAACACCATATCAGATATAGGAGGAAAAAAGAAAGCCATAGGGTGTGTTTGGAAAATGTTTTCTTGGAAAACAAGTGTGTTTCTTACTTATTGCAAGTGTTTGGTAAGTAAGTAAAAAAAAATATTATCGCAATTGCATATATATGTAATCTAGCAAAACACTATGGGGGTGGGATGGGATGGACTGTGGGGGTTCCGGGGTGGCGGGGTGGGATGGTCAAGGGGTGGGGGTCACTTAGGAAACTTGTTTTCTCTACTTCCATTAAGGAAGTCATTTTCCTCATTTTTAAGGAACTTGTTTTCCTAGAGATTTTTGACCAACCAAACTTGGAAAAATTGGAAAACATCCTCCATATCAAACACACACTAAGACAACATATCAGATGTAGGAGGAAAAAAGAAAGACACAAATGGGACTTTGACATTCAACTTTAGTGCCTCAGACCTTTATTGTGAACTAGTTCTATATCTCATGGCCAGTTTGAGGCAACTAGGACATACTTTTTCATCGTTTGTTTTGTTTTCTAGACCATTATTTTTCATTTGTTATAGAAGTAAATTTAGTGAGGCCCCATACTTATTCTAGACACAACCAGTAAATATTGCTCATCCATGTTTATAGGTTAAGGAGAAAAAGAGGTTCACGTTATGGCAAAAATAAGAAAGAAAGATTCACGTTCTGAACAAACTTACATTTGTTTGAAGAAAAAATGTTGTAATATTGTTTGTGCCTCGTATTAACATAATTTTAGGCCTTCTTTTTAATAACGGCTCGGAAATTTGTCCTCTTTTCTGTTTGGGCAGGATGTGGAATTTGTCATTGATGCTGTTCTTTAGTACTAGTGACCTTGAACTTCCTGAATTTTAAAGTCCTAAGTTCATTTCTAGTGTAATTGCAGGCGAGGTTCTTGTTTCCTGATGACTCAAGGGTCCAAGAACTTGTCAGTGTTCTAAAAGAGAAGAAAATTGGTGTTGTTGCTCATTTTTACATGGACCCTGAGGTGCAAGGTGTTCTAACTGCAGCACAGAAGTTTTGGCCTCATATACATATATCTGATTCTTTGGTCATGGCAGATTCAGCTGTAAATATGGCAAAATCTGGATGTCAATTTATATCTGTATTAGGTGTAGATTTCATGTCAGAGAACGTGCGAGCTATTCTTGATCAAGCTGGATTTCCAGAGGTACACGCATACCCTGTTTTGTGTTCTATAATATGAGTTGTTTGTAGTTATGACATTACTTCTAAGTTGGTCTGCGTTTTCTCGATCAACCAGCTGTGATTACCACTGTAATTGATTTCGTCGTACTAGACCAGAATGGCTGTGACATTATGTGCAAAATTGTCAAAGAAAAGCCCATGTCCTTCTATAAATGATATACACCTCATTAAAAAAGCAGCAGGGAACAGTTTCTCCTGCTAATAAATAGACGATGAATTGTCACATGTTAAGTGCTCTGTTTACTTCTTCATTGGATTCCTACTTTGAAATTTTCCCATCTGGCTCTCTTCCTGCGAAAATAATTCCCTATGTTGTTGATCTTCTTTGATCGAAAATCCCTTCAAAGTCCATAGGCTGGGTTGTTCAACTTGGCCTAAGGTATACTTGATCAATAGGTATTAAAATCTTTTTGTCGTATGCAGGTCCAGTTTTCCGGAATGAAAATGGAATCTTTTCTCTGTATACCACCAATTTCATTGCGCACATGACATATGTTCAAGATTAAATAGGTAGACTATGAAATGAATTCAGGCTCTAGTGGACCCTCTTTTGCTTAAACGAATACTCCTTCTGTCCCAATTTATATGACACACTTTCCTTTTTAGTCAGTCCCAAAAAGAATGACACATTTCCTTATTTGGCAACAATTTAACTTTAAAGTTTACCTTTTATGCCTAATGAGATGATCTATAACCACACAAATATCTTTGACTTGTTTTAGACCACAAGATTCAAAATCTTCCTTTATTTCTTAAAGTCCATGCCTAGTCAAACTACATCACATAAATTGGGACGCAGGGAGTAACATTTCACTTCCTGTTGGATTTAAGTTGCCAAATTTACCTAGGAATGCCTCTTCTGATTCATTAACTTCGATATCCTATCCGCTCGCCCCCTTCTCCCTTGTAGATATAGAATACTGCCTCTCAGGTGGAACAGAATTCACCGGAAGGAGAAACAATGAACACCCAAAGTGAGGAGACAACTACTGGTTGTTTATTATCTTTTAAATTTTGTACCTTTATGTCATGACCGCTGCGTAAGATTCCATGTCAACGGAAGGGCTTAATTTAGCAACGTTTTATGATTAGTTTAACGTGGGCAGCCAAATGCGCTGTGGCAACTGGCAACAAATAGGTAGAAAAGCAAAGAGGTCAGAGTGAATATTTGAATCTTCCAAATCGATACGCACAACGCCTAGTATCCATCGTTTATGGCTAGGACTACTGGGGAATCTAATCCCATTTGCTCCCCTAGCCTTCGTCTCAGTGTCGGCCCAGCAGAGTGCTAAGCCTTCGGGATTTACGATGTTATTTTGGGATTATGTTCTTTTTGATACTGATAGTTTCTGCCATTACATGGATTATATCCATTTACGGAACTCGATAATATCTTTTATGTGGTCTCAAGTATCTTCTGAATGCATCAATGCTTCTTTGTGTAGGTTGGAGTTTATCGGATGTCAGATGAACGCATTGATTGCTCTTTGGCTCAAGCTGCATCCAGTCCATCATACATGGATTATCTTACAGCAGCTTCAATTTCTTCTCCATCTCTGCATGTTGTCTACATAAATACTTCTCTGGAGACAAAAGCATATTCCCATGAGCTTGTTCCAACTATAACATGTACTTCCTCTAATGTTGTGCAAACTATTCTGCAGGTCAGTTGGATTGTTTCCAATGTTTTAGTCTTTGTCCAAGTTCTTCATAATCCTTTTGTCTTTTCATTTAAATGTCAGCATATTTCTAATGAAGCTGCATCTAATATCTATCCAGGCATTTGCTGAAGTACCTGACTTGAAGGTGTGGTATGGTCCTGATACCTACATGGGTTCAAATATTGTGGAGCTTTTTAGCCAAATGACCATGATGACTGATGAAGAAATTTCTGAGATACATCCTTTACACAACAGAACCTCCATTAAATCCTTACTTCCCCGACTGCATTATTTTCAGGTAACTTGAGTTCTTTTGCACTTAAGGAAATGAATTAGGTCTTAATTATCATTCTTTACTGTAGTTTAATTTGAAGCATTGTTTAAGTGGAAGTTTCGAGGACAAGATTGATCCTGAAGGCTTTTAATAATTCTTTGATTTGCTTGCTTGATATTGTCCAGATCTGCTATTCAGCATCATCATTTTAGTTAAGGAATAACCTATTGTTGCCTGTGTTGCTCATCTTTTCCCCTCCAGGATGGGACATGCATTGTTCATCACCTCTTTGGTCATGAAGTTGTTGGGAAGATAAATGAAATGTATTCTGATGCATTCCTTACAGCGCACTTTGAAGTTCCCGGTGAAATGTTTTCGCTAGCAATGGAAGCTAAAAAAAGGAGCATGGGAGTAGTAGGTTCTACCTCGAACATACTAGATTTTATCAAACTAAGGGTACAAGAGGCCTTGAATAGAAACATAGATGAACATCTTCAGTTTGTTTTAGGAACGGAATCAGGAATGATTACTTCAATAGTTGCAGCAGTCCGTAAATTACTAGGTTCTGCCGACCCCTCTTCTGGGGGAGCAAAAGTTAGTGTTGAGATTGTCTTTCCTGTCTCATCGGAATCAGTGACAACAACATCTGCAATTTCGTCTGTGGACCAAACTTTTGGTGAAATGAGGGATGCATTGAAGGTCAATGTTATACCTGGAGTTGCAAGTGGAGAGGGGTGTTCTCTTCACGGTGGATGTGCCTCCTGTCCATATATGAAGGTTAGCATTGTTTCTCTGTCATCTATTGCCTGCTTCCTCTTCTTCTTTGTACTGACCAATTGTTGCAGTTAATACTTGTCATGATTTGGCATTTGCCAAAAAATAGTCTTTCTTTGTATTCTTCCATACCTCTGCTATTCTTAATGCATATTAGAGAAGAATTATTTTTCCTTTAATAGTATTATTAGAGAAGTATTCTTTCAACAATCTTTGTATCCCACATTGCCTTTATATGTATGGGGTGCATTGGGGATTGGCGAATAGTCCAATCAGATCTGACTAGGAAAAAATGTTCAGAGGAGATTGTGAAGGCAGAGAATATTGGCCAAGAAATGTTCTTTCAATGGTTGAATGCATACCTTCACATTTTTCTGTTATTCATTGTGCAATAATAGTCCTAGCAGTTTAGGAATCCTAGTGCCACTCTCCCGTTTCCAGAATTTCACTCTCATGTTTTACGACCATGCAAATCAACTGCTGACTTAAAATTGGCATGAAATAACTTTGGCTAGAATGTCGATGCAGGAGGGTCATGTTACCCTTTTCATGTGTGTGTAGTGAAAAGTGAATAAGCTGTGGCCCTGTCAGAATGGTTTAACAGCTTTGTTACAAAGTGGTAGTCACCCTTTATGTAGGAAATGGTCTCTCAGCAACAGTATGGCGCCATTTTCTGTTTAGAGCCTTCATCCTAGAGCTGTCGTCCTGTAAGCAGGAATCTGAAAGCTGAGGTTTGACATAACCTGTTTGGTTAAATTTCTTGGAAGCAATCTTTAATTCCTTTCAGCTTAAATTTTTTTTTTTTTTTTTTTTTGAGAAGGTAACATACTTTCAGCTAAAACTTGAATCACCCAAAACTTTGCGAACTTTGAGTTTCGGATCCAATGGCTAGGAAATTTGAGAATTAGAGTCCCAAATTTATCAACTTCAATGAAGTGGGTTGAGAACCATGAAGTCTCAAGTTCAAATCCCAGTGGAGGCAAAAACACTAGGTGATTTCTTTCCATCTGTCCTAGCCTCGGTGGATAGAGTTACCTGGTACCTGTTGCTGGTGGGAGGTCCCGTGGAATTAATCGAGGTCCGCGCAAGCTGGCGTGGACACCACGGTTATAAAATAAAAGACCATGTGGGAGGGACTCACTTAGAGAAGCACATTATATACTAGCACACACTGACACATTTATATACATGTACCTTTCTTCATATCATAATGAAAATACGCAAATAGCATGCATAAGGGAACTTTAAACTCAGCTATATGTACATAAAGAAATCATATTAAAGCTATGAAGCTTAAATGAGTGCAACTTTTGTCAACTGACAGTTTAAATTATGTTACAATATTAGTCACTTAAAAAGCAATTATGGGTGACTTTCTATAGCAATAATAGATCGTAACATGCAAAATATGATAAATAACATGTTACCGCCAGTAAAACTACCCTACACTACACTGACAAAGTAAAAATCTTTTTATTGTCTAACTGTTAAAAATTATGGTTTTGGCCTTTCCTATTTTTTATTTTTTTTTATTTTTTTAAATTGAAGGGGGGCACAAGTGAATTACCGAGTCCGAAATGGCGTTAAGGGTTTCATGTGATATTCTGTGAATAATATAGATGCCTTTATTGAATGAGGACTCACTTGATATTTGAATGAAGGTAGATAGATGAACAGTTTGAATCCATCTGATGAAGCAAGATGCACAACCAAGAAAACTGTCAGACATAAATTTCTTCTTCAAAATGCTTGTTATTTTAAGATGGTGTGGTGATATTTATTAAGCTTTTGTTTTTTCTTCTCACATTAATGACAACAAAAACTCTTGCACTCTGAAATAAACCTCCTAATAGGCATTGTCTTGGTGATTTGTCTTGTAATGGAGCACACTCCTGTTTAGATCTTAAATCCCATATGAACATTCGTTCACAACATTCTCATTGGACTCTCAGTGGGATTGAGTATAGTCTAGCCTCTTCGTAATCTTTCAATATTTTAACGCCCTTTCCGACCTTTCTATATCTGATTGCTCCAAACTAGGTACCTTTCAGATGTTGCATTAGTTGACATAGAAGGACTTATTGCTACATTTTTTTTACTTCAAATGTTGCATTGTTGACATAGAATGGCTTGTTGTTAAACATCATCTTTGTTAACTGCAGTTATGTCGTGGATGTCTTCCTGGACCAAAAAGAACATTTTTTTTTTTTGTAAAGATGGAATCTCATTTCATTACATCCTTTATTTGTCAGATGAACTCTCTTAGCTCGTTGCTCAGAGTTTGCCACAGCTTGCCCCATAACAAAGCTGAACTTTCAGCTTATGAGGCAGCACGTTTCAGTTTGCAAACCCCAAAGGGAAAACAAATTGCGGATATTGGTTGTGAGCCGATTCTGCACATGAGACACTTCCAGGTTTGTTTCCTCATCTTCTCTATTGTCAAATGAGTCTATCCAGGTAACATGACAATGCTTAGTGGTGCCCAAGTTGTGATTTTATACTCTGATTTGAGCAAATTATAGAGATATTCTACTTGATCCTCCTGTAGTCCATTTTGAGTTGCACACTGAAAGAGTTAGCCTTTTTGGCCAAGCTTCTCCATTGTCAAAAAAAGTGTTCTTTTCAAAATTGAGGTGTTTGGCCAAGCTTTTAGAAGAAGAAAAAATGCTTTTGAATAGAAGCAGATGCTGTTTATGAGAAGCTGAAAATGGTAGCCTTTCCCTCCTTATCAAAAAAAGAAAAAAATAGCTTCTCCCCAAAAGTATTTTTTTGAAAAGCACTTTTGAAAAGATACACTTAGAAACACTTGTTAAAAGCTTGTCCAAACACTAGCTGTTGCTCAAAAGTGCTTTTCAAATTGATTAGCTAAACACAAGCGGCTTCTCACCTAATGGACAGGCTAAGTCAGTTGGATATAGCCTTAAGTGCAGTTGGATATAGCCTTAAGTGCTTGCTCTTGAACTCCCCTTTGGCAGGCAACAAAAAGATTACCAGAGCAGCTTATCAATCAAATACTCCAACCTTGTGATAATGGACGATCGAGCTCGCAGAATTAAAACGAAAGCTGGATCGGAAGTGGTAATTACTCAATACAAATGAAAGATTACACCCCTTAACTATACTTGGCAAGGCAAGGCTTGAAGGAAAATTACGCCTGCCACATTTTTTTCTGCTCAGGACATGGATTATACAGGAATTTTATGCTGTGCGCATGCCTTGATTGTTCTGTTTTCTTACTTTTTCTTTAATTTTCACTTGATTTAGCGTGATAATAGATTTATAGATGGAGGAAAATGACAATTGGCTTTTGTTTGGGCTGTATCGGTTACAAAATTTTGTTGGCATTGTAAGTGTAGTTTCTGTTGTCATGATGCCACAAAAATGGTTTTGGCGGTCCTGAAGCTGAAGTCAGATAGCTGGTGTCTTCGCCTTCAGAATGAAGTTAGAATGATATTTTGCATTGAAAAACAATGAGCAACAATAGTGATAACATTTTCTTCGGGGGATGCCCTTATTTAGCCAAATGGAGTGGATATGAACTGTACTAATTACTATGTAGCTGCATCAATCATACAATAGTCATTAGCTTTAGTAGGCTTTTGGTTGGCTTAGAATTGTGATTGGCAGTACTATAGGAATTGTCTGATTAAAAAAAAATGTTCTAATAAATTTGAATGAATAGTTTATAAGTTAAAATTACCAGACATTCTAGTACTATTACAAATATCACATGAAAATTAGATGCGACACTGTTAATTTGAAGCTTTGCAGTAAATGTCTGAAGTTAATGTTTGGTTAATTTGCTCCTAAGAACCACAGAAGCGATCAGTATTTTGGCAAACTGTAAGTTTTAACAGGTTGGACAAATAGTTAACAGCCACATGAAGCAAAAGTCCCAAATTCCTCGTCTGTGTTTATCTGGAATTCTGGATTGGTGGAAGTGTTGATGATTGTGATTGGCAGTACTATAGGAATTGTCTGATTCAAACAAAAGAAAGAATGTTCTAATACAAACTCGGCAGGAAAAATGTTTTGATTACTCTTCATCTGTTGATCTAGTATTTATATTTGAGATAACTATTACAAGATAACACGTTAGAAAATTAGATAACAACAACTGATATAATTTGAAAATACTTGATCTACAAATGGTCTGAACTTAATGTTTGGATCACTGATGAAATCTGTGTAGGGCCGCAAGACATGCTCAAAGAAATCCACAACGGAGAATGTGAAAACCGTGCTGGAAGTTTCTAACAACGTTATCAAATAGTATAACAGCCCACATGAAACAAAAGTCCCCCCCATCTGAACCTCTTCATTTCTGTTTTTACCCTCTCCATTCATGGATTGCTGGAAGTGTTGAGGCAAATAGAACTCATTGCAAGTCAGTCAGTTTATTCCAATCATAGACAATGTTCCTCTTGTTGCAGCCACCATGGGAATGTATGACCTATCTATTTAACAAAAATTCTGAGTTCTGGTAAAATGCATTTTGATTACTCTTCATCAAAACAAGATCGAGGGTTTATTTATATTTGAGATACCAATTTCCCAGCAAGATGTCAACACGCTGATCGCGAAGCATAGAGAAACAAGCTAACAACCAGATATTTGGGAATAGAATGATCTACAAGATGGACGACGTCAACTATACGCTGCTCCAATGGATGGCAGAGGGATCACTGATGAAATGTGTGATCGGATGCTAGTAATTGGTTCAGCAACTCCAGCATTTACGGAGAATGTGAAAACTTTTGGTATATGAGAAGAAAATGAACTCTGGCAACAACGTTATCAAAACCGGGTATTACGGGCCCACACTAAGGAGGCACGCCAACTACTCACACGCCCCATCTGAACCTCTTCATTTCATTTTTTCACCCTCTCCATTCATGAAATGGGAAATGGACATTGTAGAGGCAAATACTGAACTCATTGCAAGCACAATCGGAGTTTATGTCAGCAATCATAGTATTCAATTTTTAAAATATTTTATGCATAAAAATATTTATTTGTAATGTAATTTATAAATATTTCCTCAAATTTTTTGGTAGCTAGTAGCATTTTGTATCTACTTATCAGTAAAGACAAAATTTAAGATCCGAGGGTTTCTTTTACTAATTTTGAATGAGCATACCAATTTTATAATGGATATATTACTGGTCATATAAAGTCCGCAAAACCAACTCAACACCAATACTAAAGAGAGAACCGGGGCTAATTGATAATGTTAGGATATCTATTCTTTTGTTTTACATAATGGGAATAGAATGAAAATACGAACTTGTTTTTTTCTTGTCATGTAATTAATACTTATTAGCCGTCTTATTTTAGCATGACTTAGTATTTTTAGATTATGGATGGCTTATTAATTAGCAATATTTATTTTACCCGATTTTATTAACTTTTGTTGAATATTTTCCAGGATGTTATCACTCTTCTCACATTTTGTGTTATTTTCTTATGAAACAACTTAATTATATTTGTGGGAATAAAGACATATTTGAAGTAAAAGTTATATGTTTGGTATATGAGAGAAAGGGTTGAAAAAAATTTTATTGGTTTGGTTTGGTGTATAAATTTAAAAACCCGACGCAATTGGTTTATGTTTACAAAACATAAGAAAAGGTACACATGCTCCACTATAAACATTTCTGCTGCAATATTTGTCACTCTATATCTCAGGCTCAAGTTCCTTTTCTTCATGGATCTTAATGTCATTCGGATGGGCATTTGATCATTGAAGCTATTAGTACATCTGATCTTTCATGTATTCTCTACATCAAGTTAATGAGCAAAATATATGAACACAAATCGAGGACCTTTAATGGCGGAAAAGAAAATGCCATATAGCAAATTCTTCTGGACTACCAAGTGTATTAGCTGTTTTTTTTTTTTTTTTTTTTTTTTTTTGGCATAAAAAAGTGGAATAGTCATTAAAGCTTAATTTCCTGTTAGTTACTTTGACAGGGAGCTTCCTTTCATTCAGTATTACTCACCCAATGCAAGTTAATTCTCTGGTTATAGAAGGGCGACAATTATCTGATGAATGAAACAAGTGGTAGTTTGAACAGGGGCAGAACACGTAAATGCTCATATATTCTCTTAAAGCCAAAAGAAATACAAAATGTCAAATTGAAAACTCAATACAGTACAAATACAATACAGTACAAATACCTGTAATTGCAGAGCCGAGTGGTTTATTATCCTACATAAACTACTTGTAAACAACAACATCACCCAAAATTGGCTTCATAGAGAATTCAGCAAAAATTATAGTACCCTATAATCCAAGATAAACAAACTCCTGGATGGCAGGAATTTCCCCAATCCTCTTCAGTGACTCCTTGCTGGGTTGTTCATCCACCCCAATAGCCATAACAGCTTGCTTTCTAGGAGCAATCCTTCCAACAGTCATGAAACTGACATTCACATTCTCCTCACCCAAGACGCTACCCACTTTTCCAATCATTCCTGGCTGATCAACCTGGCTGCAAAGAATGATACTGCCTTCCAAGCTAACATCCACTTCAAAAGATCCGACCTTTGTCAAATGAGGGACTCCATCCTTAACTCTACCCTCCACTCTAATCTCTCCTGAATCAGAAATGGCGCTGGCAAACTTAGATTCCACATTGGCAATCTGAACCTGAATGAACTCAACTGGACTTTCTGGTGAACCATCTAGGAGAATTCGTTCTTCAGATATCTGTAGTCCCCTTTGTTTAGCAGTGAAATCTGCATTAACCAAGTTAATGAAAACACTGGAAATAGGCTCAATCACGCCTTTAATTATCATGGCACGAAGCAATCTTGTATCAAGATCATCAGGTGCTCTAGCTGAACCATATGATACTTTCACTGATTTCACACCACTTCCACCAGCAACTAGCTGGACAGCAAGTCTACCAAGTTTTTCAGCAAGTACGACAAAAGGCTTCAGCTCTGATAGCACCTGCATGAGAGAGGTAGCAAAGATTAAATTCAGACATTTGTTTTATCAATTCAACCAGCAACTCCACCTTCAAAGAAAATACAGAGGAAAAAGGATAAAGCGATGGACTCGACTACAATAATGCAAATTACAGGTTAATTAGAATAATGAAAGACATCCTACATGGGCATGCTAGTTCAGTTAAAGTACTGCACCAAGCCTTCTGTTTTCCCTCCTCAGAACTATGAATAATACAGCGTGATAACTCGTAAATATTGAAAGCATTTACCTCAGCAGGAAGCATAGGTGCATTGACAGCAGTAGCTGAGAGCTCCCCCTTCAAAGCGCCAACAACCGCTTCAGCGACCTCAATTGCCACACCTTCCTGGACAATCATTCAGAGAGCATTAGTAAATGTGTGAACTGGATGAAGTGTGGCATACATGAATGTAATGTGCACAGACCTGAGCCTCTGTAGTACTAGCACCAAGATGTGGAGTTGCAGTCACATTCTCATGTTGAATCAACTTGCTATCCTTTGGTGGTGGCTCCACAGTGAAAACATCAAGTGCTGCCTGTGACAGGATTTATATGTTAGTACAATTACGTAGACCGTCAATGAAGAAGTCTATTCTAAAGTCTAATCCCACAATGGAGAGGAAAGGCGGAAGATAACTAAGGATGGCTTTTGGACACTGATATTCCAACAGGCATGAAGGCTGAGGGAAATATAGAGACAGCAATAGCTCAACAAATAATTACTAATTCATATGTTTCGAGTGTCTCAAAGATGAAGAGCCAGGACCTGTGCCACAATGCCTGCATCAAGTGCCCTCACCAAAGCGTCTTCATCAATCACACCCCCACGAGCAACATTCACAATCCGTACACCCTTTTTCATCTTTGCAAAAGTTTCATCATTCAGGATCTTCTTTGTAGCAGGGGTGAGCGGCATGTGAAGTGAGATGAAATCTGCAGAAGCAAGGGCTTCATCAAAGCTTACAAGCTCCACGCCAATAGCACGTGCACGGTCAGCAGGGGCATATGGGTCATGAGCAATGACATGCATGCCAAGCCCCTTAGCTCGCCTTGCAACTTCTGATCCAACCTTCCCAAAACCCATCACAGCAAGTGTTTTGCCTACTAGGGAGACACCAACATATTTGTTCCTCAGCCATTTCCCTGGAAACCATATACAAATTTTCAGAGGTATGCCAAAGCAACAAGTGCAGCAAGTATATGAGGGGAACTCATTAGCAGCTATGGAAAACAATATTTTCAGACAACTATTCCAAACAAATAACATCTGGAAAAAAAAAAGTGGCAAATTAAAGACCGGTTGAGTCGAGGGTTCCATACTTTGGGTTATGATCCTAAAAATACTTAAAATGGGAAGAACATATGGAGGTGCCTTAGAGTCTTCCCAAAAAAAAAAAAAAAAAAGTGGCCTTACAACTGACGCAGAATAAATAATAAAACCAATTAGCTTTGGATCATCACATCCTTTTTATGACGGTGCCAGCTTACGCGTGCCTCGACTAATGCATCCCACAAGAATAGGACAGGGGTAAAGCTTGATAACTAAGACAAGGGCAGACGAGCTAATACCAAGTGTTATAGCTAAGGTTTGAGCCTGGATCTCCGGGTTTCCACTACTTACTCCTATGTCTTCCAAACCCTTCGGGGATATGTTGATGTAGTTGTTTCTTCTAAATACATCAACTATTTCATCAATTCCTGTGCTCATCAAGTATTTATATCTTTGAATCAAGATAGTCATAGACCAATCCCACATATAAGCTACTACAACTCGAATTACACACCCACACACTCTCTCTCTCTTAATAGTTAATATATTAGCAACGGAACCAGGATTTCACTAAGACTTAACTTTAAATCATAAATTCGCCTTTTCAGAGGGTGATAAATATAATTAAAAAGGTTATCTTTACCGCAAAAAATTGCAACACATACTACCAAAGAATAAGTTTCATGTATTTCACTTGAATAAGAACCAAGTCAAATTACAATCTTTTTTCTAGTTAATAAAGCATTCAGACCAACTTAACATAGATCTGATCAGCCTACCCAAACCATAGTGCATGGAAATCATAAGATATTTCTCACATTCACATTCAAAAAGACAAACTCATTGAGGACTATATTCACTGCCATGCATGTCATTTGTATTCAAAAGCACAAAGATACAGGGGCAAATTGAGAGTGATCAGTGCCTCTACGGACTCCAGCTTAAGTATATATTAAGGAAAAGGTTAATTAAAAACATATTGTCTACGTCTCAATTTGGAAAAAAAATAGAGACTTTCGAATCTTATGATCTTAAATTAAAGATGTGAGTAGTACTTTAAATCTTGAAATCTTAAATTGGAAAACTTTAGAATGTTGGAATTGGAAAATTTGCTAAAACATATAAAGAGACACTCGTTTTGGAACAAACCAAAAAAAGAAAGTAAGACCATGTCAGTCTGTCACAAAAGAATAATGGTTATATTGGTAATTCGCGAAACTTAAAAATTCTAGATCTGCCTCTAAAAGTGTACCAGCTTTAATGGAAGCATCAGCTTGAGCAACATTCCTAGCCATAGCAGTAAGAAGAGCAATCCCATGCTCCGCAGCTGCAACAGTATTAGCTGTAGGCGCATTAACAACAAGACATCCATGTTCCGTTGCAGCCGCAAGATCAACATTATCAATGCCAACACCAGCACGTCCAACAACTTTCAACCGTCCACCTGAAGATTCAAAGATCTCACGGCTCACTTTTGTTCCACTCCTCACAACAAGCGCATCACAAAGTGAGATCTTAGTGCATAGTTCTTCAGGACTTAAGTTGTATGAGCAATCAACGTTAGCGAATTCTTTTAAGAGTTTTAGCCCTGCTTCGCCTAGTTTTTCAGCGACGAGAACTGTAGGTTTAGCGTCCATTGAGAGAACGATGAAACGGGGGTAGCGACGGTGACGGAGGGAGATACTGGAGATGTTAAAGGCTGAGGTGGAAGAGAGGTGGTTTTTCCATGAGAGTGAGGCGCGTGAAGCGCGTGAGGGTTTTGAAGATAGAAGCATAGTTGAGGAAGCGGAAGCTGACATTGTGGTAAGCTATTCGGTGCGGCAGCGGAAGAAGGTTGAAAATGAGTGGGGTTTAGTGAAGGGTTTGGAGAGGGTTTTATGTGTGACTGAGTGCTGACGGAGTGATGAGTAGGAAAGTGGGTGGGTGGACGTGTACACGCGCTTGGAGATGTATGGAAAGATCTTCGTTATTGAAGAAAAGGTTATAGACTTTGTGTACTCCTCCTATTTGTTTATTGTTGTTTTGGTCACAACGAGATATTCCCTGATTATCCCATCTGTTTTCCTTCTCCGGAGGAGTTTTACTATGTGCCTCACACAATTGATATTAATTATGTAATATGAATAAGTAAACACACACCTTATACTTTTGGGTCCATTTTTTATCTCATAAAAAAGAATCTCATACAATTAATGTCAATTGTGTGAGGTACATACTAAAAATTTTCCTTCCTATGTCTCAATTTTAATTTTTTTTTTTTTTTTGCGTCTGTTCCAAAAAGAGTGTTTCTTTTTATGTATAGTAAGTTGATAATTGAGTTATCCTAACTGTCAAGTTTATGATTTAAAAGACTTTAGTATATCATACACATCTTTAATTTTAAATCACAAGAGTTAAAAATTTCTTTTTATTTCTTAAACTTTGTGTATAATTCAATTATGACACTTAAATTGAAACGAATGGAGTAATTACTAAAATAACAACGTAGTCCCACAAGGAAGGGGTGGAGAATATCCACAAACCTTACGAAGATAAAGAGACTGTTTCGATAGATCTTTCGTGATCATCTCTTTTAATTAGGCAAACAAAATTGAGAAAAAGAGAGTTGCTAAATTGCCATATCAATTTGACTCAAATTTGGCCATATTTATGTAAAAATCACCATAACCCTATTGTATAATTTTAAATTAAGATAAACTTTGAGAAGAAAGATAGAAATGACATTAAGTAGACATAAATTATTAAATTTGACCTAAATAGTTATATGAATTTACTTCATTTAGATCATTGTGGTCAAAATAGTGTGGCAAAAAGACCTTATTAGAAAAATAAAAATAAAAATACTTCTTGTTTCATTATGTAAACTTTTATCGAAAACATGAATAATCTGCTAACTTTGATGCCCAAATGATTACTTTTATCATTAACACAAATAATCACTTACACTATACTCCTTCCATCCATTTGTTCAAATTCATTGTACTAAAAATGTGCGTTCACTTTTATTTATTCAGTTTAGCAAATTAAGACAGAATTTATCACATATTTTTTAATTTACTCTTATTATTAATTATAATTATTTTTTAATGCATTTTGAAATATTGAATTTACTATATTTCAAAGGATGATACAGTATACTTGTCATTTAATTAATTACTTAAATATGCTAAATCAAATATGAACCAGTAAACATGGCCGCGTATTAATTTAATTCATTTCCTCTACATTACATATAATTTAGGTGGTTGAAATCAAGCAGTATCATTTTTTATAATTTAGTATGAAATCAACCCAAAAGAAAGATGACTTTATCAAAACTAGTCTCTACTAACGTGCTTTGCAGTTTGCACGATATTTTTTGACAATCATTATCAAGCAAAATAAAATTATAAGATATCATTTAATTTTAAGAATATTTAGTTATTTATTTGAATTAATTTTAAGTTGATCACAAAAGTAAAATATAATATTTAAAAGAAAATTAAATCCTTTGTCGTAAATTTTTCTAACTTCATGGTAATTTCATGATGAAATGTTTAAACAAAGAAATAATTTCAACTACTTTATTTTCTTTTAATATAAATTTATAACTTTCGACTTGTTTATGCTAGCTATTCTTGTTTTTCCCATCCTCCAATTTTATTTAAGTAGATTTGTATCGATTTCCACAAAAATATTCTAACTGATTGTCATTCAACTTTGAGTTTATAACGCAAAGTCACTTTTTATTTTTATTACATAAAAATCATCCAACTTAAAGTTTATCACACAAAAACATTTTTTATTTTTTTGTTATGTCGGTCGTCCAACTTAACCGTCAAGTCATATTTTTAGTACAAAATATGAATATTCAAGTGAGATTACTTTTTTGTTAGCTTGGCCCAAGTTAAATGACCTTTATGTAATAAAAAAAGAAAAATCACTTTGGTGTGATAAACTTCAAGTTGGATGAATTTTATTTGACAAGTAATAAAAAATGACTTTTATGTTATAAAATCTTCAAGATTATAATATCCAACATTTACTGTACTCATTATTTTATCTTAAATAAGTACGTTAATTGACTTTAAATGACTCTTATTTCATCTTTTAAGACTAGACATGCGAGGTAATTTGAAGGTACCTAAACCTATTTAAATACGATCTATTAATAACCTAATCATCATTGTCTATGTTAAGTTTTTTTATTAGTTTTAATACGGACAAAGCAACATTCAATAACAAAATGATTCCTAGGCAAATACGATTACTGGTTGGATATATCCTAATTATTTGAACATAAAGACTCTTTAATTCAGAATCAGAATTCAGAAGTTGTATTTGTTTTGTATTCTATTTTCATTTGTTACATTTTTCTATTTACCAAAATAAACAAATATGAATATGATAGAATCTATATATTATTTTAAAAGCATGAATATAAATGTTGATTGACTAAAATATTCTTTAACTATTAAATGACTTTTATACCATTTTAGTCTGATTTACTATATTTATATTGGATATTTTGGTAAATAGAAAACGAATTATCACAGTTAACAGTAGAATTTAAGACATAGACTACTTCTGAGTCGGTAATATCATGTTTAATTAAGAAGGTATCCAATCAGCTGTAGCCTTATTAGCCTAGGAGTAATTTTGCACGTTTAACTAAGAAGATATCCATCATTAGCCCTATTTGGCTTGGAGTTATTTTGTGATCGAAAATTGCATTGTCTGCTTGAGTTTAAAATTTTAAAAATGATCAGGTAAGTGTTAGATCATATTTTAATGAGCTTAGGCATTTTTAGATTAGGGAAAAGGACACTGTGTGTCCACTCAGCCAAATTAATCCCATATTTAACCACTGTTTGGGCTTAATTCCATTAGGTGTCAGTTCGGCCCAAATTAATGCCAAAAAATGGTCGGTCGGCCCAAAATAATGCGAAAGTGGCCGTGCATGACCGGCGCTTAAAAAAAAAAAAAAAAAAAACTTTTTGTGGCGACTTACGTTGCCACTAAAGAGCACTACGACATATATACATATGTTGGAATTATATATACACTTTATATACAAGAATTATACATTTCATATACATATCTTTGGAATTAATCATACATTTATTATATGTTAATTATACATTTATTATACACATATTATACAATAATGATATGATATTTATTTTTAACATATACAATAGTGATACATATTATATACCACAATGATACGGTTTCTATAATATATTTTTTATACGTATGGTACACTTTTTATACAAGACTGATACAGTTTATATACACATCTTTGAAATTATATATACACTTTCTATACAAAAATGATACATATTATATACAAAAATGATACAATGTTCTATTTTTTACGGGCGATTCTTGTGCTTAATACACATTATATACACAAATGATACATATTATATACAAAAATGATACATACCTTAGTGATTCATATTTTATACAATTTCTATACATTACAGATAGGTACTGATATATATTTTATACACAAATGACACATATTATATATAAAAATCACCTCAAACATTTTTGTGTTTGGGTTTTTATTTGAAACTTGTCTTATTAAAGTTTTGGCTAATAGATGGGATTAGTTTAATTGCTACATTTTGGGTTTGAAAAAAATTGGGCTAGAGGGTGGGATATTTATGGCCGACCAGCCATATATGTCCTTTTCCCTTTAGATTACCGCATATGTTTGGTCTTAAAAGATAGAAGAAAAGTTTATTAAACTAAAGTAAAGTATTTATTTTAAGATAAAGAATGCAGTAAATGTTGGATAAAATTATCTTAAAGATTTTATACAATATGTAGGACTTTAAATTCCTAATCAACTAATAAGAAAATTACTCAACTAGGCTACATTTATATTTGATAAAAATAGTTTTCCATTAATATTTATAGCTAATAAATTAATTTCTTTACTTTTGAATTCAAGTATTTAGCTCAATATAAAAATGATAAAATTTACAGGCACTTCTCGTTTTAATTTCTTCGTATTAATACTAATCTTACTTTGATTTCTTTTTAGTAATAATATTTAACTCAGTTTTATTAATATAAAAATTTGATGACTGTTACGTAACAAAAATTAGAAAAGCGTTTTTTGTGTTTGAATGACTTTTATGTAATAAATAATAGAAAATTGACTTTTGTGAATAAACTCAAAATTGAATGACCATTGGTTAGGATATTTTTGTGTAATAAATATGGATATATTTAAATAAATTGGATGATGAGAAAAAAGAAAAAGAAAAGAATAACTAGCGTAAAATTGATTGGTTATCTTTTGCAGGTCGGTAAGTACTTTGAAGGAAAATAAAATAGTTGAAACTGTTTCTTCCTGTAAACATTTCATCGTGAAGATTACTATGAAGTCAGAAAATTTTACGGCGACATGAGGACTTGATTTGTTAAGAAAAGTATTATATTTTACTTTTTTGATCAACTTAAATTTATTTAAAATAAATAATAATTATTCTTAAAACTGAAAGATACTCTTATAATTTAATTTTAATTTATCAACTATTTTCAACACTTTTATATTTGCAAATGACAATAAATAAACTTAATCTTTAAAATTAGATCCTCTTAGTCGTAACATGTTTCCATATGGGAAAAAGAAGAAAAATATCTATGCCAAGAACAAAATTTTCAAAGATGTTAAGTGAACATAATCAAATACTATAATAACATATGTAATTATAAACAATATTACCTAATAATTTTTGTGATATTTGAGGTTGATAGGAAATAACGTGCAAAACACATTTAATGTAACATATTTCATAGTATTTGATGCAAAATATCTTTGTGTAAAGCACGAACATAGAGACTAGTTAAATTAAAAGGATATAAAAATCGTTTAATATTTAAATGATATTTTAGTCAATTAATATTATTTTATTCCTGCTTTTTATTATTAAAAAATAAAATATAGATTAATGATCTGGTGCCATTTTCTTTCAACTCCTAAATATAGTAGGGGTGAAGCCAGCCGCACATAGATAGATTTCCGCGTGTCCTAACTTTACTGGAAGAAAGTCTTGTCATACACGTGGCAGGGCTTATTATCGTGCTTGTTTTCTTTCCACCAGAGTTAATTGTAGTCATATTTGACCAAATCAAACCTGGCGAAAAGCTAAAGGTAACTAGCTGCCGACGTTGTTCGTTCTTTATTTCTCTCTTCCTTTCGAAGACCGACAATTGAATAGATACAATCACATTTGGGTACGTTAAATTTGTCTTTCCATTTGCCTATTTCTCCTTGTTTTCTCTGTCTATGTTCATCATTCTTGCTTCTATTTTGTTTTTATTTTTTATAATGCCTTCAGTTACTTTACCAAACCCGCGTTTTTACTTTTGGGAATAATCAAAATTTTCCATTTCTCTGAATCGACATTGACATATTATTGGAATTCATATTGAAGCTTTATAAGCCTTTTTTTTTTCTTTCTTTCTATCCGCTCGCCCTCGTAATTCTCTTGTATTTTTTTTTTTTGTTCTGTTATTGCCTTATTTGAATTTGATAGTGCTAAATTTCATATTAAAAATTGTTCTTCTCTGACAAAAAATTGTGGTTGCATTAAAAACTATTTATCATATACGTATGTGATCATAAATTTCTTGTTCTTTTTGCTATTTTTTTCGATAGTTTTGCTCCCAAGTCCCAGCTGGCGGGATTATACGGAGTTTGTTGTTTTCGATAGTCGTTTTGCTGTAACTATACATTTTGGTGTTGTTACTGTAGAATTTATTAAGTTGTTCTAATTGCTTTTCCATTGGATAAAGATCAGAACATTTTACGGAACTAATTGGAGCTCATTGATTGAGAACAGAAATAGTACTGATAATCATAGCATAAGTAATTGAAATCCCTGAAATTGTGATAGGTCATAATCAATTTTTTTCTTTTTGATGAAGTAATGTAAAAGGGCGTAAGTTCTGTTGGCTCTTCTCAAGATCCAAATAAGGGAGCTCCAAATTAAAAGCTAAACTTTTAAGTACCTATAAACAACCTCAATGGCTAATTCTTTTCCCATATTCTTCCTGCTGCTACATGATAATGCACGACAGATGATAATGCACATCAGATGATATCACATGTAACTGTTGGAGCGTGTATGTTACGGTCCCCTGTTATGGATCAAGTTAAAGGACGATGTAAGACAGAATCAGAGTTAATGTAGAGAGAATTAGGAGAAGAGGATTTCTTTTTCCGGCCTATGATGCTGGCTCGTTAAGAGAGAACCTGTGATCTAAAGTACTCAAAAGCTGGAATAATTTTCTGCATACCTTTCATGGAATAAAACATAGAGTTTAAATACAATACTGATAGGATAACTACCCCTAGAAACTTCAAACTAGGACATGTTTTCCTAACATAACTAGAATGAGAAACTGCATATAACTACTACAAAGAAACTGCAGATAACTACTAACAAAGAAATAACTACTGCAAATAACTACTAATGTAAACTATTGGGAGACCAAGGACTGCTAACAGTCTACTACACAGAGCTTTTCTTAAAGCACTGATAACACTTTTTGCCCTTTTTTGTTTTGATGAAATAAGTTGCTTCAATGCGGGCATCAAGAAGATGCAAAGTTACATAAGTGATAGATGTTAGCTCCAGCCTCCATTACAATACAACATAGAACATTTCCAGGAAGCTTACCTAAAAATCAAAAGTAGAATGGGTAAGCTAGAGTAACTGAGTAAGTGAGCTGATGAAGTCTAGGAGGGCAACAACATTATTTACAGGGGCTAGAGCACTCCAACTAAAGAGATACACAAGGCATTTAACTTTTAGAGCATGTTTAGGAGTTGAAATGCCATCAAAACATCTACAATTCCTTTCTTGCCAAAGACAACAGAAAGTGCTTGCTGGGATCTTCTTCCAGACTTTCCTGATGGCTCTGTCAACTTTCTATCTGCTCCATCCTTCCACTGTCTCCCTGCCTTGGGGTTGTGCCCGACTTAGTCCCAAAATTGAAATAAACATATACCACATATATGCTGCCACTGGACAATGCAAACTAGAAACTCCTTTTACAGAGATTATCTTGGGTTATACAAGCACCTTTGAGGGTGTCCATTTTTCGCCCCTTTTCTTTTCTTCGTTCAGTCTATTAAAATCCTTTTCCTTGAGAACCTTTTCCTGTGCCATGCCAAATATGCGAAAATCTATTGTTGGGCTCCTAAGATGCATGAACGGTAGATGGAGTAGTAGTCATTAATTTGAAAAGGACTAGGAAGCACATATTCGTATTGGTTTGCCTGTCTTTGAGGGTTGTTCGTTCCTATAATTGCTCTAAATCAGTGTATCCTGGCCCCTTTTGGAACTTCTCCATACATGTGAAATTAAGCTTGTATATCAATGGAGAAAGGATCACTGAACCATGACAAGTTTTGGAACATGCCTTTTGACTTCGAGCTTAATTTAGGTTACACGGGAAACTAGCTTTGAGGAAATTCCAGCCCCTTATAACTGGGCTCGATAACCTTCTGGACTGAGTAGGTTCTTGAATTTTGTTTCTGTCCTATAGCTATGAAATGAGTATTACTCTTATGCAATTAAGATTAAAATCAAGTAGTCTTTCTTTTCTTTGTGATTAGATGGGGGATTTTAGCAACCATGATGAAATTATGGACTATCTGTTAACTAACATTATTTGGCTGCATGAATTAAGTCCTCTTAATGGTTGCAAATTTTGTGCCTCAAAAATAAAAATAAATAATATTACTACTTTGATTTGAAAAACAAGAAAAGACACACACATTAAAAACACAAGCATATAATAAAAAATTCTTTCTGACTGAAACGTTCATTCCATAACTTTTGATTTGTTTGGAGGTCTGAGATGCTCTTTGAATGGCTGCTTTGACTACCATAGAGTAGCTTATTTGGTAAATAATGGATGACGATCGGAATTTGGAAGTTCAGGGGAATTCATCATGTAAGACCAAGACTGAGTGCAGGTACAGAACAGGCTTCTTCATAATAGAGCTGGAAAACAGCCTAATAATATCAGGGATGCTAGTTTCTGTCTTTCCGAATCTAATGTGTTGAGTAATGGAAGTTTCTACCTAGAGAAGTGGTGCTCCGCTTTAGTATTTATTCATATTTGTTAATTTCATACCTAGTTAATTTCATATGCATGTTTTGTTTTGTCCTTGTGTTCTGAATCAACTTAGGCCTTGCAATAGAAATGTTTCAGTATACTACTTGATAGTTTTGTTCTTTTAAACTGTATTTGATATCTTTACTGTTTTAAACTGTTCAGATGTATCTTCACTCCTCTGATATAGACATATAGTAGAAATTCAGATCAACCACAGCTTTGATTACATCTCTTTTAGAGTGTGGTATTATTGCAATTACTCAATTGACAACCTAACCTTGCAAATTAATAGGGTGGTAGGCAATGGGATATGCAAATGGTCTTCTATGTCCACAAGGGAAGCAGCCACTTCTTTCCTTTGGGGTCATATCAGATGTCCAATATGCTGATATTCCCGATGGCCGCTCATTCCTTGGTGTTCCTAGGTATTATCGGCATAGTGTTTGTGTGTTGCAGAGGGCAGTTCAGAAATGGAATCAAGAAAAGCCTAAGTTTGTTCTTAATTTTGGGGACATTGTTGATGGGTTTTGTCCCAAAGACCAGTCAATGATTGCTGTCCAGAAAATTGTTAATGAATTTGATAAGTTCAATGGCCCTGTCTATCACATGATTGGAAATCACTGCCTTTACAATCTTCCTCGAAAGGACTTGCTTCCGTTGTTGAGAATTCCTGGCAATGACGGTCGTGCCTATTTTGATTTTTCTCCAATTCCGGAATACAGATTTGTAATTCTAGATGCTTATGATATCAGTGCCATTGGTTGGCCAGAAGATCACCCAAATACTTTGAAGGCCTTAAAAGTTCTTCAGGAGAGAAACCCAAATTCAGACAAAAACAGTCCAAATGGACTTGTGGGAACAGACCGAAGGTTTCTCAAGTTCAATGGAGGTGTTGGAAAAGAACAACTGGAATGGCTGGATCATGTCCTTCAGGAAGCTACCAAGTTGAATCAAAATGTAATAGTGTGTTGCCATCTACCTTTGGATCCTGGAGCTTCATCTCTTTCAGCGTTGTGTTGGAATTATGATGAAGTGATGGATGTGATACATCACTATAGCTGTGTGAAGGTCTGTTTGGGTGGACATGACCATAAAGGTGGATATTCGGTTGACTCCCATGGTGTGCATCATCGGGTCCTTGAAGCAGCTCTTGAGTGCCCTCCTGGGACTGATGCTTTTGGACACATTTATGCCTTTGATGATAGATTATCACTTTTTGGTATTGATAGAATGAAAAGCACTGAGATGGTTTTTGGTCACAAAACTATACTTTCAAGTTGCAACGAACAAATCCACAGGTTGTAAAGTTTACCCACATTTCGTGGTTACAAAAAAAGAGGTGAACTGTAAGATATGTTGAAAAGGCATAGTTTTCATGAAATGCAAGAGAGACTTGGTTCTGATGTAAGTTCTGTTGCTTAAGCCCAGATATTATGATTGTTCCATCAATGAGGTACATATTGGACTATATTCTTGACCTCCAGGGCGTCTTGAAAATCCCTGAGTGTCTTTCTGGTTTAGCCTGATTCTGAAGATTCGAAAGTTGCTCCTGTCCTATAATAAATATGGTTGTACTCTGGACTTGAATTAGTACATTTAACCATGGATACATTAGTCAGTCATGCGTCGCTACTCTCTTATCTGAACTTTTTTGCTTCAATTGCTAGTTGCATTATAATGGCAGATGTACCTTAAATTACTTGCAGTGGATCTTGGAGCAACGGTAAAGTTGTTTCCGAGTGATGATTTGGAGCAAAGTAAAGTTGTTCCCGAGTAATCTATAAGTCACAAAGACCGAGCCGTGGAATCAGCTAGATGCTTGTGAATGCCAGATATTCCGTGCACCGGGCTGCCCTTTCTTTAACCTTAAGATTACTAGCATTTGATATTTAATGCCAGCTATGTAAATGAAGGGGCAACATTTCGCCATTAATCACATGGTTGATACTAGTTTACGTTTCTTCAGTTGACCTCCTTTTGATCACATGTACTCCATGTCTTATAGCTGTCTTCCTGGTTACACGAGTTACTTCTCTCGATATCATCAACAAGAATTACTTATATATGCACATTACTTTAACTGAGATTTTTGTTTTCCTTTTGTGGTTTCTTTTCATCCTTTTTGTAGTGGACTCGAAATCTCCTCTCTCTTCCTCATAATGCCAGAAATAGGTAAAACAGAAACAAATAGAAGAAAAAAAAAAGTGGTACACGTTTTTAACCTCCATTTCTTGGTCTTTTTGGTTTTTGGCATAAATTTAAAATCAGGGAATGAAAGATCAACTAATCCTTGGTGTAAAATCTATAAATTACTAGCAACTACCAGCTACTACTATATATCGTTTGGATGTGTAGACTATAGAGTTATTTCTTTTGTTTTGCAGCTTCAATTTGCAGATATATAGTGTGGAACTGCAGCAGTATTTTACTGGCTCGACAACAATTGGGCACCGACAAAGATAGAATTATAGAAAAGAGAATATGGTATATGATAAATGTCTTTTTTGACATCCCATGGTGCTAGTGGTGTGAACATGTTGAACACACGATTTACTATTAATATTAATTGACAATATAAATATCTAATGTCTTTGTCTTAAACTTTTTTCTCAGTCTCACGTTTTCATAGCTAACCCACCAATGCTTGCTTTTCTAAATGTTCATCATCACATATTCACACTTACCTGCTCCAATTAATAAAAGCAGTAACTATAGTAGTAGTACTTATTTTATACAAGCTAACAAATATAACAAGCTAGAATTTCCCTGCTACTTACTTCTACCTATGTTTTAAGTCTAGGATATTGCTGGAGCAGTAAACAAATATATAATAATCATTTTATTGCTGGGTACTTTTAGCCTTTTTCTTCTCAGCAAAGTAGAATCCGACAAGGGAGACGACGGAGAAAGCAGAGAAGCAGGCGGCGCAAATGTCCACGGTGAGATGGCGGCCTGTGATTGCCGTGATTTTGAACAAGTTGGTTTTCGTGTGAGCATCAGTAGTTTGTCCATAGGCAACAACTTCACCAGCATAGTCATAAACATAAGCCCTAATGAAATAGGTAGCAGTAGGAACATCCTTCTCTATAGTCCAAGTAAAATTGTTATTTGAAGGTTTATATGGTATTGTTACAACGTTAAATTGGCAGGTTTTGTCCTTTTCGAGATTGTCGTTGGACTTCCTCCATCCTCTGTCCACTTGGCTCACTGGGGCATAACATAATTTCACCTTCACTATCTTGTAATTTGAGTCTGTTCCAGCTGGGTAGCTCTTGTTCAATGACCATGTTATTGTCACTTGTTCTTCCCCAGCTTGCAGCACTGCTAAAACAAATTTAATATTAACAATCAGTTGCTGAGTTAGAAATTTATATAAGAAGATTAAAAGAAATACTAAAATGTTATAATTGGAATTCGGACAGGTGACTTGTAACAACTTTTGAGCCACTTTTACCACTATACTCAACTTTCTTGCAGCCACTTTTGAGCCACTTTTACCACTATACTCAACTTACTCTCTTTTTTATATTAAGGAAATTCAACAGTTTATATATAACAAAAAGATTATCCTATTTACACGGTATCACTTTCCTATTTATTGAAACATCTTCCCTCCTACTACCTCCGCCTGTGGTAACACCCACTAATTTACCCTTCAAACTAAAGGAATATGCTCATATATAAGTTTGTCAAAATAAAAAATAAAAAATAAAAATAAAAAATCAAATATAAGAACGGAAAGGCTCGCCACTGCGAGTATAAAATTGAAATCCATTAATCATTTTCATATTCTGCGGAAAGGGAGGCAAGTGGATATATTTAAATTCATTAATCATGGGTCGATAGACGAGCCATATTTTTTTATCCGTAGTCAACTTGGCAATAACTTCCAAGCAATGTCTAATTATAAATACACTTTTTCTTTCTCCTTTTTTAGTAATATAATCAGATCTATTACCAAGGGGGATAAAGCATATACCTTGTCCTTGTGAAGGTGAAGAATTGAGTAGAAGAGTTTGCTGAAGGGAGGAAAAAAGGGCACCATAAGCAGTGACTCCAAAGCAAGAAAAAACAACTACTGAGACAACAAAAAATCTAGGAAAAGTTGCCATTATATTTTTTTTTTTGCACTTCCAAAGTATGAGGAAGAGAGATTGAGTGGTGGTGGAGATTAAATAAAGATGTTGTGAACCCACTAATTTATGTCCATCAGACAGTGGGTGCGGGGGCCGACAAGTTAGACTTTGCTTAATATGGAGTTGAAAATACAAAAATGAATTGACGTTTATCAAACCATTCTAGTTACGAACCCGCGACTTTTGTAAGACAAAAAAAAAAAAGTTAAACCAAATTAATACAAAAAAAAAAAAAAAAAATTGCTTATTTAATTTAAATAGTATTCGCATGTTAATTTAGTGCGTGAAAGAACTTCATTTCGTCGGATAAAATAACGGTTTGGCCTTTCGCTTTATAAATCTTTTTTTTTTTTTATAGTGCGTAAATGGTCATTTTTTTTTTTTTTTTTTTTTCATTTCGTCGGATATTTGTCTCTTCCTTGCTCTCTTCTTTGCACTCTTTCCTTCATTTTCTTCTTCTTATTAATTGCTTTTCTTCCTCGATAAAAATCAAGTGAATAAAAATACCCCAATAAAAAAGTTTTTTTTTTTTTTTTTTTTTTTATAGTGAACAAATAAATGGGTCTTTTTTTTTTTTTTTTTTTAAGTTGAGAATCAAAGAATATTTATATAACGCATATAGATTTTTCTTTGTAGGCATCATCAAGGATAAAAAAATATCGGGTTAAATATAAAATATTGACGTTTTAGTCTTGACGCACGATTAATCGTTGTCGAAGTATGAAAATAAAATACTAAATTTTTCAAACAAAACTTATTTCGGGCACACTTTTATTTTTTCTAAAATATGAAAAAATGACTAAATTTTTCAAACAAAACTTATTTAACTGCTTGTATCGACCCTTGATGTATTAGTGTATTCTACGTTATTGTACGCGAGAAAAAAATATCGGGTTCTATATAAAATATTAACGTTTTGGAATCTTTGACACACGACTAATCGTTGGTCAAAGTATGAAAAAAACATTAAGTTTTTTTTAAAAAAAAAGTTTACCAAATTTTTTTCTTCAGTGCTAGTATGCAAAAAAAAAAAAAAAAATTCTTTAGCGTAGTAAAATCTTTGCGCTAAAGCAGTTAACGGCTCCGTCTCCGTAACTTTTTTTTTTATTGGGGTATTTTGGTTCACTTGATTTTTTATTGAGTCATTTTGGTTCCGGACCCCAAAATGAACTATACACGATTGAAACGAGAGAAAGATAAATCAAACGTATTAGATAGATCAAGATCCAGCGAGCTAATAATAACGGGGAAAACGAAAGAAGAATTAAAAAAAGAATAAAAGGTGCACGTCAAAAAAATCTATATGTGTTTTGATATTCTTTGATTCTCAACTTAAAAAAAAAAAAAAAGGACCCATTTAGTTGTTCACTATAAAAAAAAAAAAAAAGAGGAAGAAAAGCAATTAATAAGAAGAAGAAAATGAAGGAAAGAGTGCAAAGAAGAGAGCAAGGAAGAGACAAAATCTGACGAAATGAAGAAGCCTCATTCACGCACAAATTTTGTGCGTGAAAGGCAAATGTTATTTTTGCGGTTTGGTCCTTTCACGCAATAAATTAGTGCGTGAATACTATTTATGTCTTTTTTTTTTTTTTGTATTAGTTTGGTTTAACTTTTTTTTTTGTCCTACAAAAGTCGCGGGTTCTTCTAGTTACACTACCCCACAAGGGCTTCATCAAAGTTGTCTTGTAGCGGGTAACTGTTTTTATTTTATTTTTGTCGTGTTCATTAGATCATACGTTACATTAATTAGCACTATGGGTGAGCAAGAACAAACAACAGCGTACGGAAGATCTACCATAAGCGGTGTCTTTATTTAAGGAAATGAAGATAAGACAAATTAGCGTAAAATCTCATCTGAAAAAATACTACTAATATTTAGATCATATTAATAAAACGCGATGCAACTTCTCAACAGCTTTTTAAATTTATAAATAAATAAATGAATCAGTAATAGACTAATAGCTTTATTAGAAATAATACTAAACAATTCATCATTAGAGATAAAATAAACTATTTCAACTAGTTTACTTGTTTTTACCTCATATGAGATTCTTTGGTTCGGAGTCCGGAACAAAAATGCCTTAAAAAAAATTGTTTGAACCAAAATACGCCAACAAAAAAAATAGTTACAAAAGTACTTTTAGCGCAGTAAAATACTGCGCTAAAGCACTTAACTGTAACGGTACCGTTAAGTGCTTTAGCGCGATTTTTCTTGCACTATAGTGGGTGTCTTCTCTCACCTATAACGCAGTATTTTCTTTAAGGCTTATCACAATTATTCTCTCACACCGCAGTAAAATATTGCGCTATATCCTTCAACATAAACCCGTCGGTTCCACCCTTCGGTCCCTCGGTGAGTTTAAATAAAAAAAAAAACGAAACGCCATTGTGAAAAAAATGAGGTGGTCCCACATCCAAAAACGTCGTTTTTATTAAATTTCGTCAGAAAAGTTTAGATTCTCGGTATATTCGAAGTCGAGGAGCAAGATTCTAAGTTCAAATTTTGGGAAAAGCGGCGTAGAACTCGATTAAAATAACTCTACAAAAAATCTTCGATTAAGGTTTTCTATTATGAACTTTTGTTATTATTTTGTTATATACATTATATTCTAAGCATGCTTAACATTTAATCGTTGCTATGTTTGCAAAAAAAAAATCAATTTTTTTTTGTTGTTTTTTTTTAGGCGTTGGCTTTTGCCGTTTTTTTTTTTTTTTTTTTTTTTTTTGGTTTAATTCAATATTTGTTAAATGTTTATTAATTGTTAATTTGTTAAATGTTTATGAATTGTTAATTTGTTATATGTTTATGAGTTGTTAATTTGTTAATTGTTTATGAATTGTTAATGAATTATTATTTTGTTAAATATTGATTATGAATTTATTAGTTGTTAATTATTGTTTATGAATTAAAAGAAATTGATTGGTAATGAATTATTATGTTGTTAACACTTTGATTGGATGATTGTTATGTATTGTTTTGACATTTTTCGTATTGTGTCATATTGTATAGGACCAAATCAGTGGTTACATAAAATAGGACCTTTTCGATTTACATATAAATAATATTAAACTAACAATCAAAGCAAACATTGTATTTAAATTAACAACATAATATAATACAATAGGTATCAACCATCCAGACAAGTTGTAAATGATTATGAATTGTTAATCTATATAATTTTAAAAGCGTGAATATATATGTTAAATAAAAAAAGATTATCTTAAAAAGAATAGTTAAAGTTCTTCTTTTCATAAATACATAAGCTAACAAAAAAAATATAAAGTTTGTAGGAAAATATGTGGTCGACGAATATACTCTTTTAGTTTAATTTTACAGTAGTTGTGTTGGCTATTTGGTCAACTAAAAATATATCACATATTCAAAATAGAGTTCTAAACAAATATTACTGCTAAATTTCGATTCTCAACCTAATTAACTTAACAAGTCTTTGCCATCACATAATTCAAAAGTAATTAACTTAAAAGTCTTTGCCATCACATATGTGTCCTTACTATCACATATTAAATTTATTGCATATTCCATGTTAATTATTCACAAGATATAGTACTACATAATTCACATATTCCCTACAAATTATTAATTAGTTAATATAATTTATCTTTCATTTCAAGAATAATGACTAATTTAGTTTTGTACGGATCGGACTCTTTCATCGATCCGAATGTTACCCCGGGACCGATGTTCCCCGGGGCCGATGCTCACGCGGGGCCCTCGTTCACCGGGACCCCTCTAATAGATCGATATTGTCTTTACAAGACAATCATAGGTCGACTTATTATGGGTCGATACTATGGGGATATCTGCAGGCCCGCCCGTAGGCTACAAAGAGCTTGGACTCTTTTACGCGAGCACCCCCACGCCCTCGCGTCTTGGAGATATTGTTTCGGGGCGGCATCTATCGTTGCGTGTCCGTTGGTCGGGTACAGCATGATTGGGCGCTCATCACAGCCATGGTTGAGCGGTAGAGGCCAGAGACACATACTTTCCATCTTCGCACTGGTGAGGCCACGATTACACTTCAGGATTGTCACACCCTGATCTTATTAGGGTGTGATGGGCACCCGGCCCTTACTTAGGGCCGAGCGAACCTCGTACTCTTCTTGCTATTTTTAATCACGCCAAACTTTTTAAACCAAATGAGATAAAATACCTAGCAAAATTTTTCGAAATATTCTTTCTCGTCCTTCAATCGAACAAATTTATAATCATACAAAATTCAATACATAACACGGACCGACATATCTACCGACGAATATAACATTTTTACCAATTAATAGACATACCACGACTTTTTGTCGCAAAGTCTCTAACATACATCCGTAAATCATAACAAACAAACTATACTTAGCGGCGACCTCCGGGAGAATGGAGCTTGCCGTCTCTGTTGGAACACCATCCATTTACAATCAGCCGGCTTTGCGGGAGTACTGCGTGGCATGAAACGCGACCCCGAAGACAGGGGGGTCGGACGGGAAAATGTCGAGCATGTAAGGCATGCGATACAAAAACGGAACCATAATCGAAACAAACGGGACTAAAAGATAAATACATTAGTCAAAATACCCTCTTCTCTCTATTTCTTCGACACAAATCGGACATACCGTCTCATATATCGACAAAGGAGTACGGAAGGTAAGTGAGTCAGACAGTACTAAAATGCTTATTTTACAATTACGGATCGCATGTCGAAGGGTGAAAGAAAATACGAGCGCACGGTGATGTCACACGTCGGACGGAGGGCGAACGTACGGGGAATGTTCGAAACGAGGTCATATATCGGACGGAGTGCGAACGTACGAGAATGCTCGGATGAGGTCATATATCGGACGCGGACGTACGGGCGTTTCGAACGGACCGTGTCAGTCGAACGTTGTTGACCGTGTCGGACTTAATTTTCGTAGTCGAGCCGGACATGCGTAGAGATATCATATAAATATTCGTGGTCGAAGCCGGAAATGCGAGAGGCATGAAAGTGAGCGAGCCTCATCAAAGTCGAAATGCGAAAAAGGTAAGACATACGGATTATGATCGAATCGAGGTACGATAGAAAATCATCGCTTATCCTTTAATATCAAAATGCATACCTTCGGATCGCAAATTATGCATAACAGAGACCATATATTATCATATACATATACCGATATCGAGATCCCGCCCTCCTTTAGTAGGGACGCATATGAACCCGAACCTACTAGTATGGGACGCGGTGAACGGACGGATTATATGCCATCACGGCCACCGTCCCCATATCATATCATGAACATAAACGTTGAACCGCCCGCTTTGAGGGACGCGGTGAACAATGCGGGGGAACTCGCACGATAACGTTTAGTCCGGGACGCGGTGATTAGTTTAAAGTCGAGGCATCTCGCGCGATAACGGATCCTGGCCGGGACGCGGTGAACGGATATATTGAGCCTTGCACGAGCGAGTAGTGAGAAACCATATGCACGTAAATCCGGACTCAACGGATAGGTACCGACCGACATCGGAGGATTCGGTAAACAAGTTTCGGGTTCTTTCGATAGTTAGTATCGGAAAGTTATGAGCATTTTAAAAATACGAAACCTCTTCGGACTCCTTAAGCGATCCGAGATCGTACATGAAGAACATTAAGGCTTACGGGGAATACTCGTATCGAATACTCGGGTCGGAAGACTCATATCCGGATACTCGTGGCCGAATACTTATGCGAATACTTATGTCGAATACCCATTAAAATGAATACTTATATCGTACGCTCGTACCGAATACTCATACCGAGTTATCATGTGAATGCTTTATACCGAATACTTAGATCGGAATACTTATGTCGAACATATATATATCGGAATAGGATGCTTATATCGAATACTTATATCGGAATATTTACATCGGAATGCTTATATCAAAATATTCAAATCGGATCATTCGTACCGAAGCGTTTATATCGGAATAGTCAAACGAATACTTATATACGATGGTTACCGAGATACTTATATCAAATTCGGAACAATAGCCAAAGATTTCCTTAATTATCGTACGGTAATAGAACAAATAGAACAATACAAATAGGTATCGGGAACTGTGGGCCCACCTCGGGTTAAGTCGAGGTGGCTTACGTAAATTATGAACATTTGGCCTTATAATGTCATCTACGAAAGTTTCAGGGTAATCCAATTCCATTGGTGGAAGTTACATAAATTACGAATTTTAGGCTCTATGGAGCCGCTTGTGAAGGTCTTAGGGTAATTCGGTTCCATTTATGAAAGTTATAGACGTTTAAGTTATTTTTCCGATAAAATGTAGAATGTTTAATTCAATTGTGTCGAATGAAAAAGGGCCAAATTCAAACTCGGATTTCTAAGAGTAGAATCGTCCCCGAGACTTGTAATCAAGCCTATTACAACTAGGACATGCCAAAGAAAGAAGGAGTAAGCCTTACATACCTTATTTGTCTCTTACGCTTCTCCAAATTCAAGTTCCAAGTTCGCCAAAATCTACAATTTGGTCACATTTACCAAATATTAATCATAAAGCCTTAAGGATTCAATCTTAACCAATTCTTGCTTAACCTTTCAAATAAATTCACTTATATTAACGCCAAAATTTCGGCGGCGATCTCAAGTATACATATAACATCCCCGAGACTTAACTCGGCTCCAAATATCAACAACCCAACCAACAACAATACCAATAACATCAGCGATCGAATTGAAAACGCATTCTAACGTATATTGTCCTCTTTTCTATATGACATATCAACTTCGATCTAACTTCGCATTTCCAAACCAATATCAATGTTTTCATATTCTTTTGCTAATCAAGATCATTCCAACACAATTCGGAAGTATTTCATGTCCTTTTACAAATTATTTGCTAAATATACAAATATTCCACCAAAGCCATAATTCATCCGAAACCTTCATTCTTCGACATAAATATTCATAACACGTTTTCATCTCCCAAATTCATTAGCGACAACCATAATTTGCACCTTAGCAATTCATTTTCATAATTACATAAAACTAGAATAAAATCATATAATTTCCTACAACAACTTAACAATAGATTCTCATGCCAACTTAACCATTCTTCTTTCCTTTACATCACAATACCAACGGACGAATTTATATCGCTATTTTTCCCGTTCTAATCCGTTAAAACTTTAAATAAACTTGTTAGCAATGAAAAGGAGCCTTATCCATACCTTAAGAATTCAGCCACCACGTTATCACCCTCCTCCTTGGTTGATTTTTAACTCAAATTGAAGACAATTTGCGTACAACACTTTTCCCTTCATGGGCTTCGGGATTCGGGGCTCGGATTTTGGTCAAAATTGATTTTTCTTCTCCAAGGCTTTTTTTTTCTCTCTATCTCCAGAATTTTCTGGTTGTTCCAGGTCTGAAAATGAGGAGGGAAGTGCTAAAATATCACTTATTTAACATGGGTCATGGGCCTAACCCGGTTGGGCCCGAGTTGGGCCTAGCCCACTGACCTTTCGACCTTAAAACGTTCATATCTCCTTGTACCGACGTTACCTGGGAACCCACGACCTATGGTTGGAAAGCTAATTCAATTATCTACAACTTCTATTTCTTGGTATTTTCCAAATTCCAAACTTATAAAGGTTTAGTTAGTTTTTTCCCCTCAAAGTCAGGTCACCCGAAAACGTTTTCTTAAAAATTCGTTTGGAGGGCTTCCACTTTGATTTGGCCAAAGGGTCCTTCATGAGTTGTGTTTAAATTTACATATGTGATTCATATAACTTGTCACATGTTCCAAAAAAAAAAAAAAATCTTAACGTGTGGGCCCTTTCTACCTTACAAATAATCACGTTCAAAAATACGGGATATAACAAGGATGTGGAGGTCCTCTTTGGATTGCGGGTAGATGGAGAGTCATTATACACTCGTTACGAGCCTCCTCCTGGTCAGACGTGGGCGACAGAGTTGACTAGGCTCACCCACTTCGTACCTGTTGCCCAGGGCCAGATTTCAGGATAGAGTCGGGTTCGGATTAGTGCACTCTGCACTTATTTGGAGGGTCTTGATCCGGTTGATGACGGCACCCCGCAGGACGCTGTTGATCGTTATGCCGTTTGTACACCTTATTATATTCGGGGGCATCTTGTTCCCGAATTCATGGTGCCTTTGTTAGCTTACGTTACTTGGTTTTCTTGGAGCATTTGGACCGCCTGGGAGACTACAGCTGGGGGGGGGGGGGGCTGTTTTGGCGTATCTTTACAGATGCCTGTGCCGAGCGTCTATTGGTGTTGTCACAGATGTGTGTGGATTTTTTGCTGTTCTCCAGGTAATATTTTAAGTGTGCCTTCCTTTAATGTAGACAAAACTCTTGAAATGACGACTTAAAAATCGTATTTTCTAATATTCTTTGTACGATTATGGGCATGGGAGAGGATCTTGCCTTTTCGGCCGTACTAGGCATCACCTCGACATTGACATGCCTTATGCGAGGAGGTGGACGGCGGGTTTTGATCGGGATGTGGATACGCGCACGATATTCTACCATTCCGGGACCGAACTTGATCACATGACGGACGATGCGGTAAAACTATTTAAATTTACATTAATAATTTAATTAAACGTCTTTTCGACTTGGTGATCACTGATTTGTATTTATATGTTATGCAGCTATTTATATGGACGCCGTATGCTGCTATATTAGATGGCTTGCCGGCCTTCTGTAGGGCAGGTCGGGGGGTTTGGAGGTCGCGGTGTCCATTGATACACCTGGACATCATAGAGGAGCACATGCCTGAGCGTGTCTTACGACAGTTTGGGCATACACAGAGTATACCCCCTGACGTCCGTCATGAGCTCCGACACCCGGCGGGACGATCGGCTGCCGTTGATGATGATTTTCGCTTTCATGGATGTTCGGCTCCACCGTTGGGAGAACGGGTTGGGCACTTTAGCCGTGATAGGCCATTTGACTCCCATTGAGCATTTACGCGCCGGTATCATCGTATCACACGCCGATTGATCGGCAACCCGGCTTTGCGTCCCGCAGGGATGTAGGATACTCGCCTCGCCGGGCAAAGACGAGGCATTGGTAAGTTTATCGTATTTAGATTTATTTAATCGCATTGAATGTTACGTTTTAAGAAATAACTTTTTTTCTGTTGAACACAAATGCAGCTGGTGGCCGTACAGCGTTTACGCATATTGAAGTTAGAGCATATGCCTTACCCTGGGCTTGCGGGGCTTGCGGCGGAGATGGTTAGGATATCGGAGGATGGTATCGAGCCGGGGCGAGATTAGGCGCGAGGAGGAGCACATTGGGAGGGCGACTATCGAGCGGCGCCGGGGAGGAGGACCGGGTGCTCCCGGAGGAGGACCGGGTGCTCCCAGAGGAGGCCGGTCGCTCCCGCAGAGCGGACGCCGTCTTTTCGGGGACGCCGTACGCGTAGACACCGCGGTGCTTTCTTTGCCCGCAGGACCTGGTGGTGAAGGACACCATCTGGTAGATGAGGCGGATGAGGCCGATCCCATTCCAGAGGGCGTTCACGGTCTAGTCCATCCGCAGCCGTTCCAGGCCGGTGGCAGCTCACCTGGGGACTCACCTACGTTTACGTCGGCCGCTCTTGCTTGCCGAGATACCGGGTCGTCATCACGGCGAGACCCCGAATGTATACATGGAGGAGCGTGATAACGTTGATTGGGCGGCGTTACGCGCTTCATTAGCTAATGAGCGGCCTGTGAGGAATTTAGAGGGACCCAGGATTCTTGACTTCGATGAGTTTTTGATCCCGGTTAGTATTTAAAATGCTTATTTGTTCATTTAAATTATTTATTTAAATATATATATGTTACTCATTATTTAGTAATATTTTATATTTTAGGATTCGACGCCGGCGGGTCACGAGCCACCCGCTCGGCGTTTTCTCATGGGTCGTCGAGCCGGCGGTGTCTTCCCATATGACCACCGAGCCACGGGTAAGCTTTTTATTAAAATTTCTTTTATTCAACATAAGGTCAATATTTAATATATATATTTGATTATTTAAAGTACTTATTTTAAATATGTATGTTACTTATTATTTCGTTATTTTGATATTTTAGGATTCGGCGCCAGTGAGTCCACAGGAGCGACCCATTCAGGAGCATTCTCGTTAGTCTGCCGAGGCAGAGGTGTCTTCTCATGAAACTATTGAGGCGCATGTAAGTTTTTTACTTAAAACTAGTTTTATTCAATATAAGGTAAATATTTATTTAATTTTTATAACCTTTACTTGGAATTTCGAACGGCATCTCGTCCGGAGACTACCTCATATTCACCACCACACCCGTACGAGGAGCCTACGGACCCATCTTAGAGCTGCTCGGGCGCCGTTGACACGCGGGTTTGATTAAATAAATAACGTTAATGTATTCAATATAAATAAGAAATGGTACTAATTATTAGGCCAAACCCATGACAAACACAAGGGTCGACTTTAACCTTCACTTGAGCACCTAAAGTGGCCCTTATTCCATTTAGACACTTGTGGGTGTTACTATTACTTAGACACTTTTGCATCGTTATCGGAGTAAAACCAACACCGGTCGTCCTCTACGTGGATTAAGTAGCCAATTAAATTGTGCCAGCTCATTTAAATTGTGCCAACTCAATTAAATTGTGCCAACTCATTTTAATTGTAAATTCACTAATTTGTAAATTCGTGGAGTTTTGACCATTAAAAATTGAGGTTTTTGGGCTGGTTGAATGTGCAATGAGGTGGCGCCCCCTTTGGTGTTGGTTTTGCTCCGATAACGGTGCAAAAAGTATCTAAGTGGAATAGGAATGACCGCTTTGAAGTGTTTAAATGGAACAAGGGTCACTTTAGGGTGCTTTGATTAAGTGAAAGAAGTGGATGATTCAGTGTACGTGATGGGTTTGGCCTAATTATTATATACTTTTCAGGTTCATCCTTCGGCGCCTGAGGTGGAGACTCCCGACGAGGAAGAGGTCAAGTTTCCAGACTTAGCTCAGCCTGAGGTTCTGAGCGTGCCAGCGGGAACAGATCCCAAGAAGAAGCACGTTCTAGTCAAGGGCGCACGGGCGGGGAAGAGGAGATGATCATGACTTGGAGCGCCGGTTATTAAGAGGAAGAAGGACGATGGAGACGATGGCGAGGGCGGTGGGGATGGCATGAGCCTTAGGCCTAGGGATAGTCTCCGGCATACTACATGTGGGACCCATCCTCGATAGTAGATATACATTAGTGTTATACAATTTATCGTAAATATTATATATTTTTTGCATATTTATACATATTACACATCCTAAATTGATAAAAAAAAGGTGACACGTTCGAAATAAAGTTAAGGATTAATTTAAAAATAATACGAAACCCTAAAAGATAAATAACGTAAAGCTAATGACTACAAGTCTTCAAACAAAAAGGGACTTCGAGCACTTTTCAACCGCTAAAACGACAATCCAAAGTATTGCGTTTTCTTTATGTATTGAGCCTATCTTATTAATTGTACAAATATAAGTAGGGTTCTATATAAAATATTGAAGTTCCGGAGTCTCAAAGCATGATTAATATACGGCTAAACTACGTAAAAAGGAGTGAAAATGTAAGTTGGAAAATGGCGGACTACTATAGCGCGAAAGAAATAGTGTGCTATACATAAAAGCCAACTATCTATAGCGCGATAAAATCTTTGCGTTATAGGTGAGAGAAGACAACACTATAGCGCGATAAAATCGCGCCAAAGCACTACGCAATACCGTTACAGTTAAGTGCTTTAGCGCAGTATTTTCTTTGCGCTAAAAGTACTTTTGTAACTATTTTTTTTGTTGGCGTATTTTGGTTCGAACAATTTTTTTTAAGGCATTTTTGTTCCGGACCCGCTGGTTCGATCCCTCCATATGGAACTTTTTTTTTTTTTTTTTTTTGGTGACATAGATACTACTGATATATTAGATTATATCTACAAAAACTACATCAAGGTTTATGGCATTAGAGCCATTTACCTGCATATGGAGCTATTCTTTTGAGAAACGATAAAAAATGGCTAATGCTTAAAACAATTGCAAGATTATGGTATAACAGGACCTGATCCGCCAACTTCCTAAAAGAAAGGATCCGGTCAGCCAATGCACGACGAATTGCTAATGTTTAGGCGATATCACTTCTTTTATATATTCTAGCATTTTTTGTCTTCATCTTATATAAAAAATTACATTTTTTTAATGAAAAGTTGTCTGTGACACCACTTCTCCTAAGGTGCGCGCAAGAGATTAAGTTCATGATCTAATTATGATGAATAATTGATGTATTTAGAGTCTAATAGATAAAGTTATTGTTTGAACCTCCGTGATATTGAAAATATTAGTTAAATTAATGCCACAACTGGGGGGCCTCAATTCTTCACTAAAGCTGGAATTCCTTGAAATTTTTTGGAAAACCTGGAATCTCTATCACTGTCATGATAATTGGAGGAAGATTCAGAGAATTTTCGACTTTAATTCAGTCAACCAAGTTAATTTATTGATACCATAGTTAATTATTATTGCCATGCCCCTAGATGACTTGCAAAGACAAAAGATGAATTTGAAATTAAAGAAATAGTCTATTCCCTCCGGCCCTGTTTATTTATCATTTAGCTTTTGGCATGCTCTTTTTAAAAAATTTCACCCCCAACTTTGCTTTAAAAATCAAATTGCCCCCTCAACTTTGAACAATAAACATTCTTCCCCCTTTATCCTATGAAATGACTATTTCACCCTTACTTTTTTCAATCCTCCATTTATGAAATACATTTTCATATTATCTATGATTTTTTTTTTAAATCTAGGTATTTATAAATTCTTATTTAAGTTCATTAACATTATAAGTAGAATAATAATTTTATGAATTTGTAACAAAATCTAATGCTGTTTTTTATGATTATTATTTCAATATCATATGCAATAAGTATGTATCTATGTATGTACATGCATGTGTGTGTATTAAGGTTCACTTCTCTCTTATTCTCTATTGTTCAAATAAATAGACAAGTTTTGGTTATCACTAATGGAATATTCTTAAATTATAATAAAATTCATTTACAGTATAAATAAATTATTTTAAAAAAAAATTGCCAATATTTTTAATTGTTTTTGCATTACTTGCATAGATATATATTTATAAAGTTATTATGACCTGTTATTTTTCACTTGTTATAAATAAATATTAATTTTTTTGATTATTTTTAATAAAAATAATTTTTTGTTTATTCTGCTAATTTATTTTATTAAGAACATCATTAACTTATATACTCAATTAGTATTTCTCACCTTTTTCTTCGCCTAGAAAATAATATTTATTTTTTATAAGAAATTTGTTACATAAATTAAGAAAATGAAAAATACACTACTAAAAAACTGCCAAAAATCGACGGATAAAAAACCGACGCACTGCGTCGATTTAAAAAACCGACGGACAACCGACTCCCTGCGTCGGTTTTTACATTTCTAATTTTTTTAATTAGAAAACCGACGGACGACGTCAGTTTTTTTGGCAGAATTTTGAAAATATATATCGGCCAAAAAAAACCAATGTCCCTCGTCGGTTTTATTAAAAAAAAAAAAATTAATATCAAACCGACGGAGGACGTCGGTTTTATTTTTAAAAATATTTTAAATAATATGCAATTCAATTTGTTTTTAAAAAAAATAATAAACAATTTTTTTTTTTAGGAAACCAACGGATAGGGTCGGTTTCCTTTTTTTTCTTTTTTTTTTTTTTTAAATTTTTGGGTCAAATCTGGTCAAACATGGGGGAAAAACCGACGGACAGGGCCGGTTTTGTCCGTCGGTTTTTCTTTAAAAACATTCCAGACGGGTTTTCATGCCCATTTGTTCTCCTCTTCCCAATTAAACTCCCATTCCCCTCAAACCCTAGCTACCCGCCGCCCCCCTCCCATCCGCCCAGCCCCGCCGGTCATTTCCCCGCTGCCCAGCGCCGCCGCCTGCGCAGCCCGTCCCCACCAACCCTAGACCCGTTTTGAAGTTAATTAATTGAGGTTAGTTTCTCTTAAATTAGGGCTTTTAAAATTCTTTCAATTTTAGTTTTATTTGTAGATTTTAGGCCTAATGCTAATCTATTTAGCTTTGTTAAACATCATTTGCAATGCTATTAATGTTGAATTTGTGAAAAAAATGTAAACTTTATTTGACTAGTTTAGTTGTCATTTTTTTTTTGGCTTGAGATTGTGCTATATTTCATGTTCTTTGTCAATGTATTTGTGTTAGCTTAGTTATCATTCTTTGTAATATTATTGATGTTGAATATGTGCAAAAATGTATACTTTAATTATTTGACTAATTTTTTTTTTTTTTTTTTGTTGGATTGTGCTTTTTGTTAGAATTCCATAAGTTATTAGAATTGTTATTGATCATTCCAAATTAGAATTAGTTGAGATTGTGCTTTTCAAAGTTAGAATTGTTAAGTTATAGTATTTCTATAACCTCAATACTAAAATGTAGATTTTATTTCTCTAGATTTACTTTTCAATTTTTAGAATTGGTTGGAATTGTGCTTTTCAAAGTTAGAATTATTAAGTTATGTTAGAATTATTAAGTTATAATATTTCTATAACCTCAAAACTAAAATGTAGACTTTATTTGACTAGATTTACTTTTCAATTTTTAGAATTAAAGTTAGAATCCATAAGTTATTAAAGTTAGAATTGTTATTGAGAATTCAAAGTTAGAATTGGTTGGGATTGTGCTTTTCAAAATTATATTAAAGTTAGAATTTATAAATTATTAAAGTTAGAATTGTTATTGAGAATTCAAAGTTAGAAGTGGTTGGGATTGTGTTTTCTTAAGTTATATTTTAGGCCAAACCCATCGACAAACACCTGTGGTCGTCCACTTCTTTCACTTGAACACCTAAAGTGACTCTTGTTCCATTTAAACACTTCAGGTGGGTCATTCCTATTTCACTTAGACACTTTTTGCACCGTTATTGGAGCAAAACCAACACCAAAGGGGGCGCCACCTCATTGCACATCCAACCGACCCAAAAGCCCCAATTTTTAATGGTCAAAACTCCACGAATTTACAAATTAGTGAATTTACAATTAAAATGAGTTGACACAATTTAATTGAGTTGGTACAATTTAAATGGTGGCACAATTTGATTGGCCACTTAATCCACGTAGGAGACGCAGTGGTGTTGGTTTTGTTAGATAACGGTGATTAAAAAGTGTCTAAGTGGAATAGGAATGGCCCACCTGAAGTGTCTAAATGGAACAAGGGCCACTTTAGGTGCTCAAGTGAAAGAAGTGAATGACCACAGGTGTTTGTCGATGGGTTTGGCCTATATTTTAAGTTAGAATTTTTAAGTTATAATATATTTCTATAACCTCAATAATTTGTGGGTATATTTTTGTAGATGGATCGTATGTGGATGTATAACATGAATAATAGTAATCGTGTGGGTGTACATGACGAATTTGTTGAAAATGTTGATGGGTTTATCACACATGCAATGACACTTCACCCTTTTCAAAATGAAGGGGTAATTAGGTGTCCTTGTTCTCATTGCCGGGGTGTATGAAGTATTTGAAAGGAAGCGGTTAGGGTTCATTTATATAGTCGTGGGTTTAAGCGAAATATTATGTTTGGACTGATCATGGAGAGCGATGGGGTTAATGGTATATTTTACAATATGGTTGTCGGTGAAAGTAGTGTGTCGTAGGAATATAGTCATGTCCAATATGATAGAGTTAATGATATGGTTAATGATGCTTTTGGCGTACGATGCAGGTTTGAACTTTGAGCAAAATTTTGAGGAACCTCCTAATGAAGAAGCAATGCATTTCTATAAAGAATTAGAAGAGGTTAGTCGTCCACTTTGGGTAGGGAGTCAGCATTCTAAGTTGTCTGTTGCAGTTAGAATGATTAACATCAAATCGGTTAATTTGTTGTTGAAGTGCTATGGACTCAATGATTAAGTTTGTAGGGGAACTAGTTAGTCCGGAATTCGACATACGTAAGAGTAACTATGAAGCAAAGAGATTGGTTTCCAAATTAGGATTGTCGTATGATAGAATTCATTGCTGTCCAAACGGTTGTATGTTGTTCTATATGTAAGATGCTGATTTATATGAATGTAACATATGTGGACATGCGCGTTATAAGCGGACACCTAGTGGAAAGATGGTTCCAATTAAGGCGAGACATTATTTACCTATTATACCTAGGTTAAAGAGGTTGTTTGCATCGCCAAGTCCTGCTCTTCACATGAGATGGCACAGCGAAAATAGAACGCCACCTGGTGTTATGTGTCATCCATCGGGAGAAGCGTGGAAACATTTTGATAGAACTTATCCTGATTTTGCTAGTGAACCAAGAAACATTCGTTTGGGTTTGTGTGCGGATGGTTTCACACCATACTCTGTTTAATTTGCACCCTTTATTCTTGTTGCTTTGTATTTCTTACTCCATATAATCTACCGCCTGAGATGTGTATGACAAGTCCCTATATATTCCTAAATTGTGTTATCCCTGGTCCTCGTAATCCAAAAGTTTTGATTGATGTCTATCTACAACCTTTGATTGATGAGTTAAAACAATTGTGGTGTGAAGGTGTAGTGACATATGATGGTGTTCAGGTCGCAGCTATGGCGCAACAAATTGCTGAACTTAATAGGAAATTAGCTGAGACTGAGGCAAAAAGAGTTGAGGAAAGTAACACCATGAAAGCGAGCCTTTAATCGCTAATGGCACAAGTTAAAAGCCACATTGCATGTGGACAATTTGGTATGCCCCCTTCTTCCCCCGCCCCCCCCTCCGGCCTAGAAGATGATGATGACGGTGATTACGTAGCCGGACACCGGATGATCGATTGTAGTAGTTTGGATTTAATAATGGACTTATGTTAAAACTAGTTAATGGTACTTTTGGTTGGACATTTAAATATTTACGAACTTTGAAGGTCTATTTAGATCGTATTTGATGTGTTTAGATAGTGTTTGATGTGTTTTATTATTACTTAGGGTGATTTTATGTGTTGTAGCTCTTTTAGAATTGATTTGGAGCATTTTAATGCTAGTTTTGAGCAGCTTTTGGCGCTGGTTTCTGTGGTGTGTGGTTGCAGAAAATGCATGATTTGCATGCAGGAAATTTTTCAGAAAACCGACTCAGTCCGTCGGTTTTCTGGAAATTAATTCTTAAATTTTATGAAAAAACCGACGCATTGTGTCGGTTTTTTATTTAAAATAAAAAAAGTTTCAATAAAAAACCGACGCAGTGCGTCGGTTTTTTCATAAAATATATATTATTTTTATATAAGATAAAAAATCAGAAATTAAAAAAACCGACTCAGTCCGTCGGTTTTTTTTAATTTTTATTTATTTTTTAAAATTATTGAATAAAACCCGACGGACTACGTAACCGACGCAGTCCGTCGGTTTCCAAAAAGCGAGGCTATGAAAACCGACGGACCGTAAAGGGTCGGTTTCCTGTCGGTTTCATTAAAAAAACCGACGCGGTCCGTCGGGTTTCGTCATCGGTTTTTCCCCTTTTTTTAGTAGTGATATAATGATTTTAAAGAAGTAAAAAAATAAGACAAAAGTTCTAATGTAAGGGTAAAATAGGCATTTAAAAAAATCCATAGAATAAAGGGGAAAGAATGTCTATTGTTCAAAGTTGAGGGGGAAGTTTGATTTTGAAAGCATAGTTGAGGAGTGTAAATGATTTTCACCCTTTTAAAAAATATTAATAATTATAGTCGCAAAATATTTTCCTTATTTATTGTTTGAATCCTTTAATTTTTATTTCTTTCTAGAATATTTACTCCAATTAAATTAAAAGAACTTTTTTTTGTACTATTTTTAATTTTTTAAAATAATAAAAGTATTTTGAAAATGACTATTCTTAGGAATGTGTTATTAACAAGTTGGCTTCATGTTTCCAAATGATGCAAGAAAGGGCATTCTAGTCCCTACGGTTCATTTTTACTTGTCATGTTTTGTTGAACACTCTTTTTAGAAATCATTAACTAAAAAAATAATTTGATTAAATTATTTTATCTATTCTCTTATCTCAATTTAATATTACTATTCCTTTTACGACATTAATCTTTCTTCACATTTATTGAAGTAAGAGTAAATGTGGAAAAAAAAATTAATTCTATCTTTATTTTTAAAATGACATTATGTTGAATCAATTATTTTAGTAACCATGACAAGGATAACAGACAGGAGAACGTATTAAACTTAGTAAGCAACCTCCACCTCTTACCCGAAGATTGTGGGTTCGAGTGGTAAGAAAAAGCGAAAGCTCTAGGAGGGTTAAAAAATTTTTTTTTTTTTTAAAAAAAAAAAAAAAAAAAAACACGGGAGTGTTGTGAACACTTTGCCTCACGTCTCCAAATGAAATTCTCCACCACTAAATTCTTGATCCATCGAATATTCAATGGCCAGCTAAGAGGAGTGAAGATCGAACTAAGTTGGAACTTTGATTAAAATAGTAAACTGTATGATTTTTCTGAAAGTGCAAGCTCTGACTAATACGTCTTTAGCCAACAGGGAATTGACCATACTAGTGGCTACTTAAAACTAGTATTTTGTTAATTAAATCCCACAATTAAAATGGGCGCCTCACCAGTCACCACTCCACTAGATAAATATTCCTCGAAATTTTGGAAGGCTTGGAATCTTTCACTATCATGAATTCATGATGATTGTATTTGTGGGAAGATTCAAAGAATCTTCAACTTCGACTCGGTGTATATATCAAGATCTTTTATGACTGGTTACTTAGTTCTTAGTCGGTTTTATTTTGTTTGGCATTATTTGCTTATAATTCGTTTAAAGTAAAATTTTAGTAGGAACATCCTTCTCTATAGTCCAAGTAAAATTGTTGTTTGAAGGTTTATATGGCATGGTTACAACGTTAAATTGGCATGTTTTGTCCTTTTGGAGATTGTCGTTGGACTTCTTCCATCCTCTGTCCATTTGACTGACTGGGGCATAACATAATTTCACCTTAATCGTCTTGTAATTTGAGTCTGTTTCAGTTGGGTAGCTCTTGTTGAAATGACCATGTTATTGTCACTTGTTCTTCCCCAGCTTGTAACGCTGCTAATACAAATTGATATATTAAATCCCCGAAGTCATCAAAAATTTATATAAGGGAATTAAGAGAAAAACTAAAATGTTATATATAGTTGAGATTCAAAGTTGTGACTTACAAGTTACAACAACTATTGGACCACTCTTACACTACATTAGAACTTACTTTATCTTATATTAAGGATATTCAACAGTATATCTAATCTATAAAAATTCTATTTTACCCTATTTACATGATATAACTTTCTGACGAATTGAACCCCCGTTTTCTCCTTTTAACTCTGCCGGTGGTAACACCCACTAAATTATCCCTTCAAACTACACTCAAAAGGAATATACTCAAATATAAGAACGGAAAAGGCTCGCCAATAGCGATTATAAATTAAAACTCATTAGTCGTTTTGTATTCTGCGGAAAAAGGGGATGCGACAAGTGGAGTATAAAATTAAATTCATTAATCATGTGTCGATAGACAAGCCATATTTTTTTATACGTGAGTCAACTTGGCAATAACTTTCAAGCAATATCTAATCTCTATTAGAATACTCTTTCTTTCTCCTTTTTTAATAACCAGATCTATTACCAAGGGGAAAAAAAGCATATACCTTGTCCTTCTGAAGGAGAAGAATTGAGTAGGAGAGTTTGCTGAAGGGAGGGAAAAAAGGCACAATAAGCAGTGACTCCAAAGCAAGAAAAAACAACTACTGAGATAACAAAAAAGACAGAAAAAGTTTCCATGATAGTATTTTTGCACTTCCAAAGTATGAGGAAGAGAGATTGAGTGGAGGTGGAAATTAAATAAAGATTTTGTGAACCCACTAATTTATGTCTATCAGACAGGGGTACAAGTTAGACTTTGCTTGATATGGATTATTATGGAGTTGACAAAAACAAAAATGATTTGATGTTTATTTACACATTCTAGTAACATAGCGGGTAACTGTTTTTATTTTATTTTTTATTTTTTGTGGTATTCGTTAGATGATACGTTACATTAGCACTATAGGTGGACGAGAACAACAACGTACTGAAAATCTTTTATAAGCGGTGTCTTTATTTAAGGAAATGAAGAAAAGACAAATTCGCGTGATATTTCATTTGAAAAAATAATATTTAGATCATATTAATAAAATACAATTTAACTTCTCAACAGCTTTTAATTTTTTAAATGAACTAATGGTAGCTTTATTAAAAAAGATACTAATTAATTCATCATTAGAGATAAAACAGATTGTTTCAACAAGTTTACTTGTTTTTACCTCATATAATTAAGGTTGCTGGTTCGATCCCTGCATATAGAACTATTCTTTTGATAAACGATAATAAACCAATGCATAGCACTTCTTTTATATAATTCTAGCATTTTTGTCTGCATCTAATTATATAAAAAAACGTGATTTTTTTTTTTTTTAATGAAAAGTTGTCCCATGACACCACTTCTCTTAAGGTGCATCCGCCCCTGAGCAAGAGATGAAGTTCGTGATCTAATTATGATGAATAACTGATGTGTTTTGAGTCTAATAAATAAAAATATTGTTTGAACGTCCGTGATATTAAAAATATTGATTAAATTAATGCCACAACTGGGGCCTCAACTCTTCACTAAAGTTGGAATTCCTTGAAATTTTGGAAAAGCTGGAATCTCTATCATTATCATGATAATTGGAGGAAGATTCAAGGAATTTTCGAGTTTAATTCAGTCAACCAGGTTAATTTATGGATGCCATAGTTAATTATTATTGTCATGCCCCTAGATGACTTGCTAAGACAAAAGATGAATTTTTCTACTATATTAGAAGAGTGGGTTGGATCGTCGTCTACCCACTCTTCTAATATAGTTAAAATAATAATAATAATAAAATTAAGGTGGGGCCCACTCTTCTATAATAGTAGAAATAAAAAAATAAAAAAAGGGACATTTAAATAGTGATAATAAGTTCAGAAAATGGTAAAGGTACGCTTAGAGAAAATTTAAAGAAGAGAAATTCATGAAAAAAGTGTAAGAAATATTTTCCTTGTCTCCTTTCATTACTTGAATTGGTTTATATACAAAATAGGAGAATAATATTCTAACCTAAAATAGGAGATTACACAATATACAAAATATGCTAACCTAAAATAGTAGACTACAAAATCTTCTAATGAATATTTACATATTCTATCACACCCCCGCAGTCGAAACGGGAGGCTTACGAACGCTGAGATCGTCCGAAAATCTTCAAATAAGACCCGTGGTAGTCCCTTGGTGAAAATATCGCAATCCGATAGCGGGAAGGAACATGAAGGACACGAACACGTCCGCGCGCAACCTTCTCACGAACAAAGTGAATGTCCATTTCAATGTGTTTGGTGCGGCGATGTTGCACGGATTTCCCGAAAGATAAATGGCACTCACATTGTCACAATATATCATAGTGGCCTTATGAATAGGACAATGTAATTCCAAGAGAAGATTGCGAAGCCAGCAGGACTCGGAGACAACATTAGCAACCCTCCTATACTCCGCCTCAGCACTCGAGCGAGAGAGGGTAGGTTGGCGTTTCAAAGACCACGATATCAAGTTATCCCCAAGAAAAACACAGTAACCAGACGTTGACCGACGTGTGTCAGGGCAGCCCCCCCAATCCGCATCAGTGTAAGAAAGAAGATCCGCAACTGAGGACGGATAAAGATGCAAACCATAGTCAAGTGTACCCTGAATGTATCGGATGATACGCTTAAGTGCACGCATATGAACCGTCGCGCGCATGCGTACGTGTAAGCATACCGTTGAACGAAGATAAGAGATATCCGGCCCTCGTGAAAGTAAGATACCGGGCGGCACTCGCGAGGATCGCGATAGTGAGTCGGGTCATCATAAGGAGCACCCGATGTGCCGCTCACCTTCGGTTTAGTATCAACCGAGAGGGTAGAAGTAGCCCACACGAAGACATCCCGGCTCTATCAATGATTTCCGTGGCATACTTGCGTTGCGACGTAAAAACGACCATCCTTATGTCGAGTGACATGAATGCCAAGGAAATAATTCAAAGGACCCAGATCCTTCATAGCAAATTCCGAGGCAAGAAGAGCCATAATGGAGCATCGGAGAGAATCTGAGGAAGCAGTAAGAATAATATCATCAACATAAAGTAGCAAATATGCCATCTTGGACCCCTTTTTGTAGATGAACAAAGAATTGTCAAATCTGCTGTTTGAAAAACCAAGAGAAGAGACATAATCTACAAAACGCTTGTACCATGCTCTCGGGGCCTGCTTAAGCCCATATAAGGACTTACGGAGTAAACATACATAATTCGGATGAGTGGGATCTCTGAAACCCAGAGGTTGATGTATATACCCTGTTTCCGGAGCTCACCGTGTAAGAAAGCATTCTTGACGCCTAGCCGATAAATAGGCCACCTCTTTGATAGGGAAAGACCGAGAACGCGTACGGATCGTAGCCGCTCGACCATCGGATCGAAGGTCTCACCACAATCAATGCCAACTCGTCGAGTCTTACCATCACCTACAAGACGAGCTTTAGGCCTCTCAAAGTCACCATTAGATTTTTCTTTATGAGTGAAAATCCACATAGAACGAATAACATTCACATTAGGTGGACGGGGCACTAACTCCCACGTCTTATTTTTAATAAGAGCATCAAATTCATCATTCATAGCCATTTTCCAATTCGGGTCGCGAAGGGCGATCAGAGGGTTACGAGGAAGAAGGGATTTCGTAACCACGGTATTTAAGTTAAAGAGGCGTTTTGGCTTAAAAATACCATGCTGACTCCGGGTCACCATTCGGGACGGATTGGGAGAAAGGGAAGGCTGGGGCGACGGCGGGAGGGCCCGCAAAATGGAGGGAGGATGGGGCGGTGGCGGGCCCGGTCGGGGCGGGGGTGGGTCACCGGCGCCGGGCCGGGTGCGGCGGGAGGGGACTGGGCAGCGGGCTGGGTCACGGTGGGAAGGGGGGTAGGAGAAGCCAAGTGATGCAACCACAATGGGAAAATGCCATCGTCCAAAAACTCATAAGTAATAGAAGTGAGAGAATGTAATTTGGAAAAGGGGAAGACATTCTCATCAAAAATCACGTGACGAGAAATAATGATTTTATGGGACGATAAATCATAACACTTATACCCTCTATGATTCGCAGATACCCAAAAAGACACACGGTGTAGACCGGGCTTGCAATTTGTGGATAGTTGGAGAAGGAAAGAGGGGGATAGCATAAACATCCAAAAACCCGAAGATGAGAGTAAGATGGCGTTCGTTGGTAGAGCACTTGAAGAGAGAAACGTGACCTAATAATTTACTTGGTAAAATATTAAGAAGATATGTTGCCATTTGTAAGGCGTGATGCCAGAACGAAGGAGGGAGAGAAGCATGTGCAAGAAGAGTCCGAGTGATATTATTGATAGAACGGATTTTTCTTTCGGCTTTCCCATTTTGTGAAGACGTATGTCGACAAGAAAGACGAAATGACATCCCATTAGACTCACAAAATTTCCCGAATTGATCATTATCATATTCCGTCCCATTATCACATTGGACATTTTTAATATGACGTTCAAATTGAGTGTGAATGTGGGTTTTCAAAGCTAAGAATTTCGGATAAACATCGGATTTCTTAGCCAACGGAAAAGTCCATAAAAATTTCGAAAAATCATCCATAAACAGAACATAATATCGATGACCCAATGAACTTAACACGGGAGAGGTCCACAAATCACTATGAATAATATCAAATGGCATCAAAGTTTCGGAAATAGATGAATCAAACGGCAACCTAATGTGTTTACCTAGAACACAAGAACGACAAATACTAGATTTATTACATTCAATGCTTTTACGAACCCTAAGACAATCTAAGATAGAATTTCCCGGATGACCCAAGCGAGCATGCCAAAAAGGAGAAGACAACGCCGCAAAGTTTGATGGAGTGGTGGTTGGATATTTGATGGTGGTACCGGATAAAGATCTCCCCCGACTATCACACCGCATTAGTGGCATCCCCGTCGAAAATCCTTCACGTAAAACCCATATGGATCAAAATCAACACACGTAATTATCGTAGTAAACTTCCGGATCGAGATTAAATTTTTAATGAGTTTAGGAGCGTAAGACATTTCGTAAGGATAAAGGGGGTTCGAGGAGGGAAACTAGTGTGACCACAACCACGAATTGGAATCGAATGACCATTTCCCACAACAATACCATTATTTTGATTGCTCAAATTAAAATAAGACGAGAGATTACCGTCCGAGGATGTCATATGAGAAGTGGCTCCGGTGTCCATGTACCAATTTTGGCTGGGGCGGTTCAAGGTCATGGTGTGCATTGCGGACTCAATGTCGGTTGGAACATACGACCCGGGAGAAGCCACCGCCGCCGTGTAGAGCTGCTGAGCTGGAGGAGGGCCCAAAATACCCTGCTGCCGTGGCGGGACTGGCGGCGGACGAGCCCAAGAGGCTGCTTCGGGCACGGCGGGGAGGAGGAGGGCGCCGCCGGGGCCGGGGGACCCCGCGCCGCGTGCCAACCGTCGTCGACCGCCACCGCCGCAGTCCACCGTCGTCGCCGCCGCCGGCCGGGCGGCCATCGCGCCGGCCGGGGTGATTTTGCCACTACCGAGCCGCGGCCCGAGCCCCCTACGCGCCCGGTTCCAGACTTGGCCGCGGGAATTTTTTGATTTCCCTCGGCGTGAGCTTGAGTTATCAGAGGGGAGTGGCGTGTCGTCGACCGAGGCCACCATAGCCGAGCCAGACCCGTGAGAAACCATGGCCGCAAGTTCACGTTCTTCCAAAACAAGAGAAGACCGAGCCTCAGTGAATGGTGGGAGCGGCTTTGCATGGCGAATTTGTGTCCCAACCCCTTTGTATGCATCAGTGAGACCCGAGACCAGTTGAAGGACAAGGCGGCTATTCGTCACGGGAGCCCCAACGTTTTTCAGTTGATCGGCAAGGCTCTTGAGACGTTGACAATAGGCGGAGGCATTGGGAAAATCCTCCATACGAGTCGTCGTGAATTCTTGTTCAAGAGTCACCGCACGAGAAGTTTGATGATCTTGGAAGATATCACGTAAATCGGTCCCAAGCCTCCATGGCAAGAGCATTCGGTTCGAGGATAGTGTTTAACGCATCGATCGAAATCGTCGAATAAATCCATTGAAGCACGGTGGCGTCAATGGTGGTCCATAATTCAATTTCCTCGTCGTTTTGGGAGCCGCTTCTCCTCACCCGTAGGTGGAGGAATGATGTGATGAATGACCCCGCGAGAACGAGCATGAATTTTGAAAAGCTCGGCCCATGTACCATATTGTGAGTTTTCCATCTCAAGAGTAACGCAGACGTGATTCTTGATATTGGAGACCGCGAGGGCCGGGTGGAACGTGGGCTTAGTGGGGTGGTTGGTGCGTCGGCCGTGGGAAAAAAAGGAAGGGGGCGATGGCTTAGGAGGAAAACAAAAATAGGGATTTAGGGCGTGAAGCGGAAGGAGGAAGAAGAAAAACCCTATTCTCGATACCATGTAAGAAATATTTTCCTTGTCTCCTTTCATTACTTGAATTGGTTTATATACAAAATAGGAGAATAATATTCTAACCTAAAATAGGAGATTACACAATATACAAAATATGCTAACCTAAAATAGTAGACTACAAAATCTTCTAATGAATATTTACATATTCTATCAAAAAGAAATAACGATTTAAATTGAACACAAAAACAGCTAAAGAAGTCATAAAACCGAAAGATTTAAAACTTATACCCAATACGTCTCACACAAATATTGAGAATAACATCAAGAAGACGAAACATAAACGGTCAAGAAACGTATACACATATTTTAAGAAAATGATGAAGTTCGTCTATACTTAAAAATTTAATACTACAACAGATGTTGACACATGAAAGCACTTTCAGTGTTGTTGAGTAGAAAGAGACGATGGCATGAAACTCAGTAGGAGAAGGTGTATTTCAAATCTTTCAATTGGAGAACCAAACCAGGAAAGTCATATATGGGAGAAGCGGTCTACGTAAAATAATTTATTGATATTTTCAATTAATTGAATTATAATACTTTCTATAATAAAAATTTCATAATTATATTACTAAAAGGTACTCTCTCTGTCCTAATTTACGTGACATAGTTTGACTAGGCACGAAGTTCAAAAAAGAAAGGAAAGATCTTTGAAACTTGTGGTCTAAAACAAGTCATAGATATTTGTGTGGATTTAAATCATTTCATTAAAGGTGAAAGGGGAAGTTTCAAGTTAAATGATTTCTAAACATAAAAATATATCATTCTTTTTAAAACAGACTAAAACAAAAAAATATGATACTATTTTTTGTGTTGGGCCAGTACTAGCACGAGCTTTCATCATCTAGTGAAATTAAAGAAATGGTCTATTCCCTCCGGTCCTGTTTATTTATCATTTAGCTTTTTGCACATCTTCTAAATAATATTACTAGTAATTATAGTTATTTGACAAAATATTTTCCATATTTATTGTTTGAACCTTTAATCTCTTTATTCTTTTTAGAATATTTCTTCCAAGTAAATTTTAAAAAAAATCAATTATTTTTAAATTTTTTAAAATAATAATTTTTTAAATAACTATTCTTAGGAAGGTGTTATGAACTAGTTAGCTTCCAAATGATGGAACAAAGATGACCTTGCGATTAAAGATGGGGGGCTTTCTAATTACTCCTAAGGTTCATTTATTTGTCATGTTTTCTTTTATATGCTCTTAAGAAATCATTAATTCAAAAAAATAATTTGATTAAATTATCTTTATTTATTCTTTGATCTCAATTTAATATTACCATTCCTTTTACGACATTAATCTTTCTTCTCATTTATTAAAGTAAGAGTAAAGGTGGAAAAAAGTTAATTCCAACTTTAATTTGGTGGAAAAAAGTTAATTCTATCTTTAAATTTTAAAATGACAGTTTGTTGAATCAATTATTTTTAGTAACCATGACAAGTATAATATATCGGAGAAAGTAACAAACTTGGTAAGCACCCTTCCCTTCTATTTCAAAAGTTTGAGTAACCAAGGGAGCAAAAAGGGGAACTTCCAGGGGTAGGGGTTAAAAAAAAAAAACTTGGAAGGTGTTCTGAATACTTAGCCTCACGTCTCCAAATGAAATTCGTCACCACTAAATTCTTGATCCATCGAATTATTCAATGGCCAGGCTAAGAGAAGTGAAGATCGAACTAAGTTGGAACTTTGATTAAAAATTAAAATATTAAACTGTATGTTTTTTCTGAAAGTGCAAGCTCCGACTAATACGTCTTTAGCCGACAGGAATTGACCATACTAGTGGCTACTTAAAAGTTAAAACTAGTACACTATTTTGTTATTTGATCCCGCAATTAAAATGGGCGCCTCACGACTCCACTAGTTGATATTCGTCGAAATTTTGGAAGGGTTGGAATCTTTCACTATCATGATGATTGTAAGAAAATTCAAAGAATCTTCAACTTGACTTGGTGTATATATCAACATCTTTTATGCCTGGTTACTTAGTTCTTAGTCGGTTTTATTTTGTTTGGCATTATTTGCTTATAAGTCGTTTAAAAAATTATATATTTTTCCAATGAGAAGTTTTTATAGTCATATAAATGTTATGACATGTTTAAGATTACAAGTAACATTATAGCCACACAAAATGTGAATAAATACCTTGAAAGGTCACTTAGAGCCCGTTTGGATTGGCTTATAAGTTGGCTTATAAAACATTTTTCAGCTTTTTTGAAAGTGTTTGTAAACAAATTAAAAGTCATTTTGTGCTTAAAATAAGCTCAAAAAAATAATTGGACCCATTTAACTTAGTTTATCTAAAACAGCTTATAAGCCAAAAAAAATAAGTTGGACTACCCCAACTTATTTTTTTCAAACTTATGCATGCAAATGTTTAAGCTATAAGCCAATCCAAACGGGCTCTTAAGTATGTGAAATTGCTTAATAAAGTCGCTCAACTTACTCTTGTATCTTTAAAATCCCTCAACTTCAACTTTTTCGCTTGCAAAATCATTCCATGTTAAGGGTTCTTAAAATGAGACTATGGATTGATACTCTGGTTTATGTTAACTTCATAGCAAATTGTTGTCCGCTAATTTTCTTACTGCTATATTTGCAATACCAAATAAACATGCCACAGCTGTAACAAGAAAAGAGAAGGTCAATCTCCTCTTAATAGTCATGGAGTACACTTCTTACAGCAACATCCCGTCCATCAATATTTTATGAATCCTGGGTGATATAGATACTTATTACCCAGCGAGACTTCGAAAGTACAGGATGATAATAAGCTTATCAACTGCATTGACCAATATATTGGTATTCTTCACCCACAAAATCAGCGTACTAGCTGCTTCACTGCTTTGGCTAGATTTGACATTCAAATAATAAACTGCAATTTGCATTGCTAAATATAATTTAGCTGAACATGTAGAGAAATATAGCAGAAGAAAAGTAAATCGGAGAAACCTTCTGCTAGCCCAAGATCGTTACTAAGATCGGAAGATTCAACTAAAGAAGAGGAAGCTATAGAAAGGAGAACTTTGAAATGGAAGAAAACTCTCTTGAATTAGCTTGAATGATTTTCAATTGGGTTGATTAGAAATGTACAAGATCATCCCTATTTATAGTTGTCTATGGAAGATTCTAGATACTCTTCTAGATACATCTACAAGAAAATTCTAGCAACCTTTATCTTCTAGTAATACTCTAGAACATTTAGTGGGCGTTTGGCCATAAAAATTATTCACTTTTTTCCGGAAAATTTTTCATTTTTTTTATTTTTAGCGTTTGGCCATAAAAATTATTTACTTTTTTCCTGAGTTGTATTCCGGAATACTAAAAACAAGAAAAATTTGTTTTTCAATTTTTTTTCACTTTTTTCACTTTTTTACACTACATTTCACCAAAAACTACAATTTCAAAATTCCAAAATAAGTGAAAAAGTTTTTGGTATTTATGGCCAAACGGGCCCTAAGATATTTCTATACGATAATTATTCAAGAAGCTACACTTGACCATTCTAGATATTCTTCTAAATATCTATGATATTTATTCTTCCAAAAAATTAACTTTAATATTTCACACTCCCCCTTAAAGTAATTTTTTGGAAGCTACCCCAAGCTTGTCGCAGAAGAACTCAACTGAAGCTTTTGGGCATGCCTTGGTGAAAATCTCAGACATACCTTCCTGTCTCCTCTTCCTTCTTCAAATGACGAAGGTTTTCCGCCATTAATTAGGCCTGCAAAGAAGCATGAATACGTACCGGCACACTTTTCATCTTTGTAGTGAGCTGGCTTAACAATATTTCTTTTTGGCCTTTGTGAACCATGTGAATTATCTCCATGCTGAGTTTTACATTCTTGAGTTTCCATACTCCCCCTTTTTCTTAGCTCCTTGACAATTGTGTTATCCGGAGAAATACCCGAGTCGGTGACGATCTGACCATTCATTTCCTTCGAAGCCTCAACACTAGCGTATGATCCACTACTAGATTCCCTTTCCGCTCCTCGCAAATTGTTTGTCGCAGCTTCCAAAAATCATATTGTTTGTCTCTCTATTTGAAATCGAGCCCTCAAGGTTGCTTTGTTCATTTATTTGATTGTTAGCTTCTTCACTGTCTGCTGGTAGATTTGCCGAGCTAGTGATTGACTCTGATATGACAGATGATTGACCAAAGACTTCAACTTCCACTACAACTCCCTCAATGCTTTCTCTAGAATGGTCACCATTTTCATATATAGTTTCATACACTTCATGCTCTGGTTCTATTTCAACATCCTCCACGTCCAGACTTTTATTACCAGTTTCATGATCTGCTTCATTGATTTCCTCGATAGCAGCTACCACATCACTAGTCTGAACATCCTTGGAATCTTCTTGCTTTTTGTTGAGGACACCAATGCCTGCCTTCTCCACGTGATGGACCGTATTATCTCCTGAATCCATGGTCCAGTCTCTTTCGAAATTGAAGGAAGCGTGGCATCTACTAATCGAGCCTCAGCTACGAAGCACCTTCCCCAATCCTCTTCTTCTTCAGCAGCTTTCTCAACTTGAGCCATGTTGCTCTCTTTGGCTTAGCAAAATCTTTTTATGTGTCCTACTTCACCACATCGGTAACATTTAATAGTCTTCTTACCATTATTAGAAGACCCTTCCTTCTATCTTGGCGAGCTTGACCCCTCATGGAATTGAGAATGTGTCATCTCTCTTGAGCCACTTCGCTTTTGTCTTCCTTTAAAATTCCTCTTGTTAGCTATAAGAGCATTTCCTTCCCCTTCTTTGATAGACACACTAGCCATCTGTTTGGCTAGTAGCTCCTGTGATGATAAGAGATTCTCAAACTCCTTCAAGGATGGTTGTTGAGCCCATCCTTGAATTGATGTAACAAAAAGAATATATTCTGACTTCAAACCACGAATAATAATTCTTCTCATTCGTGCTTCAGGGATAGCCTCGTCCGCATTTAATAAAGAGATTTCTGAACATAAGTTCTTAATCCTCAAAAAGTACTCGGTAATAGAAAGATTACCTTGAGTGGTGTTCGCCGATTCATTCTCCAATATATGTAGTCGGGCTTCATCCTTCTTATTGAACAGCCGATCGAGGGTCCTCCATATCTCATGAGCTGATTTGCACCTAATAATATGATCAAACAAGTTGTGAGAAATGGACCTCTTTAGGATGAATTCTGCCTTTGCATTAATCTGCTTCCACTTCTTGCATGCGTCGCCATTTTTCGGTTCGTCTGCAAGAGGACTTGTGTTACTTCCATTAACAACATCGCACAAATCCTCACCAACAAGGTATGACTCCATACATGTCTTTCATACCTTGTAATTGCAATGATTCAACAACTCCATCCCCAGTCTATTAACACGACCGCTCAAATCCATTTAGAAAAACCAGTTGAATCTACCACTAATCCGATCTTGAAACAAAATCCAGAAGCCAACGTATGGCTATGGCTCTGATACCATGTAGACAAATATAGCAGAAGAAAAGTAAATCGGAGAAACCTTCTGCTAGCCCAAGATCGTTACTAAGATAGGAAGATTCAACTAAAGAAGAGGAAGCTATAGAAAGGAGAACTTTGAAATGGAAGAAAACTCTATTGAATTGGCTTGAATGATTTTCAATTGGGTTGATTAGAAATGTACAAGATCATCCCTATTTATAGTTGTCTATGGATGATTCTAGATACTCTTCCAGATACATCTACAAGAAAATTCTAGCAAATTTTATCTTCTAGTAATACTCTAGAACATCTAGATATTTCTATAAGATAATTATCCAAGATGCTACACTAGACCATTCTAGATATTCTTCTAAATATCTATGATATTTATTCTTTCAAAAAATTAACTTTAATATTTCACAGAACAATCCATCCATACTAAACATTACAAAGTTCACTTCAACAAAATTATAGAATTTTTAGCTAGAGCAAACACCAAGCAATTACCGAACACATCTAAAAAAGGATTATTTAGTGTGTGCTCCTATCTACAAGACAGGGAAAGTTAATACGTAGTTTATTTTAAACCCAATGCAAGTTAGATTTTCGGTGACCGGAAATGGCATTTCTGTCTGGAATGACTTTGTAAGAGAAAAAGTTGAAGTTGAGTGATTTTATTGATAAAAAATGTAAGTTGAGGGACTTTACTAAGTAATTTCACATACTTGAGTGACATTTTAAGATATATACTCCACAAAAATGTTATAGAATAAAATCACAAGTTTTAAAAGTTTTCATTTCTTCATTAAATTTTGTGTCAAATCAAAATACGGAGGAAATATTTATCATCCCTTGTAAATATCAAATAAGAACTTGAGATTAAGGAAAGGGCGTACGAATTAACACATATGGATTAGGAATGATCGTCCTGAACAAGTTGCCCTCACGTTTCCAAATGAAATTCTCCATTATTGATTCATGGTTGACCATACCATACTAATATCTACTTTTATTACTACTTTCCTTCCGGAGACGGAACGTATTTTAAGTTTTTCCTAAAAGCTCCAAGAGTACCCAGGAGGCCAGGTTTCAATATCCACAAATGATTTACTTCTTCTTCCTAATATTTATCTATAACCAAAAAAGAAATAATAAAAATAATTCACTTCCCAAGTCCCAACTCCCAACTCCCAGTTGTTTTTGGTCTACTCAGGCCTTCTTATTAGAGTGGAAATATAAGTGGAACCTTAAAAGCGAATACCAGGTCTATTTTGTTGGCCGATTTACCGAGTACTATTGAATTTGCAAATAATACAGTTTACGCATGATATTATTTGTGCCGAACCAAAAAATGCATAATATGGAGTTAACTAAATCTGCACTACAGCAATATCAAACTTCTAATTAGTTGTTGATACTTAGGAAAAGTATCTGAAGTAACTGAGGCCAGAGCCTTGGTCTATTTGAAGCTTTTGTTTAGCGAGGGTGATAACCTCAAAAAAGATTGGGGATTATTTACACTACACAGTCAGTGGGCAATTTCCAGAATTTGGGGTTCAAAATATAAAAATGTAAACACACGAAGAAGCCTAAGGGGGTTCAACATCTACTATATAGACATAAAAAATAATTTTAACCTTGTAAAAACAGTGATTTTTTCTGCCGAGGGGGTTCGGATGAACACCCTCGACTTATGGCTCCGCCACTGTACACAGAAGTCCAACAAAGTCCACGATAAAAAATAATTTTAATCTTTAATTGGAGAGTATAATTATTGTATAACTACTTAATATGCCTACGCTTTGCACGGTCATAAAAAAGTCTTGATGAGTTTATTAAGTGACTATTTTATATAATACATATAGAAATAGAAGAAATATGACAAATAGTTAAACTAATTTTCATCTATAAAAAATCACGAAACTCTAAGCTTAAGTAGAACTTGATAATATTGTTGCATACTAATATATAACACTTGATCGATCAATAAATCACAATGAAATAGAGAATTCTAAAGTCGTTCCTCAGTTATCATATTTTTTCCAAAATTAACTAAAAACAATAGCAATAAAATAAAGGAAAGAACAAGCTCCTATTTTCGCTAAAATTAAATAGTATAGGAAAGTACTGTCTCCTAATTATAAAATTGAAAATCATAGAAATCAATATTTCAATAAAAATAGAAGTACTTTTGATATTTATTATAAATACTAAAAGTGAACATAAAAGATTCAGGGATATGAAAAAAGACTTCTGTAGTTTAGCCTTGAATAGTTTTTAGTAACCTATGGGCTTCTCACTCTTTCCAAAAATCAGAAACTTTACTACCTCTTGTGCCAACAAATCCACTCTAATTTTCTTCTCAGAATTCGCTGCAAATTTCCCAAAGTTTGTTTTTGGCTATTTCAGTATTCTATCACTCATAAGTATAAATTGAATATATATAAAAAACTCTTAAAAAACACAGAGGGAAGAAAACGAGAATTAAGTATGGAGATGCAAAGAGTCCAAAAGAAGGAAAAAGTCATAAAATTCATTCTGGTACATGCCTGTACAAGATATACTTCTCTAAAGTTCTTCTTGATTCTCAATTATTATACAAGTCCTTGAAGAGAAGAAAAAAAAGTGTAGTAGGAAACATGAGTTTGTACGAAGAAAACTTTTTAAAAAAGACTATCACATCTCTAATTCGTTTGTTTTTTCTCTTGAATTCCTTTCTCACTACTTATTTTTCTTGTTCCTTTTTACATAACACTCTTGGCTGCTGAAGAAAACTGGCTATCTTTTTCTTTATACGCAATATCTTGAAAGTCAAAGAAAAAGATCTACCTTGGCAACGAAATGACTGATATGCTCATTGCATGGAATGCCACACTAAAGTGTCACCGAGGCCATGTGAAACACATTATTTAATACCAATATTTGGGGCCAAATGAAAGTCTAATATATTATATCGGCACGTGGCAGAAAGACTCCCAGAATAATAAACACAATTGGCCTGAAAATTGGAATCGTTGGTTGCTTCAAAAGGGTTCCCTAAAGGTTGTTTTGTCTTTTACGTTTAACGATTATGGAGTATGACTTTTGGACTTCTCAAAACAAAATGAAGGAAAAAGCAAGAGAAAAAGGCAAATTTGTATTAGTATTCTCTAACTGTTGTTAATGAAAGTGATGAAAGATAACTTAATTAGGAAGAAATGCAAACTCAAGGCAAAAGTGAGTTTGGAGCCATAACATAGATCCGATTTTAGACTTCTCTACCCGGCACGACGTAACACTATTTCTGCAAAATTCATTGCTTGAAGATATAAAACAAACAAATAGTGAACAAACAAAATTATCGACTTGATATATCAGTACAGATATTACGCTGCGTTGAATTAGAGGTGTGCCGAAATAGATTTACATAGATGGTGATAGGCGAAGAGGAGAGAATCAGGTCTATAGTGACAACAGGACAACCAATGTCTTTTATTTATGAAAATATTGCAGAGATAAGTTCTTAATGTAAATAACTGTATTCATTCCCAAGTTGGGGTGACTTTTGGGATTATAATAGAGAGTAACGTCTGTTACCTTAATTGCTTCGTTTTGTCAATCGTGCCATTTCAGATTCCAGTTTTTTAGAATAGTAAATAGTAGTTAATTAAAGAGAGAAATTAGGATGAAAATTCAAAAAAACCAGGAAAAGGATAAATACTAATGCTTGATTTTTAGAGCGCCGCGTCACTGGGCCTAAGTCTTGCTTATATATAGATTAGAGTGGATACGTAATACATCAATTATATACTTATTACACATGATATCTCTTCAAAAAGAGTTTAAATATGATGAACCTGCAAGTTTTATGTGAATTATGTTATGAACCTCATGACAATTATTATAAAGTTCTTATACACGGAATATATATCGTTGTCTACTATAAATAATTCCGATTAAGTGGGTGAAATTCTTCTTAATTGCCTGACTAAAAATGTGAAAATCCAAAAAGATGAGTACACTATGAGAAAAAAATTCTCAATCTTTCTTAACAATAATGGTTACTTCCTTCTACTTTACTGTACAAAAACCCTGGATTTTTAAATAAGCAACCCTCACCAGCTCCCGACGACTTTTATCGTGTATCCTTTCGACTCATAGAGTTGAAACATTATAGAAAGTTTGAAATTTTAACCAAAAAAAAAAAAAAAAAAAGAACAGTTGAACCATCAGAAAATGAACGGACGTCATTATAATTCTATAAAGAAACTTTGCCAAAAATTAATAAACTTTAGTCATTACAGTATGAATTACAACAACGTAAGCGATGTAAAAACTGATAACCAAACTTTGATCATCCAAATAAAAGTACAGTAAAAATTAAGACAAGAACATACACAATGTCACGCATGACACATCATGAGTCATCAAACTCGTATTAAACTTAATCAATACAAAATCTTAAAGTCTACGGTACACAGAAAATAAAGGAGATTATTTAATTTCCTTCCACATCATAATCTGATCATCACGCATGTAGATCCATGATCATCATCGATCACTTCTGTTGACTTTGCTTGGCCTTTCTCTTCTCCATGTAAAAGAATCCAAATAGGGACACAACAGAGAAAACAGAGAACACAATGGAGCAAATATCCAACGTGGCATGTCGTCCACTAATTGCTTGAATGTCGAAAAGGTTCTTTTCCTTCTTGGCATCAGCGCTTTGTCCAAAGCCAACTTCTTCATTAGCAGAATTCAAAACATAAGCCCTAACAAAGTAAGTACCAGTTGGGACATCCCTCTCAATTGTCCAATTGTAATTGTTTGAGGATTTGTATGGCATGGTTACAATGTTGAATTGGCAAGTTTTGTCTTTTTTGAGAAGGTCGTCTGTTTTCCTCCAGGCACGATCTTTTTGGCTAATAGCTGCGAAACAGAGCTGGAGTTTTACTGTTTTGTAGGTTGAGTCTGTCCCTGCTGGGAGTGTCTTGTTGAATGACCATGTAAATGTGAGATGGTCTTCTCCAGCCATCAACACTGAAAAGATGAGAAGATTATTTTCATTTCTATGATGACTATACTAGTAAAGAATCTAGAGTTTAAGCTATATGTGTCATAATATTTGCAAAATCAGATTATTTAAAAGTAATTAACTTTATTTCATAATATCAATTGATAATTTAAAAATAAATGGTAAGTAACATGTTATAACAAGTTAAATTACGTTGATCGTGTAAAAAGATCGTTATACGATCAGTATATGTGAATTTAATCTATGTATCTAATTTCCTAATCAAACAATTAGCTCTATCAAGTCATTTAATAGCTGTAATCAATTACATGAGCAAAGAAAAGAAAAAGAAAACGATCATTACAAGACAATTAATGGAATGACCTCAATGCTTAGAAATCAGTAGCCATTTTTACTTGATATTTCCCTTCTTCCAAAACGAATAGTAAACGGCTAATGCTAAGAAATATGTCCCCGAAAAGAAAAGTCATCGACATATTTATTTGCAACAAAGCCTTGGATTCTTGTTCTGGGCGAAAGTGTCAGAGATTTAAGATGCAGCCACATGTGAGACTAAGTTACTTATTTCTCAAATCATTAAAAGTTGGGTACAAAAGAGAAGATAAAATCGCATTCCATTCTAAAATCTAATTAAATCCCTGCATTATAGTCTTCCATTCCTTTCTTGTTTAACAGAAAAATAGAAGGGGCTGATAATTCGTACCTCCTTGTCTGTGTGAAGCAGACACATCAAGAGTCTTCTTGAGGGTAGAGAACAAAATTTCAGCGTAACATGAAGCTACCAAGCAACATATCACAAGCGAAGCCACAAAAATAGAACGAATACTTGCCATTTAGCCGATTATAATCTGCTCACTGCCTTGCAACCAACAAGAGAAAGAAAACTGGAATGTGAAGAAACTAATGTAATATTCAACTGATGATGGGCTTTAGTAGAAGATGGGTTGCTTTATATAGATTTCTTGATATTTGCCACAAAAGGTGGCCATTTCTTAAAGAAAATTTAAAAAGAGGAAGTCAAACACAAACCGCAACTGGTAGCTAACAATAAGATAGTGTCATTTTCTAATGTAAGTTTTAAATAATAAAATACGTAGCTATTAGACGTGTGAATTGGCTCTAAGCCATGTTCAAAGGGTAACTTTCTGACGGTTTACAGACTAATAAATACTCCATTGTAATTTTGGGAACTACTTGTTTTGACAAGAGCTTAATTAGAGTTGACCTTAGTTTGGATGAATATATTTAGGAATTTCTGAATTGTTCGAAATAATATCTACTGGGATCTTTGCGATACATTCGATATGAATATTTAAGTGAGTTAAGAAGTTGGGCTTAAGAGTTTTGTCTCCTAATGCTTTGGAAGGACCCAAAACAAGAAAATCAACTGATGTAGGGTGGTTGATCAATGAGCTGATGCAGAAGGTGGGGTATATGTTATGAGAAATCGCTAATCGTATGTATAGATCATAATTGAGTTACAATATATGTCTCATTATTTAAGGCATCTACTAGCTAGTTGGGCTCATCATCTATATATATTTATTAACGCCCTTGGGATAAAAGATGATTGAAGAGATTTAATCCTATAAACAAAACGCGGCTATTACCCCTGGATCCTTATTAATCTTGATTCTTGATTGATATATATATACAGTTACCTAGGCTAGAAAGTTCTTTCTCAGCGCTAAGTACGGCTGCTATGAAGGAAATTTATAATTCAGATAATCTTAAAGAATTAGTTCAAGTTGTGTGCAGATTGTATATAAGTTTCTGTACATCATCGCATTAATAACTTACCTGTAAAGTAATATGTAGAAGTAATAATTATAATAAGCACGATCAGACCGATTAAAAAATAAAACAAAAATATAGTTTACTGTTATTAGCAAAAGATATATAGATTTGACGAAGAAGAAGAAGAAAAGGAATAAGAAAAGAAGAAAAAATTAAGAATAATTGATTTTAAAAAATGAATGTAAAACGTCACGTGAATGTTTCGTTTGACCTACTTTCACACGCTTACGAAATGAGTGAAGTAATTATCCATGCAACTTGGTAATACATGAAAAATTTAAATAGAAAATACTACTCCATATAGTTTAGGGGTAACAATAACACCCTATAATTTAAGTACTCCTTATTAAACTTGCAAAATGTGAATAGTTTAGAAGAATTTTAAGTATTAACTCTAACTTATATGGATAGTGTAAACATTTAATTAACAATAACAACATACCTAGTGTAATTTCACAAGTGGAGTCTGAGGATGATAAGTGTACGCAGATCTTACCCCTACCTAGTGGAGGTAGAGAGACTGTTTCCGAAAGACCCTCAGCTCAAGTGCAGCAATCAAAGTAGTAATGAAAAAGGCAATACAGCGGTGAAGAAAACATGGCAACTAATAAAGAAAGCAGTATAGAGTATTCAGTAAAGAACAACAGCGGAATATTGAGATATCCGAAACACAATAAACAACATATGGTAACAGATATCCAAAGCAAGAAACTACACGAATAAGGTTAATACTATGATAGACACGGTGCTCCAAATTACCATCAAGTTTGGTCCCGCTGAAAAGTGAGTAATCGCTCAACTACCCACCAACCTTCTATCCTAATTCACGACTTCCATACCCTCCTATCTAATTTAGTATCCTCAGTAAGCTGAAAGTGTATACATTTAATTATAGTGTCACAATATATAACTTAAACCAGACAGGAACCTCATATTGATTTCTCCTCAAAATTACTTTTTACCACGTCATGGATAAAAAGGTCCTTAAGGTGAATAATTTGATTCCTACTTTGATAAGATCTGCATGCTTCCAGTTAGAACCTTGGTCATAGTAATGCCAAAAGGCAAAATCCATATATAGAACAGCATCACCGCAAAAACTGACTGGAAATTTTTTAATGGAGTAGTTCAGCTACTCCAGATTATTTTCTTGTGTTGGACTCATTACTCATTCACTTTCAACAATCTGGAAATAAAAATACTCCATTTTTTACTGTATTTGATTTTAAGGGATGCATACATATCAGACAAGATGACAAGAATAACGTGGGGCCGGTTCAAGATGTACGGATCCTCAGCGGCTTTTCAGATACACGTACGAAATATTATCTCTTTCTCGTTGACTTTCATTAATTAGTGAGGTATATTTTTACCAACTGCATAATACACGAATTAAATACATACAAATTCCCAAATGCATGCAATTCCTGGTAAGGGGCAACAAGTGCCTTTTCATTTAGTTTTGTTCTTTTTCTGCTTAAAAAAAACAAAAGGTCCAGATTAACGGCTGAGTATTACAACAGCACTTGCGGTTGACGTCAGTGCTCTAACATTTTTATATATAAATTGAGTGGTTAATCTTGATTAGAAATATTTATATACAGGATCTATCTGATAAATGGAAAGGGAAAAAAACAAAAAGAAGGAGAATATTACTTTACTACTATATTTATATTTATATATATATATATATATATATATATTTTTTTTATATAGAAATGAGACTTTGGGGGTACGAACACTGCTTTGAACAATTGCACTAAAAGCATTACAAATTGTACTGTACACTTAGCCCATCTTTTCTTTCCCATCACACTTGGGCTCATCTCATCTCCTTTTGACAACACGTGTTCCCTACATCTAAAAGTTGCTCCATATTGTTTCCATTTCACCTATTCTACTTCCTTAATGTTGTTTTCCTCTACAATTCAGAGTTGTTTGGAATTATTGATTTGCAGTGTTTGATTCATAGTTGCACATAATTTTTTTCTTAATTTCTGAACAACCTTGGCCATGGATTGTCAAAGAGATGAGCTTTCTGGAGTAGTATGGAAGAAAAGGGATTTTGCAGCCAAGGTTTATGTTCTTCTAATTTCCTCTCCATTTATTCGTTTGAACTCCATGATTGCAGTGTTTTGGTTTAACTGCTGTTATTTTTAACTATTCTCTTATATTTATATTTCTAGCGCACACCAGGTGTTTGACAAAATGTCACTATTAGCCATAGACTTCAGAAAGAGGAGCTTTCCAGAGAATTTCAGAGAAGAGAGCTTTTGCAGTTAAGGTTTTTGCTCTTCCTATTTCTTCAGCTTTGTTTTTCTCAATACAAATTACACTTCTCCATGATTATAAGTTTTTGTTGTTTATTGTTGTTATTCTTTACATTTCTAATGCGCACCCCGTATTTTTTAAAATGTCACTAATATAAAATCGGATTTTCTTTGCTCTGTTGGGAAGTAAAATATCAGTTTCATAGTACCTTTTAAGTTCTTTCAATGTTTACTTAAGTTAATTTAGCTATTTTGAATTTGGCATAATACCAAAACAGGCCCTCAAACTTGGCCTCGGCTGGCAGGTTTGCCCTCCAACTTTGGGTGTGCACAAGTAGGCATCTCAACTTGTCTCCACTTTGTCAGCTGAACACTTTAACTTACAAAACGATCATTTAGACACGTCAACTTGTATAAAGTACACCTCAAAAATTTATGAGCCACGTCAGCATTTGTGTTTGCGCGTTCAACTTTATACGAGTTGAGGTGCCTACTTATGCACACCCAAAGTTGGAGGGTATACTTGCCAGCTGAGGCCAAGTTTGATGGCCCGTTTATGTATTAGGCCTTTGAATTTTGATGAGCAAAATTATATTTACCAGTTAACTTGAGTGTTTGCCATCACTTTAATTATGATAAAAATACTTTGACAGGTTAAACTATTGAAACAGAAAATCACAAAGGAAAAAAAAAAAAAAAAGGACGAGCAAATAGGGAAAATTCTCCATGAATTTAGAAGGTTAAAGGGTACAATGAGGATAATATCAAGTGGTTCCTACAATGCAAAAGGATTTACCATTACAGACTACATTCTCTTCACAAGCAATTTTCCAAAATGATAAGACATTTTATTGAAAAAAATTTCACTCGCTCAATGATAAGATGTGCAGGAAGGAGAACTGACGAGTATCTAATTTATCACATGTAATCTACTTTATTGTAGGGAAGCTTTAAAAAGCTAAGAATATGGAAAATGAAGAAAACCTTTCACAAAGTCATATGGCCAAATCAGCTAATACATAATTTTAGCAAAGCAACCCACCAAGAAATTCAGGTATATCTACTTCTCAGTGACTTCACCTTTGTATACTATAAATTCTAGTTGCAATTACCTACACTAAAAAAACCTTCCCCATCCCAATGTTGATGAAAGATATTCAAAATTTGCTTCTTCGGTACCTACCTGGGCTGATAGAAAAATGTTTGTACTTCTACTAGAAGTGTAATCTGTCGACCGTAGTTCAAGTTGGCCAACCTCTTATTTGACTGGTTGGTGATTAATTGGTTCTGATCTTCCCCTTTGAATGACATTTTTTAGATTTTTTGCATGATAAGACAGTTGCTAAAGATCTTTATCTTCGTACCCTCTGAATACTGTGTTTTTGAATCTTCATGCACATACTATAATTCTTAATTTCTTCTAGAACAATCCTCAAAATGTAATTGTATGTATGTCGACTGTTGGCCAAGTACTTTGTATTGTACAATAGTTACAATGATAATCCAAGAAAATTTGGAACCTCCGTTCACATCACCTTTTAATGGAGGCAAATAAGGTTATGCTCAAAAAGTTCGGTTCTCTAGTAATCTCATGTGATACGTTTCACTAAAACATAAGGTAATTGGTCACATAATCTTGCACTTATTGTATCTATTCGTGGACACTTAGAATGTGGACTTTGTCTATGTCTTCTCTCTTAGCTCCCTTCTTCGAGTTGATAAGTTCATAATTAACAGATTCATACGCTTTTTTTATTCATTTGCACCCCTGGAATTGTTATACTTATCTCATTTAGATACCAAATAATTTCTATTTTATTAATGAATGTGGTATATATTTGCTAGGATGTCATATATGCAGGTGATTTCAATTCGGATCGAGAAGAATGGCTAATCCTATACCACCGACGATCCATTATAGTGCGCAACCAGTATTCTATCATATCTGAATTCATATGGGGTATGGTGATCCCACACTATTAGAGTTAGCAGTTAAGATTGAGTCAGGTGAGTGGTCATAATTTATGAAGCGCAATTCAGATATTAGTTTATTGTTCAAAGGCCTCATCAAGTTTTTTGCTATCCAACTTTACTTCAAAATTTTCTTTTGTATCTTTTGAGAAGAGAATTTGAATTTTTAATATGCTTATAATTAATTAAATTTCCACCTGTCATGTGTGGTACTTTTTCCAGTGGTGTTTCTTCTTTGTTCTTTTGCCGCTTCTTACTTTTATATAGTCTTGCATAGGTTTGGAAGGTTTTTACTCAACCTTCCCCTTGGAGAAGTGAAGATTTGCTGTAAAGTTTGGTGCTAAAATAACCCACAGAAAAAAACTTTTGAATCTTTAACATTTTTAAGTAACAGCTATGTGGAATATCTAACTAAATAGTATATTGCTTAAAATATTAACTGCATATGGTATTGGCTACCAATTATTTAATGCTCTTAATTTCATTGGCCAGAAATGTAGCAAGCTTCATTCGCATCATGGTTGCGCTATATTTGGATTGGCAATTTTTTCCCCTGTATATTTTTTTGAAAGTCAATGATATTTTCTTTAACGTGAAATGGAGACATACTTAGGTTTAACATGTCGGCAGTCAATGAATAATAAACTAATAAAAGTTATTACTTGCCTCTTAGAAAATTCACAATTTTCTATTTCTATGGACTGGCAAACTATAAATTTTGCTAACATGTAAAAGTTTTCTCAAATTTAAACGTTAGATTGATTGGTAGGGGAAAGACACTTTCCTTCTTTGAAATAATCAAAGATGGACCAGTAGATTATACATTTTGCTAGCATGTAAGAAGCTTTTCCTAAATCTGAATGTGATTAGTTGACTGGGTAAGATTATATGGATGACACTGAAATTCCAAATTGCTTGGGGGTGATACATATACATTCTCATTTCTTTTACATTGATTTTGCACATTCATGATGTTTTAATTCTATACAGATGCCAGAATGGGGCTTCTCAAAAAGGAGATTGCATGTCTATATTCTTTGTCGATGCAGTGAGCTCTCTTCTTGGAGCTCTACTCTATCAAGTTGCTTTCGAGTATCGGATGTTTTAGGACCGATAGAAATAGAAATGGTCTCACGTGTAAACTTATAAATCGTATCTTAGAGTTCTTTCCTGTAAATGTAGCCTCTAACTTTTAATGCCCTCAAGTTTCGTTAATTGGGAGAATTAGGTGCAAAAAAAATTGCTACCTAAGTGTATTGTTGAAATTTATGCCATCAGCTTCTTCATTGCAATGTTATCATACGACTAAGGAAAGAAAGCAAAGTTACTCTGGAAGCACTCTATCATTCAACTCCAGTTCCTGTTATTTCTTGCATTATGAAATTTGGGGTCTCTTGCATCTTGCACCAACAATTTTGAAGATTACGAGCCTCTGATGTTGGGCCCGTGCTAATGGTCCATCTAGTACTTTATAGAAGAGGGAGTTCATGCCAGGATAGTCGACCATGAACTCCCTCAATGGTCAACTGAAATTAAAAGATGGGGTCCACATATATTAAAAAGAAAAAAAAATGAATGGGGAACCAAGAAAGGATTGAACGTGAAATAGCAAAAGCAATTGCGGCCCACATTTATATTTATCTTTTTTATATTTATACTTTATACTGCTTATTATTATGACTATGGCCGACAACTTTTTCCAATTAACTTGCCCATTGCTCATATAATCATATTTATGAACCTGTTCATAGTTTAAATTTGTTTTTGCTGTACGTATACATTACTGCCTCCTCCCGGTCATATTATTGGATATTTTTAATTTTTAGATTTAGTCCAAAATATATAATCATTTATATCATAAAAAAAGTAATAATTATTTTCTTAAAATTATCTTTCTCAAAGGGTATGTTCAAGCTAAAAACACAATCCCTGGGAAATAATTCTAATTTTCGACGAACTTAACTTCTCGTTTCATCATTCGTTCCAAGTACTAATGACACGTAGTGCTTTTATTTTCATTTTTTAGAGCATAGGTTTGTTAGATTCAATTGTTTTGACATTAAATTATGATTATTATTCTTTTTCTCAATAAATTGCATACTGCTATAATTATAGATTCTTTTATTCAGAATTAGATAGTCTGAAACTAATAACGAATTAGTATCGATGACCCAGGTAAGTTGGATCTCAAGAGTTCTAGCAAATAATGTGTGTCATGAAAAATATTCTTTTCGAAACAGGTTATTATCAAAATATATCAAAACTAAATTAAGGAATTCTTAACATTCTTTCACTGTTTTTACATAATTTAATTTCCACATCGCGTTGCTACCTTCGATCTTGCTGCAATAAATGAATCTTGAAATATAAAATTACTCATTTCTTGAACTTTATAATATTTGGAAAAATGTGCTATATTACGTTTGAATACTCATATTTATTTGGTTTAATGAAGGACAAATTTGATAATAAAAATCCTGCATATAGGGAGAGGTTTACCGATCCATCAGAACTTATGACGGTCTGTCAGAATTTTGCTTGCATATATGAGGCAAGTTTTTGCCCAACCATTTGTATTCTGAGATCCACCAAAACTTGTGAGTTATTTTTTTTTAGTTATAATTTTGAGTCATTTTTAAATTTATGACATAATTTGTACTAAAGTCCGGACAATCCTCAAGGACTTTTGGCAAGGTGATCCGCAGCGAATTACTATCATATTGTGACACACAAACTATTTTTATAAAACGAGTCAAAACCTAACTTTTCTTTCTCATTCAAAACCTAAAATTGTGGCACAAAAATATCTTATTTATACAAATCAAATGCAATATTCGAGGATAGAAAATGTTTCTGCACGGGCTACACTTATCTCTATCTAGTCTAGTCTAGTTACTACTCTTTAGAAGAGCCAGTTTATAGCACTTTCGTCGTCCGTTTTTTTATATTAAATTGTAGGCCCCACTCATGTTTAATTCCCCACTCATTTCTACTATTATTAAACAAAACAACTAATATAAAAAAAAAATGTGGGCCACATAAACTGGCTCTTCTAAAGAGTAGTAAAATGTGGGCCACATAATTTTAAGGTATACATATATCCGTTCCAATTTTTTTTTTCAAAAAAAGTTATGAGCCCCACATGTATTAAACAATAATTAATATTAAAAAATCGTACAAATTAATAATGTCCCAAAAAAATTGCCCCTAAATTAAAAAATCAAACAATATTTATGTAATTTTCAAAGTATCTCATTAAGTCAATAATGATAGATTCATTGCCACGTGCGTTTTCGTAGCAAACACAAATATAATAAAATTTTAAATACGGAGCACAAATTACAATGTTATATTAATCGTGTTTTGAACAATAAAACAACTAACATAAAAAAAAAAATGCGGGCCCCATATTAAACACGATGCGTATTCATAGCAAACACTAATATAATAAAGTTTTAAATACGGAGCACAAACCACAATGTTATATTAATCGTGTTTTGAACATAGTATCCCATATTGACAAAATCAAGCAATATATAAAAAAAAATGAATCCCATATTAAAAAAATAAACAATGTCAAAAAAAAAAATTCAGACTCTGTATTCTTAGCAAACACTAATATAATAAAGTTTTATATACGGAGCACTGTAATTTTCAAAGTATCTCATTAAGTCAATAATGATAGATTCATTGCCACGTGCGTTTTCGTAGCAAACACAAATATAATAAAATTTTAAATACGGAGCACAAACTACAATGTTATATTAATCGTGTTTTGAACAATAAAACAACTAATATAAAAAAAAAATGCGGGCCCCATATTAAACACGATGCGTATTCATAGCAAACACTAATATAATAAAGTTTTAAATACGGAGCACAAACCACAATGTTATATTAATCGTGTTTTGAACATAGTATCCCATATTTGACAAAATCAAGCAATATATATAATAAAAAAAAAGTGAATCCCATATTAAAAAAATAAACAATGTCAAAAAAAAAATGCAGACTTTGTATTCTTAGCAAACACTAATATAATAAAGTTTTTTATACGGAGCACAAATTACAATGTTATATCAATCATGTTTTGAACATAGTATGTGTATATATATATATATATATATTATATACATAAATATAATACAAACTAATAATGTCCAAAAGGGTGGGCCCCATACTAAACGACACCAAGCAATATAAAAAATAAAAATAAAAAAAGAAGAAACTATATAAAGCATGGGTTTAGACCCATGTTTCATCATCCGTTGTCCCTTTAAAAAAAAAAAAGGAAGAAAAAAAAGTGGAACTAACCACATCCAAACTCACGGGAAAAAAAAAGTGGACACCATATTAACGAGAATCAAGCAATATTAAAAAAAAATGTGAATCCCATATTAATAAAACAAACAATGTTAAAAAACAAATGCTTAGAAAATCAAACAATTAAATCAATAATAATGGACTCTTTAGAATAAGGAAAAAATTAATTTCTACTTTGTTTCATTTTAAACATGTAAAACTAATTTAATAATTTGAATTAGAATTATCTAAATCAAAATTTGATAAAAAATAATAAGTATTTTACACCGTTAAATTAATCGAATTAAAATTGAAAGTATCAACTGATATTCAAATATTGCTATTGTTTTATCTGAAAGAGAGGAAAATACTTTCTTTTTAAACAAGTCTTCTCTTTTAAAATGTATTAATAAATTTTCGTAGCAAACACGAATAAAATAAAGTTTTAGATACAGAGCACAAACTACAATGTTAAATTAATCGTATTTTGAACACACACACACATATATATATATATATATATATATTATTATTATTATCTAAACACAATTACATATACCTATACACTATAATCTGAAGTGTTGGGCCCGTGCGCAGCACGGGCATAGGCCATCTAGTAGTATATATAAACGCTTGCTTTTTTGGTCGTCCTCACAGGACCTTTTTGGCATTTCATTGAGTTGGTTTTCACTGGGTGAACTGCATTGAACATTTGGAATTGGTACGAAAAAGATAGAGGTTTTTGATTTAAGTACCTTTTGCATTCCACATTTAGAGCCTGTTTAGCTGGGCTTAAAAAAAGCAGCTTATAAGCCAAAAAGAATAAGTTGGGGTAGCCTAACTTTTTTTTTTTTGGCTTATAAGTTGTTTTCAGCTTACAAGCTGCTTTAGATAAGTTAAGTTAAACGGGCCCAATTATTTTTTTGGGTTTATTTTAAGACAAAATTTTTGTTCCTGCTAACCAAATACTCAAAGAAATAAAAAAATGCTTATAAAGCAACTTATAAGCCAATCCAAACAGGCTCTTAAAGAGTTACACGTGTTTCCAACTTTAGGATTTTGTGGTCCCTCTTTCATTTTGCCTCTGGTGCAATTCAATATTGTTCAATTGCGACTACGCAATTTAATAAATAAGAAATTTTTTTGTGATGATATGCTGCTGCCAAATTCAGTCTGCTTGCAACCCTTTTCTTTTAGGGAAAAAGTGCAAATATACCCTTCAATTTTGCAATTTAGAATAGATATGCCCTTCGTTAAAAGGTGATACATATATACCTCTGCCGTTACGCAAATGGTACAAATATACACCTGTCATTACATAAATGGCGCAAATATACTATTTTCGCTTATATAATTTTTTTAAAATCATTTAGCTTATTTTTTTAATTAAAAAACAGCCATGTGATTTTAAAAAACATATCTACCCATTTTTTAGTAGACTTATTTTTGTAAAGCCACGTGGTAATTTTTTTCTGGTGGGTCGAGTCTGGTTCGTTTAAAAAAATATCTCCGTGACTTTAAAAAAAATGGGTAGACTTATCACGTGGCTTTAAAAAAATGGGTAGACTTATCACCCAGACCCGACCCACCAGAAAAAAATTATCACGTGGGTTTTAAAAAATAAGTCTACCAAAAAATAAATGGGTAGATAAACTAAATGATTTTAGAAAAAGCTTCTTAGCAAAAAAGGTGTATTTGCACCATTTGTGTAGCAGCAGGGATATATATGCACCACTTTTTTAACAAAGGGTATGTCTGCTCTAAATCGCAAAGTTGAGGGGTGTATTTCCACCTTTTCCCTTTCTTTTAGAAGCTTCTGTCAAAGAATATTACTCTTTTCGTTTTAATATGTTTGTTTACTTTTCTTTTTAGAACGTTTTAAAGAAAATGTCTTTTTCCCTTTTTCATAATTCTTTAATTTCAACTTTTCACATGCCATGTTTAAGATCACAAATTAAAGAATATTGGTACATTCTACATATCTTTAGTTTAAGCCACAAGAGTGCAAAGTATTATTTACTTTCTTAATTAAACTCTGTGTCAAATCAAAATCAGACAAACAAATTAAAATGGAGTAAAACATATACTCTTATAGTTTCAACTTTCCACATGACATGTTTAAGACCACAAAATTGAAAAGTATTCTTTACTTTTTTAAACTTCGTGTCAAGTCAAATGAGACAAACAAATTGAATAAGGAGAGTAAAACATATACTCCTATAGTTCCTGTAGGAGTTTCTTATAGCTGAATAGAAAATATTTTGTCAATCAAATATGTGCCAGTTGGAAGCACATTAATAGAGAATTCATGCTTTAATAACTTAACCATCTCATTTAAATTCCAAATGAGAGGGTTGAGCATTTATTTCTAATTTCCTAACCAGTCTGAATTATTTTGTTTCACCGCAAAAGTTGAAAGGATAACAGTAACGCTTATTATTATATCCTTCCACGGTTTGGGTTGTGTAAATAAATGGATATTATAAATTAATTACTTGATATTTTTCGAAAAAACTATTAAAAGTGCCATATTTTATGATAACTTTTACTTCATTTGTGATGATATTATAAGAGACAAATATTTTTTTAATACAAAGAGAATATTAATATTAAGAACTAATACATATTATACAAAAAAAAAGTTCTTTTTGGTTAGACATTATACAAAGTTTGACTTCCCTTGGATACAGAATTTTCCATGATATGATGTATTATAAAAGGCTGCTATGTATTTTTACGACAAAGTGCACAACATTGTGGCATTTCAAAAAAATTCCGACAAAATGCACAACATTATGTCTATTCTGATCGTGATTTTGTTTCTTAATTTTTAGGTTTAAGAATTTGTCATATTTAATCTTATTGCAGTAAAAAAAATTAGTTTTGACTTCAATTTAAGATTCATAGATAATATCTATTGTTGTGCTGACAATCAAATAATTAAGCGCACAATTAGGTAAATAATGCAATCTGATATAAAGTCAATCGAAATCAATTTAAGCTTCAATTCATGGATAAAAGATATGAGTCATTAATTCTACGGTAAAGCTCAATTTGAATTATAAGATATTATGTTTACAAAAACTTGTAATGAAGTAATTAAAAAGGAGCATTTATAGCGTGCATTTATTTGAAAACAAAAAGAAAGTCTAAAACAAAAAACAAAAAACAAAAAACAAAAAAAAAAATCTTCATCTTCTTTAACTTTCAAACACTTTTGTTCTATGATTTAGTTTTAAGAAGTTTGTAGAAATGTCGAACTTCTCTTTCGATAAGTTAATGCCACAAAGAGCAAAAAATATTAAAATAATAATGATTTAAATTTTAGTGTTGATAATTTTTTATTTATTAGATTTTTTTTTTAAAAAAAAGAAGAGTAAAAGATGAGTTATGCATCGTAAAGTGGTTTATTGACACCGGTAAGTGATTTAGAGCCCGTTTGGATTGGCTACAGCTTATAAGCTGTTTGGCTGGCCAGCTTAAAGTCATTTTGTGCTTAAAATAAGCCCAAAAAAATAATTGGGCCCGTTTGGCTTAGCTTATCTAAAGCAGCTTATAAGCTGTTTTTTTAAGCCCATCCAAATAGGCTCTTAGTGACTTTTGTATTAGTATACTCAAAGTAAAGTGACTTTTGTGGGAAAAAAAGTGATAGTTAAGTGACTTTTGTGTTAGAAATTTTGTGAAAAAAGATGATCGTTAAGTATATCTTTAAAATTTACCCTCAAGAAGTACAACACCATTTTAACAAAAAAAAAAAAAAGGACAACCAAAATTCAACCCCATTAGATATTCCATGGCAAATTTGGATTCGTTGGTCAGTATAAAAATCACATCTTTGTTATTATCTTCTATTCTTGAATTTGTTGCTTAAGAATGAGGAAATTAGTTAAAATGGGTCTTTACAAAATGAATAGAGGTTTCTGATTATCTTCTATCATGAATTTGCTACTTTTTTGTTGATTTTTTTTAGGTTGTTGAATTAGCTAATTATTTTAGTTTGACGGCATTTGTTGTACCTCTAATAGAGTAGTAGTTGCAAGTATTAGAAACTGACCGCGGCAGATTTATCGTTTACTATATGGGTTCAACAGAACCCAATAGCTTTAACTTAAATTCAGTATTTGTATGAACTGAATAATTTAGTAGGCGTTTGGTCATGAAAACCAAATATTTTTCACTTTATTTGGAATTTTGAAGTTGGAGTTGTCTTTATTTGGAATTTTATGGTCTTTCCTTTTTGCTTGCACTCCTCTAGTTCCGCCTTTATTTGTTGCATCCAAGTGCCATTAATAACGGCGAACCGCTCTCGAATGTTTGTCCATAATTCTTCCGCTTCCTCTTTATGTGTAATCGTTGAGTGAAGCGTCGGTTCTATAGTGTTGCAAATCCACGACACCAACAGTGAGTTTGTAGTCCACGAATCTTTCAAGTCTGGCGACTCTTCATCTGGCTTCTTGATCATACCGTCAACGAAGCCGATTCATTTCCTTGCTCTTAGGGATGTACTCATGGATCTAGCCCATTCTTCATAATTTTCACCCTTCAATTGGACTTGTGTCACCACAATTCCAGGGTTATCATTCGACATAATGTCGTAGGGAGAGATTATTTTTCTTTGGGTTTTGTTTTCTTCACCAACACTTCCTTTCTTTGGTATTGCCGGTTTCTTTATCGTCACCTGCCATGGTTTTAGGGTTTTTTTGTTCTTTTCAACGTGGCTCTGATACCATGTTAAAATCGAGACAGAGACGAGAATTTAGAGAGACAAGAATAATGAGAGAATTCTTTTCTGCTTTGTATTCATCATAATGACCTCCTTATATAGAAGTAAGGTCTTCCTTCTCCTAGTCTAATAAGGTAACTCAATTCTAATAGAACTATAATTCCTATATTACCATAATTACAATTGTACCATAAATAAAGGGAAAAGGGTCAAAAATGCCCATCTACTTTTGGAAAAGGGCTAAAAATATCCTCCAAATAAATTTTGGGTCAAAAATACCCCTTCCGTCATTAAAGTTTTCAAATATAGCCCTGTCTTAACGAAAATTCGCAACATAACCCGATTTCATTTTTAAACCCGCTTCATTTAAAACCGACCCAACTAAATAAAAAATGCATATGGGCTACCCGCTCCTGTGCCTAGTGGCTCCAGATGCAGGACTCGGGAATAAGTTGGTCACATATTGATTTTTTATGTAGTTGGGTCGATTTTAAATGGAGCGGGTTTAAAAATGAAATGGGGTTATGTTGCGGATTTCCATTAAGACAGGGATATATTTGAAAACTTTAATGACAGGAGGGGTATATTTGACCCAAAATTAGTTCGGACGATATTTTTAGCCCTTTTTCCAAAGTAAAGGGGCATTTTTGACCCTTTTCTCAAAAATAAACTATTATTATATTCCCTCAATAAAAGAATATTCAGTTGTTTGAATGCACTGAAAGTGAAAAAAGTGAAAACAAGGTTTTAGTTGTTTTCCAAATTTCAAATACAACTTCAAGTTGTATTTTTAATTTTCATGGCCAAAGCTAATTTTAAAATAAAGTGAAAAAAAAAAAAATTCTCAAGTGTATTTGGAATACCACACATTTTTTAGGGGCTTGCCTAGTGCGTTTTTTACACTATACATCTCCTGTGTGATTTACAGGCTATTACACTAGAAGCGGGTTTATCCAGAGCGCACCCAAAAGGTGGAGGCTGCGAGTTTCCTGGTTTACAAAAAATTAATTGTAAATTTAGAACCTAGGAATTTCAAAGGCTAAGAATCTAGAACCATAAATTTCAAATCTTGAAGCCGCCTCCTATTACAGAGTATGAAACGTGTGTGCAAGATGTGTGATAAAAGTGCAATCGAGTTTTCTAAGGATATCATAATGGAAATATTGCATCGTTTGCCTTCAAAATCTCTGGCAAGCTTTAAATGTGTATCCAAGTGTTGGCGTAAGTACATTGCTGATTGCCGTCGTCGACGATGGAGGCCTCAACCGGATCTAATTGGTTTCTTTTATCAAGCTCCAGAGACCCATATAGGTTCAAAAATTCGTTTCTTTTACTCGTCAAACGAAGTAATTGATGGTAGTTTGGACGACTTAGTAGACAATCTTCTTAATTGTCATTGGCAGGAGAGTTAATATTGTCGCATCATCCAATGGTTTTCTTCTATGCAATTTATCGAGGGTTTCTTATTGTGTTTATAATCCTGCACTCCCCAAAACTCGAATCTACATGAAGGATCACCCTGCTGTTGGATTTAATTGTAAGGTAGATGAACCTGATACTGATTTCATCTCCTTTACTGTAGTTCGCTATGAAATACCTATGTATTGGGATTTACAGTTTACTGTATATAGCAATTGAAAGTTTCTCTTCGGAGACTAATGTGTGGACTGCAAATCGTATAAGTCTTGATTTACCACTTAGACTGTATCATTCTACCTATATGAAATCGCCATCTGCTAGTGTCATCGATGGAGTATCCACAAATCACTTTTCATGATAGTGAAGATATGGTGACCGCAGGCTGTTGTTATCTTGGATTATCTGGTGGGGCGTTGTATTTTGCGTTGTGCGTTAGACTTCAGGCAACGGTCACTGTGTGGTACCTTGAGAGCAATATTCATAGTCGAGATGCAGTATGGGTTAAGAAGTATGTTGGAAATGTCGCCGGTACAGTTCTACAATGTCCAGACGCTTGTGGACTTGCAAGCTCCCCTCGTATTGAGGTGCAGAACATGGCTATTCATCCTACTGTTCCGCACATCTTTTATTTGGGTGTAAGATGTTGTTTGAGTCAAAATTCGTATTTTACCCAAATAGTTGAATTTGTTCTAAGGTTAACCACTGTTGGTAGTAATTTGATACAGATGTTAGAATTAACACAAGCAAGTTATTAATAATTGATAAAGAATAAATAAATAAAAGAAAAAAGTAGACTTATGTCAATTGTAATGAACGACACTAATGGATTTCCGCGTTCCCAAGAATGAGTAAGAACTTGATGATAAAAGAATAATGATAATGATAATAAGAAGAGAATAATAATCAATAATAGTGTATTTTTCCAGAAAGTCTTGGATGCCCAGATATACAAGTGAAAGTCCTATTTATAGGTATATGATCCTATTTGGTGCCTTTTCCGTTGTGTGTATGTAACGGCAAATCATTAATTGCTGAATTAATGATTGTCATTTAATTCCTTGATTCTGGCCGTTAGGAACCGTTTTGCCGTTACTGCATTAACTCCATTTAATGCGTAATCAAGAGGGTCTAGCATGTTGTTTCCGTTGATGTTCTCTTCGTTGACCAAGTCTTCGGTATCAGCTGCCTCTCCGTAAATGCTGTGCTAGGCATGTCGACTACATGTTTGTCCACGTGTTAGGTGCGATTTTTCACCCATACAGATGTAAGGTTATTTTTTTTTTTGATGACATGAGAACCCACAGCCGCTACTCTTAGGGTGCGCACAGGGTAAACCCAGCTCCTGTGCAATAGCTCGCAAACAACACAGGAGAGATAACCCGCACTAGGCAAGCCCCGTGCGACGAATTCGACTTGTAAGGCAAATCCCCGTCGTCGTAGGCAGTGGAGGTTTCGAACCTGAGACCTCCATTACGAAAGCCCCATGCTCAACCAACTGAGCCACCCTGTGTAAGAGGTAAGGTTATTTCTTACGACTTTGAAACGGATAATGTAGAACTTGTGTATGATTTCGGAGAATCTTATAGGAAAACATATCGCTACAAATTATTTTCTTATGAGTGGGATCAATGGGCACGTCTTCTTTAGACTATGAAGTAATGTTATGCCATATTAGAGATTTTTCTGTTGAGTGGTGGATCGTTGCATGTAACTATTTATCTTGAAGTGCAGATCTGCTGTGCCAATTCATGGGTTTTCAATTGTTTAAGTATTTATGTTCAAAGTTTGAATCAGTATACTATAGCATATAAAACTACCTGTCTCCATGTTTATGGGGCTAGCTTAAAGAATTAGTGAAACTGTTTACCTTATACCTCAGATAATTCTTAGTTGCAGGCAGAAGTTAATACATATTCCCAACCCGCATCAGCCTTTTATGCGCGCGCGTGTGTTTGCTTTGGTACAATTGAAGGGGTATTATTGAAGTTAATATGTTTTCAACCTTATATAGAATCCCTCCCCCTTAACCAGAGTCTCAGGTTTAAGCCCTAGGAATGAAAAGATTCATGATACGGAGCGCTTCCTCCTTTAATGGGTCTTATGTGGGGCGAATCCTGATTAGTCGGGACCGCAAAGGGGGTATCGGACACTGGGCTAGAAACCAAAAAAGATATGTTATGTAGGTTTACTTTTATCTTTCTAGTTTTTGAGGCTAAGAATTATCTAGACTGTTAATTTATTCTCCCTCTGAAGTTGGTGCGCTTGCTCCACTTATTTTTGCCATGCATGCATCTGCATGTTCAGAAAAAATGAGGGACATCTGCAGAATTGAATTGTTCTCCATTTAAGTGATTTTTCTGCTGACAGGCTAGTATAAAAACATCCCTTTAGTTTCAAACAGTTTCAGGCAGCAAAGAAGTAAAGATCATTTTGTTGTTCCAACTCCAAAATGCTCCCCTTCTTGCCCAAGTTAAATAAAAAGACTTAAAAGTTAAACTAATTTGAAATATGATTCGTGGACAGAAGCTGCGGGTAAACCCTCGGTTTGCCCTCAACTATATACGTTGATAGGGGATAACTTCTTTGCTAGCTACCAACTAAATGTGATACTATCTACAACTCCTGAAAGAAGGCCAAATAGTGTTGGGGAATAACTTCTTTGCTAGCTACCCACTAAAAGTGATACTATCTACAACTCCTGAAATGAGGCCAAATAATGTCTCATCTGACATTCCTTCTCTAAGGAATGCTTATTCAAACCATTGAGAATAATTAAGAAACAAGAGTGTCGTCTAAAAAAAAGTAAATAAAATATTAGGGGAAAAAAATCATTTTTGAATATGTACCAGAATGTTATATCTTGTTTTCTAATTTTCTTGATTTGGTAAATAACATTTATTTCAAACTAAATTTAGTAGAGTTTCTTTTTTTTTTTTAAAAAAAAAAAAATAGATATATACATAATGAGCATGAACATGTAACATGAATTTTGGTAGAGTTTGGCCTAGTTGATGGGACTCGAACCTTGGTTTATAATTAATAGATTCTTGTGGGCGGCTTTGATGACTTTCTCGTCCTGTTCTCGACACGTTGCTCTCAAAGACGTACAAATTCCATACTTAGAAAAAGGTTGTGAATACTTAGTGGTGGAAAATAGGCAGGTTGGATCGGATTTGAACGGATGAAAAGCGAGTTTGAGTTCCAATATGGGTAAAAAATGGATTGAATATAAATGGAGGGGATTCGCTGAGCCTCACCTCTACTCCGGTGTTGGCTAGGCTAAATTATATCATTCATTGTTCATATTATCACAGAGTATGCCCCAATGATGCATAATATTCTTCTTTTTTTCTTTCTATATATTCTAGCTGCTCATAACTAAACTAGACTCGTGAAAATTATACTATTGAAATATGTATATGTTGACGTTCTCTAGATGTGAAGCTTTATGATTTAGTTAATAGCATGGTCTTAATTAATTATTTGAAATTATGTGTTAACCGCATTCGAGTTATCATTATTAAAGCATGCTATGTGACGATACAAGGGCGCATAGATCACATAAGAATGGATAGTTGAGTCGGTCATGGATTATATATATTAGATTCCTAACCATAAAACCAATTAAATATATAATTGATAATTAAATTTAATATAATATACTATAGAGTTTACTGTATTTTAATTTGGACATGAATGAGAAACGTTAAACTAACAATAATAGAAATGTGTACTTCAGTGCCATGTCCTCGTTTTCAAGTCTTCAAGTTTTTATTTCATTTTCAAGTTTATAATATTAGACCTTTGAGTAGTATTTTAAAAGTCTAAAAATTATATTAATCAAACATCTAGATATGTTAAAAAGTTTTTTTGGCAATAAAAACCAAGGTAGTTTTTTGAATCAAATGTCTAGCATTTACTAACTTAAAGGAACTCATTGAGGAAGGGTTGCTAGTAGATATAACAATAATAAATTTCTTTCCATTTTATATTATTATAACATAAACCCTAACTCATACAATTTACCCTTCTATCAATTGTATCGTTACAGTCACTAACAATTGAAGATGAGGAGATTTGCCGTTCCCTTCAACTCTTTCTTTGATATTCCCATTCCTGTTCGGCAATTTCAACAAGAGCTTATTTTTCAACCCATAGTAATACTTTCATTTCGGTGAAAGGTAAACTTGGGTTAAATAGCAATTTTGATAACTTGATGATGTTGTTACTGTCTTCCTTCAAATGGTTAGAATTAAGCCTCTTCTTCCGGTTGTGGAATTCTCTAAATTATTGAATACTATGCTTAAAATGAAGGATTATTCTGTTGTCATTTCTCTTTTCCATAAAATGCAGAAATATGGTATCCCAATTAACGGATACATTTTGAGTAGGGTGATTAACAGTTATTGTCTAATGCATCGTTCTGATTGTGGGTTTTCGGTGTTACCCATTTACCTGAAGAATGGGATTCCATTTAATATTGTCACCTTTAACACCCTATTAAGGGAACTTTTTGCTGAAAATAAGGTAGTAGATGCAGTTCAATTGTTTAAAAAGTTGGAGAGAGACAAGATTTGTGAGCCGAATGAATTCACGTTTGGAATCGTCATCAATGGGCTCAGCAAAAGGGGCCATACTGAGAAAGCTCTAAGTTTGCTCCCGTTAACAGAGCAACGGGACATTAAGCCCAATGTAATCATCTACAACAATCTCATAGTTGCCCTTTGCAAGGATAGAAACTTAGATGCTGCTCACAACCTTTTGAACGAGATGATGTAGAAAGGCATTCCTCCTAACGTCGTTCCCACAACTTATCTTGGCATGTCATTGGGAAATAAACATAAAGCAAAAGAGATATGGGATGGTATAGTGGAGAAAATTGAGAAAAAGTTAACTAGATGGAAAGCTCAATATCTATCTCTTGGAGGTAGACTAACCCTAATTAACTCTGTACTTGACTGTCTTCCCACATATGTAATGTCCTTATTTCCTATACCTTCCAACGTTATCAAAAAATTGGATAAACTTAGAAGGAATTTCTTATGGCAAGGGTGTAAGGAAGGGAAAGGGTACAATAACAGTGAAGTGGGAAACAAATCTTACTCAAGACGAATAGGGGTGGTCTGGGGATCGAAACTTAAGTTTACAAAATAGATGCCTAATGATGAAATGGCTCTGGAGATACCATGGTGAGGAAAATGCTCTATGGAAGGAAGTAGTCAGCGCAAATTTTGGTGAAACAATTCCTTGGTGTACAAAGAAAGTCACAGATACTTACGGAGATGGAGTTTGGAGAGCTATCAGGTCTCTTTGGCCTCTATTAGAAGCTAACATCAAACTAAAGGTAGGAGATAGAAGAAAATTGCAGTTTTGGAAAGAAAACTGAATTGACCAAACATCTCTCAGGGATTCTTTCCCAGATTTGTTCAGCATCTGCAACAATCCTGAAGCAAGAGTGGGTGAATGTTGGTCACCCCAAGGATGGGATCTTACTTTTAGGAGACCGTTAAATGACTGGGAAGTGGACAGAGTGGCATCTCTCCTTGGAAAATTAGAAACTGTTAGTGGTCTCACACCTGACTCAGACAAAATTACTTGGGAACATAGCAATGATGGATGTTACATAGTCAATAGTGCATACAAAAAAGAGATGTTAGATTCATCTGGGAGAATACAATATCCGTGGCACTGCATTTGGAAAAGTCTGTCTCCCACGAAGGTAAAGTGTTTCACATGGTTGGTGATAAAGAGAGCATGTCTCACACATGACGTGCTTCAGAAGAAAGGAATGCAACTTGTGTCAAGATGTTTTCTCTGTAACACAACAGGAGAAACAAACAATCATTTGTTTGTACATTGTAGCTTCACTGCTCAACTATGGACTCTCTTCTTCAACCTCACTAACACTACTTGGATCATGCCTGAACACACAACAGATCTGCTCAGTTGTTGGATTAGAAGGGGAGGAAGCAAAATCCAAAAGAGATAGTGGAGGATTATACCATCGTGCATATGGTGAACTGTGTGGAGGGAGAGAAATGATAGATGCTTTGAAGATAAATCCAATTCCATCCAGAAAGTTAAATGGAATTGTATTGTATCTTTATTTTCTTGGTGTAAACAACAATGTATAGTGGATGTAAATCATTTTTTTGCGCGGATTGCCCTTCTTTTGGGGTGGTCTTTAAATTTTGCCCCTCAAATTTGTGGTCTTTAAATTTTGCCCCTCATATTTGTGGTCTTTAAATTGTGCCCTTCGCTTGGAAAGGTGGGCGAATACATGAAATTCTGGGTTCGAACCCCCGCTTAAGCATAAAATAAAAAAATAATTTCGCAAGGCAGGACCGGGGGAGTATATGCCGGATCCGGCATAACTAAAAGTCTGCCCCATAAGGCAGAATTTTTCCTAAGACATAGTTTAGTTATGCCTTATGGGCAGAATTTTAGTTAAGGCATAACAAAATTATGCCCCATAAGGCAAGAACTTTTCCTTAAGGCATAGACTTTGCCTTATAAGGCAAAGTTTAAGTTATGCCTTAAGGAAAAGTTCCGCTTATGGGCATACTTTTAGTTATGTCTTTGGGGCATACTTTTTAGTTAAGGCATAACTAAAAGTTTACCTTGAAAAGTAAAATATATATATATATATATATATATATATATATATATATATATATATATATATATATATATATAAGGCAAAGTCCGCCCTCTCCGGCGACTTTTAGTTAAACATAACTAAAAGTCCGCCCCTCCCGAACTTATAGTTAAACATAACTAAAAGTCCATTTCCTTCCCGAGATTTTTAGTTAAACATAACTAAAAGTCTGCCGGAGGGCATAGCAAAATTTAAACTTTGCCTTATAAGTCAAACTTTTAGTAATGCCTTAAGGAAAACTTACGCCTTATGGGGCATACTTTTAGTTATGTTTTATGGGACACACTTTTAGTTAAGGCATTACTAAAAGTTTACCTTGAAAAGTTAAAAATATACATATATATATATGCTTGAGGGCAAAGAAAGTCGCCCCTCCGGCGAATTTTAGTTATGTTTAACTAAAATTTACGCCGGGGGGCATACTTTTAATGGGCAAACTTTTACTTGTGAAGGAATTATCAAAGTTATGCCGGACCCGCATACTTATGCCAAGTCCGCCCATAAGGCATAAGTATGCCGGTCCCGCATAACTTTGGTAATTCCTTCACAAGTGTCTTGATGGGGCATAGCGAATTTTAAACTCTGCCTTGCAAAGTTTTTTAAAAATTTTGACTGTGTGTGGGTTCGAACCTGGAACCTATGGGTTTTAGCCGAAGGGCAAAATTTAAAGATTTCAAATATGAGGGGCAAAATTTAAAGACCACCCCAAAAGAAGGGCAATTCGCACGCCCGATGTAAATCAAATTGTAGATCTATGTAACACCTCGTACTTTCATACTAAACCATATCGGTAATATCCCATAAATCCGAGTTAGATGTGAACGTATGAAACTAGTATAAAGATCATATTTTAGCTACATGAATCCATTCGGGTGATAAACAGTTGTTTTGAAGTCAAACCAAAAAGTGAAGTTCTTAAGGCCTTCTAAATTCGTCTAAGTCTGAGACAGTTGTACTTATGGCCAGTTTTTGGGTAGTGACGTTAGGAATTTGAGAAAACTCAAAACATGAAAGTTGTAGGCCTTTGAAACACCTTTCCAACCATATATTATGGAGCTCAAACGGAGCTCTGTGCTAGAAGTTATACCCGTTTTACTCTGCGCGAAGTGCTGCGCAATCGCGCACCAGAGGCAGTGTTACTGCCTTCGCTGCGCGATCACCTGCGCGAAATAACCTCTAGCTGCGTGACCGCGCACTGACCACGATGTTTTAAGAGCCAAATTTCGTTATATTCATTCCCACTTCGTTTTAAACCAATTTTTCTGAGGTAAAGAACCCTAAAGAAGTCTCTCAAGCCCTAAGGACTAAGCTCTCTTTCTCTCCCAACCGTCAAGAAACTTTAAGGTAAGCCTATTCCATGCAATCCAAGTCAATTCCAACATACGTTCATGATCATTAAGCAAGAATCCATCATTCTTAACATAGGATTTTCAAGAAAATCCATCTCAAGGTTCAAGAATTCAAGATTTTGGAAATCCTCTTCAAAGCTCAAGTCTTTAATTCAAGTTTCGGAGCGACTAAGGTATGTAGAACTTCCATCCACATGTGGGAATCTCTACGTTCTTCCCCATGCTCCGTTTCTTGATATCTATGAAGTTCAAACCCTAGGGCATTAAACCCAACATATTAGTAGCCCATAGTTATGTATTTATGTACATGAATTCTCGTATCTATATTCGTTATTGTATTCCTAATCTTCCATTACGGTTATTAGGAACCCTAGCTTAATCCATGAATCATGAATTCTTCCTCATGTATTCTCATTATGTTTATATGAAATTTTATGATTTTATGTAGCAAGTTACAAGCATGTTTTCAAGTCAAATTATATATATAATTTTGAACTATTGTTATTACTCATGAATCAAGAACATGTTTGCAATACTATGACAAGTTATCTTATGAAACCATATTACAAGATATTTCATGAAACCATGTTACAAGTTATTTCGTGAAATCATGATTACAAGTTATTTACAAGTTACTTCACGAAAATCATGGGCTTCTTAGCCAACTATATCATGTTCATGTTTTTGGGATTGCTTAGTTAACCGAGAAGGCTCAGATAGCCTGAAACTACGTCGCCACCGTAGGATAAGGGTTGTCGACAGGAGGCAACACCTTCATTATGCGGTTTGGATCCTTACATGCTTATTATTACTTAAATCTCATATGCCCGGCAAGTGCGAGTGTTCTCCTGGTAGACGCAAGTACCGCATCATGTTGTCGGTTACATTATAGCATTCCCCACGTTAAGAAGTTTTATATACATGTATTTTCATTGATTTACTGTTTTCGGACTTTACTCCCGTTTCATGCTCATGTTCAAGTTACATTCAGTTTCAGTTCATGTCCTATACCTATGTTGTGCCATGTTCTTCATTTCAGCAGGTTTTACATACTAGTACTATTTACCATGTACTAATGTCCCTTTTGCCCAGTTCCGCACTTCACGGTGCAGATACCGATTTTTAGGAGCATACACCGCGCGGTAGGATCACCTCGTTATCGGCTTATTGGTGAGCCCCCTCCTCTCGGGGTTCGACATGGAGTCCGTATTAGTATGCGGATTTATGGTAGTCCGGGGCCACGTCCGGTAGTTAGTATTCCAGACATGTTTTAGAGGTTTCATAGACAGATATTAGTTCACAGAGTCAGTTATGCTTTCATGTTTGCAGACTATTACGTTTTCATGATTTTTCATGCTATGAGATAATTTTAAGATTTTATTCCGCAAATTACATTTTCATGATTCATTTAAATTGCATCATATAGAGTATATTGTTTTGATGCCCATGTTGACAAGCAAGCCATGAGGTTCGCTCGGACACATGCAAGCAAGGCCCGAGTGCCGTGTTACGCCTAGGCCATGGTTCGGGGCGTGGCAATCTATTAGGATCTATGTAACTTTCTGGAGGTAGCCAGCATATCCTTAATCTTTGAGGAATACAACCTTACCAGTTTCAAAAAACAATAATACTAACTTTTAAATATTTGAATTTATTTTACATGCAAGCAAATTAAATTTGTATTATGCTAAATATAAATTTATGCACCGCGAAAATATTGTTCCTTACCAGTGACAAAAATTAAAGACACAAAATGGGGAAAAGGTGCAAATGACCCATATTTAAGTACCCCGGGCGATGCAGTCCATAAACACACTTTGTCAACAATCTAACTTCAAAAAGTTTCGCCGGGAAATCAAGATTCAAGAATCTCTTCATCCATATTCCTATCCGGTAACAAACATTTCATTCCATGTACATGTTTTGCTCAGATGTAGTATCAATTATGATAACTTTATATGCTCCACTTTCTAATTTTCTAATTGCTTTGCTTTATCTGTTCAATTATAGTTCTAAAGTTGAAATATGGATGTTACATTGGTGACAATATTATTGGGTATCTTGTTAGCTGTGCTCATTGTCATACCTCGACTGCTCAGTAAATCTAGTGAGTTTTTCTTTTCCAATTGTAACCTCTTTCGGTATGTTTGGCTTTGAATCTAGGGAAAAGGGTCAAAAATGCCTCCCTAAGTTGGGAAAAGGGCTAAAAATATCCTCCGTTACAAATTTGGATAAAAAATACCCCTCCGGTCATTAAAGTTTTCAAATATATCCCTATCTTAACCGAAATCCCCAAATCCCCCAAAATAACCCGATTTCATTTTTAAACCCGACCCAACTACATAAAAAAACCATATGAGACCAACTTGTTCCCGAATCGTACATCTGGAGCCACTAGGCACATGAGCGGGTAACCCATATGCGTTTTTTATTTAGTTGGGTCGGGTTTAAATGGAGTGGGTTTAAAAATGAAATCGGGTTATGTTGGGTATTTTCGTTAAGACAGAGGTATATTTGAAAACTTTAATGACGGGAGGGGTATTTTTGAGCCAAATTTGTAATGGAGGATATTGAACCCTTTTCCCAAAATAGAGAGGTATTTTTGAGCCTTTTCCCATGTTTTTATGTTTTGAATTTGATGTTTGATTATTGTCATTTTGTGTTCTATTACAGATCAGCCCAAAAAGGTTACATCAAATGCTCAGAACAAGGTACTGTTTTAATTTACAGTCATTTGGTTGTCTAATTTGGTATGATAAACTACTTTTGTTGTTAAATTTAGGCAGTTCATGATGTTAACAAGTAACTATGTCTGTCAGTATAAAAGTTGAAGCATTTTAGTTTGTATTAAAAAAAACCACCTTGAACCTAACTCAACCCTAGAAGCGAACTCATAGACTAAAACTCATAGATTGTGTAGGATTCTAATAGAAGAATTAACCTAAATAGTCGCTCACCCAACCGCCTAAATTAAAATATTAAAAATGGCCGGCAGATGTATAATACTAGTATAACTCATGTATAATACGCTTATAATTTATGTATACCAGCTAGGGAAAGTAAACGTTGAATCTGACCAGCTAATTGTATAAAGATTCCATTCTAATACCCCGACATAGGTACGGCCGGCACCTAGAGTAGAGTAAGATAACGTGGGTGGCCCAAAATTAGGGATGGATCTAATTGTGATACCACTTTAAGAAAACAAACCTTGGTCTAAGTCAATTCCAAAAGCTAGTTTAACGGTAATGAATTTACGTTGTGGTTTACTCATGTGTTAGGTTTGTCTCCACTTAGATGGTAGATAATAAAATGCTTGAACTGTTTTCTTTTCTTGATATACATGTGTTTATTCTTAAACCTTTTTTGTGTGTGTTGGGGTGGGGCAGGGGGATGGAATGTCTTTCTCATCTTTAAATTTATCCCCGGTGTTCTGCGATTGCTGATTGCTTCTTTTTCTTTCTTATTTTTGGGATATGTTCTTTTTGAACTGAAGGCAGTCCTATCATATAGCAAAGCCGAAGTTGCACTGCATAACAAGAGAACCGATTGCTGGATTATTATCAAAGATAAGGTCTTTTTGATTCGCTTCTTCACCACATAAAGCATTACTTACACTTGTAGAATATTAACGTTTCTACCTTACATTCTTTTCCTAATGTCTTCTCTTCTCCGCTTTTTTCTGTTTTTAGGTGTTTGATGTTACCTCGTATGTCGAAGAACACCCTGGGGGTGATGCTATCCTAGCGCATGCTGGTGATGATTCAACTGAAGGTTTTTATGGGTAAGTTATTTTAAAAATATCTTTCTTTCACGAAATTAGTTACATTAAGAAATTGTCTGAGGAGATAAATGGTTACAATTAAAATTGTCCAAATTTGTCTTTTTACTCTAGTGTCCTCCGATAATCCCTTATGGCATGTCACCAGCTGATTTGATTTTTCCTACATGTCTTTCATATTCTTAGAATCTTTGGGGAAGTTCGTCTTAGCTTCCTGCTATATCGCTTCTTATACTGAATCCAAATTTTGGGGAGTACTCCCTACATTGCAATTTGTTTGTCTTAGTTTGACTAGGCATGAAATTTAAGAAAGTAAAGAAGAATTTTAAATCTTGTGGTCTTAAACATGTCATATGCAATGTTGAAATTAAAGAGTTCTGAAATTAGGAAAAAGGCATTCTTTTTTAAACAGACTAAAAAGGAAGTAAGACGAACAAATTGAAACAGAGGGAGTATTAGCTTTTGTAGACTTATGCATGATCACTTGGTTTGTCGCTCTTTTCATTGTCGTCCTCTAAGTTCATTTTTCCTGAGATAGGATACTTAATGTAGCCTCTTAACTATGTAATCACCGGTCATGCTTATCCTATTCCATTTGTGGTTCTCAGTTCCCTCCGTTGCGTTATTTCTCAAAGTTTCATTGTTGGTTGTTGTATTATCTTAGTAGTTGGGTTCTATTAACCGTATAAATCATGGTCACATTCTTGTTGCAGGCCACAACATGCTACACGAGTATTTGAAATGATTGATGACTTCCGCATCGGAGATCTAGAAAAATAATTGCTTACTTCCATCAAATGGTAAGAAAATGTTTATCTGAAGTCAAAATTCAAGAAGTGCCTGCCTCGTGATGAAGCATCAGTTATGTCTACGGCGACCTATTGCCCTGTTACCCGTCTTCCCATATCAAGCTCTGCATTGCTGATATTCGCGAATTCAGTTGTTATGTCATCTTCTTTTGTTAATCAGCTCAGCATAGATTTGAAACCCAATTTTTCATGCACTTTGGTGTATGTGCCTCATCTAGTAATATGCAAAAGCTCTAGCCTCTGTCCACCCTTTGACGTTTTCGTCGTGTTAAAACCTCAAATATTGTTGAGTCTGAAGTGCACAGATACCCGACTTCGTGATCACCACTTAAGCCGTTGTCGTAACATATAAAAAAGTTTGCAAGTCTATCTACTTCGAAATAACTTTAGATATGCGATGTCTGAAATTTTTTTTGACTGAACTTCAAGCACATTTGGCTGGATTTGTCTGAATTTCAGTCATATACTCATATGTGCACTACAAGAAAGTACAGAAATGACAGCAACTCTTTTGGCAACAAAAATAATATAGTTGGCAAAATTCAATATTTGGCAACAACTTAATTTTATTGTTGGCAGAGATGATGAATCTTTTAAAAATGAACTTTTTTTTTGTCGTCAAACAATTTAATTTTGTTGTCATAGTATTGACTATTGTTGCCAAGAGTACTTCTGGCTAGGGGTGTCAATGGTTCGGTTCGGTTGGTTTTTTGCAAAAAAATATACCATACCAACTTTTCGGTTATGCTACTATATATAACCATAATTAAACTTTTTAAAACCGCTCCAATCATATCGATTTTTCTTTGATATCAGTACGGTTCGGTTAATTTTCGTTTTTTTTTGTTTGTGAAAAATCAACTAATACAAAACGGGAAATAAAAAAATAGAAGTTAAGAATTAAAAGTGACGGAAGAAACAAACTGAAAATACACTAACATTATTGATGAACCTCACAGATATAATGACATATACGTATAACTTATAATAAACACACTACGCTATAAAATAATACTAGCAAGGCTGCAAACTAACAATTGTATCAAGACATGACAATTGGTGTTTAAAGAATATTTTTATTATTAAAAATTATTGAAAACTAAAACTACATAAATTAATTTTCATATAAGTTCCAGTGCAATGAGAAAGGGTAATTGTATTAAATTTTTAGTTTAAGAATTTGCAATATGAAGTTATATGTAGATGCTACCATTGTTAAGCACAATAAGAACTTCAAAAATTTAGAAAATAAATAGAGGGAACAAAAAGAAGAGGAGGAGAAACAAACCTTTCCTTCTTCTGGAGTAGTTCATGACATTGTTGTGTAGTGGTATTCGCGACTTTCTGTATTTTATTTCAATAGGAGTAGGTTTAAGTTTTAATTATAGTCCTCTCCATTTTAATTCATCCCAAGGCAAGGTCTAAGGTTAAAATATCTAATGATATGTATTATAAATTTGACACATAAAATATATTTTTTACATGTATATTTATTTGGTTCAGTTCGATATTTTTTTTTATAAAATAAAAACCCACCCTAATTATTTGGTACGGTTATAATTTTATATTAAAACCTTTGATTTTATTAAAAAGAACCTAAAAATCGATTCAGTATGGTACAGTTTGGTCGGTTCAATCGGTTTTTGAAAAACCATTGACACCCCTACTTTTGGCAACAACAAAAAATTTGTTGTACGTCGTTGCAATAACAACCGATGAGAAAAGTTTATGCAACAAAAAAAAAAAATGTTGTTGCCAAAAGTACTTTTTGCAATAATAGTCTATCTATGGTAACAAAAGAATTTTTGTTAGCAAATGTCTTCTTTCTTATAGTGGTGGCTGAATTAAGTCATTTTTGTCTGAACAAGATTCTAAAAGTTGGCTGAAATTTAGTCATTTTTCCTGAATTTCAAGTACATATGGTAGGACTTTAATTTATTTGAACTTCAACCATCTCCTGAGTCATATGGTTGAAATTTAGTCATTTTTGCTTGAACTTCAGGTAGCTTGACTTTAATATTGTCTGAACTTCAACCATATATATGTAACTTCAAATTCCCAAGTAGTTAGATGTGCAAAATAATTTAAAAAGTAAATACTTATTAAATAGCAACATCCAAATATGATACACGACGAAATTCTTAGTAATGCTGAGGTGAAACTCAAAGAAAATGCCGTGTAAATTGGCCATTTTTCTAATTCTGGTTTCGCAGGCTTAGCCCATAACCAGCTAAAGCTGCTGGTTGAGAGCCCCATAAAGTCTAAGATAAATAGAAAATAAAGGAGATGATTTAATTTACTTCCACATCATAATCTGATCATCACGCATGTAGATCCATTATCATCATCATCGATCACTTCTGTTGACTTTGCTTAGCCTTTCTCTTCTCCATGTAGAAAAATCCAAAGAGGGACACAACAGAGAAAACAGAGAACACAATGGAGCAAATATCCAACGTGGCATGTCGTCCACTAATTGCTTGAATGTCGAAAAGGTTCTTTTCCTTCTTGGCATCAGCGCTTTGTCCAAAGCCAACTTCTTCATTAGCAGAATTCAAAACATAAGCCCTAACAAAGTAAGTACCAGTTGGGACATCCCTCTCAATTGTCCAACTGTAATTGTTAGAGGATTTGTATGGCATGGTTACAATGTTGAATTGGCAAGTTTTGTCTTTTTTGAGAAGGTCGTCTGTTTTCCTCCAGGCACGATCTTTTTGGCTAATAGCTGCGAAACAGAGTTGAAGTTTCTTGTTTTGTAGTTTGAGTCTGTTCCTGCTGGGAGTGTCTTGTTGAATGACCATTTGAATGTGAGTTGGTCTTCTCCAGCCATCAGTACTGGAAAAAATCAAATATTCTTAATTAATATGGAAAATGTTAAACATATTTTCTTCTATTTTAAGATTTTTTCGTCAAGAAATTGTTTCATATCTATGACGACTACATGTATCTAATATCCTAATAGCTTTAGTTAATTACATAAGGAAAGAAAAGGAAGACAAACCGATAATTACAAGATAACTAATGGAATATGCCCTCATTGCTTAGAGATGATTAATGTATACTTTCTCAGTTCTAATTTATGTGACATAGTTTGAATTGTCATCAAGTTTAAAAAAGAAATATAAAATTTCTAATCATAATTAAACATGTTATAACATTTGTGTTGCTATACATTTGAAACTTGTGATCTTAAACAAGTAATAACATATGTGTGGTTATAAAAAATTTCTCTAATTTTTTTTGGAATAGATTAAAAATGAGAGTGGTCACATAAATTGGAAAGGAGGAAATAACTTTTACTGTATTTGTTATGATCCTAATTTCAAAATGATAACCAAGGGCTACTGCTAAGAAAGATGTACCAAAAGAAACAATATTCTAATGACTTGATGAAAAAAGGCCTTTGTTAACTTTTATAGAGTCATGAGCAAATTCTATGTGAAACAAGGCCTTGTATAGTTCTAGGGAATTAATAGTGTCAGAGATTTCAGATGCAGCTACATGTGAGACTAAATGTAATTTATTTCTCAAATCTAAAAAGTTGGGTATGAAAGAAAAGATAAAATAACAACCCAGTTATCAATAGAAGCCAATTTAAAATCTAACTAATTCCTAGAAAAGAAAAAAAAAAAAAAGAGAGGGGTGGTGAACAGTTCTTACCTCCTTGTCTGTGTGAAGCAGATACATCAAGAGTCTTCTTGAGGGTAGAGAACAATATTTCAGCGTGACAAGAAGCAACCAAACAACATATCACAAGTGTAGGCACAAAAATAGCACGAACACTTGCCATTTTCCGATTATAATCTGCTCACTGCCTTGCAAACAACAAGAGAAAGAAAACTAGAATGTAAGAAACTAATGTATTATCCCACTGATGGTTTTTAGAGGAAGAATGGTTGCTTTATATAGATTTCTTGATATTTGCCACAGAATGAGGCCATTTCTTATAGAAAATTTAAAAAGACGAAGTCAAGCACAAGCCCAACTGGCAGCTAGCTCTCAAACCTCCACAAGGGATGCAAACAATTTAATAGTGTCATTTTCTAATATAAGTTTTATATAATAAAATAGCTATTAGACGTGTGAATTGGCCTAAGCCATGCTCAAAGGGTAAGTTTTTGACGGGTTAAAAGACTAATAAATTTGTAATTTTGGGAACTACTTGTTTGGACAAGAGCTTAATTAGAAGTTGACCTCGGTTTAGATGAATACTTTTTGGAATTTCTAATTTGTTCGAAATAATATCCACTGCGATCTTGCGATACATTCGATATGAATATTTTAACGTCTTAAGAATTTGGCTTAAAGAGGTTTGTCCCCTAATGCTTTGGAAAGACCCAAAAACAAGACGGTCAGGTGATTTAGAGGATGGTTGATCTATCAGCTGATGCAGAAGGTAGGGTATATGTTGTGAGAAATCGCTAATCGTATGTATAGACCATGATTGTTTTATTATGAGTCTCATTATTTAAGGCATCTACTAGTTGGCCTCATCATCTACTAACAGTACGTTTGACCAAGTTTCTGTAGGAACCAAAAGTATTTTTTTTTTTTTAAAAAAAAAAAATCAGATAGTTGAGGCGTTTAGCCAATCTTTAAGAAAATAAATTATTTTGAGTAGTAATAGAAGTTGTTTTTTGGAAGTTGAAACAAAAATAGTTTTTCTCTCGACAGTACTTTTGGAACCTTAGCTAAGCAAAAGTTGTTACTCCAATATTGACAAAAGTACATTTCAAATTGATTAGGAGGGATAAGTTATTCCACCCATCCCATCCCTCCTACCAAATGACCCCTAAAAGTACTTTCTCTTAGCTAAGCAAAAATTATTGCTGCATTATTGATAAAAGTACATTTCAAATTGATAACCAAATACAAACGACTGCTCTCTAAAAGTAGTTTTTTGAAACATTCTGATGATAATTTGTTTTTGGAAGTTTAGCCCAATTAACTAGAACATTATACTTCTAATATTTTTCCTATTTAACTTTAACTTTCCTTGGGATGAAAGATAATTGAAGCGTGATCCTAAATCTACATATTTTCATCTGAGTCTTATTCGATAAGCTGAAGAGGTTTACTCCTATAGAAAAAGACGTGGCTATTATCCTTGGATCGATATTAATCTTGATATATATACAATTATCTAGGCTAGAAATCTTCTCGACGCTAAATACGGCTGCTATGAAGGAAATTTATATATTTGACATAACTTAAAAGTAGTTGAAGTTGTGTGCAGATTGTGTACAACTTTTTGAAGTCATTAGATTGAATTACATGTAAAGTAATATGTACGTAATAATTTATAGTAATCTATATGATCGAATAATTTGAAAACAAAATAAATAAATTAACATTACAAGTTAAATTATATTGATGCTGGCATAAATTATTTAATATAATATCAATATATATAACTATTAAACCAGATTGGAACCCGATATTGATCTATCCTCAAAATTACTTTTTACCACATCATGAAGAAAAGGGTTCACAAGGTGAATTCAATCCTATACAGATTTGAATGGTGTCAGTTAGAACCTTGGTACTAGTAAAGCCAAAAGCCATATATAGAGAGAGCAGCATCCACCGCAAAAACTGACTAGAATTTTTTTTATTAATTCAGATATTCAACATTATTTCCTTTATTTTCTTGTGTGGCAACTCATTTTCAACAAGCTGGAAATAAAAAGTCTCCATTTTATATGTAGTTTAAGTCTTTAAGAGATGCATATCAGACAAGATGACAAAAATAAAGTGGAGTACGTTTACGATGTACGGATCATCAGCGGCTTTTCAGATACACGTACGAACGTTTATCTCTTTCTCGTTGACTTTCATTAATTAACTAAATTTTTATTAACTAATACACGAGTTTAATAAACAAATTCCCAAATTCAATTCCTGATAAAGGCTAACAACTAACAAGTGCATCTCCTTTTGATTTGATTTTGTTTTTTTTTTTATGTTTAAATGAATTAAGAAATCTAGATTAACGGTTGAGTATTACCAACAGTGCTTACGGTTGATGTCTGTGCTTACAGTTTTTATATGGAGTAGGTTAATTCTTGATTAGAAATATTTATATACAGGACTTATGACATAAGTGGGAATTTAAAAAAAGAAAAGAAAAAGACAGAAGATAATATGCAAAAGTTATAGCCTTGAGTCTTGACATTGTCGTGTTAAACCTCTATTAATGCTGAGACGAAACTCGAAGCTCCCGTTTGGCCATAGATTTTGAAGTTAAAATTTGAAATTTGAGTGCTTGAAGTTGTGATTTTTGAAACTTGAAATTGTGTCTGGACATGCATTTTACTTTAAAAAAAATTAAAGTGTTGTGAGTGGAAGTTTGGAACTTGTAATTTTTTTGAAGATAGATTTTCCAAATCTAATCCAAAATCTATGACCAAACAGGTATTTGGAGATAAAATTTTAAAATCTGATCCAAAATCTATGGCTAAACGCTAACAAAGGAAATGCTGAGTGAATTGGGCTTTTTCTAATTCTGGTTTCCTAGGCCTAGCCCATAACCAGCTCAAACAAAATGTTGGTTGAGAGGCCCATACCTATAGGTTATCGTACAGCTGAAGAACTTGAATTTTTATTGCTTCCACTAAATTCTGATGATATACTACTTAGTCTGCGACAGTAGGTCCAACAATATACGTATGAGTGCATATGTTTGGCTCATCACTGAGTGTTAAACTCTTGCAGTACTTTTGATTATTATGTACTTCATTATTATATTTCACTCATGGTATGATTTACCAACTATATCTTCATGCAGTCTACATAAGACTTATGTCTAGCTTATTTCTCTTTAGACCATGTTTAATTACCTTTGTATCGTGTACTAATGCATGAACAAACTATTAAAAGTTCTTGCACGGTCACATTCTTTATTCATAGTCAATTAGTTATCTAGACTTTTTAACCTTCTCGTTCTCCTTTGATCATGACCAAAGTAAGGCCTAATTGAAACCGTCCTCGTCCCCTTGTTGCTGCTTGATTAATTTATCTTCGTACCCTACAATTTGGGAATAATATCCGGATTGTCTCGCATTACTATTTTCTTCATTCTACACTATCTATACTAATATAATCATCAATAAAGTTAGCTACGAATTCGTTATCGTCTCTAGCTAGTTTGTGCCTATACAAAGAATTAGGTCTTGATTTCAGCTAATGTTTAATAGACAATTGCACTAAAAACAACTAAAGCTAATTTGAAACCCCAAGGAGGCGGATTTTCACAAGACTACACCAAGAAAAGACAACCTTTGTGCCGGCCAAATGTTACAACATTTGCTATTCATTTATTTTAGCAATGTTTCTACAACGTTGTCCTTCTCACCCCCTCTATGTTCAGCTAAGAATTTCCTACATTCCCATTGGTATTCGAGATTTGCTTCCGCTAGTAGAATCGCGCGATGGAGAAGAGATTCAACAGGAACCTGTCAAACGAAAGCAGAGGATCCTCAAAGAGCTTACAGAAGATAATTGCACAGAGCAAGAAGCCTGTTAGTCATGTCCCGGACTTAACTGATTTTATGAATGACATGTTTTTTGGGACACCAAGTCCTGATAAAAAAACGTATGATCTGAAGGGAATTAGCACGAATCTGATGGATGACGAAGATGATTTCGACTCGAGCACAAGGAGTGTTAGTAGCAGGCTAACTCAGGAGTGGCTGCACGAAGCTAAGCAAATGGTGGCATCATCACCTGGTCGTGGAAGTGAGTCGCCCCCAGGGCGGCTAGTGGCTTCCCCTAGGTTTGCAACATCTCATGCTAGAATTGCAGATTCTCTTACTGAAGGCAGAGATCCTCTTTCTAGGTCTGCTAGAAGGTAAAAAGCTAATAGCTCATCTTTTCGGTAAAACCAACTTAACATTGTTGCACTTTGCATTTGTATTGTTGACAATCATACCATTTCTTTGATAAATCATATTCAAGTTTGTTGGTGTTATCTCTGAGTGCAACAGGACTGTACAATTACAATAATAGCTATGCCTCAATCCCAAACAATTTGGAGTCGTCTATATGAATTCTTACTTATCCATTTAAGCTCAAGTTATATCATCATCATACTAAACAAAAGTAAAAGTAACAGAAATGTGCACTTATGATCAAAGTATACAATTAAAAAAGGACGGAAAAAACAAATGCTACCTGCACATTTAACAAGTTTGTACCCAAGATATAGAGAAGCTATTAACATAGTTAATATTTTATTTTCGCCAATAATCGATCTTGAGGTCATTATCTTCTACTATCTATTATGTCCCCCAAGCTTATGAATTGTAACTGAGAAGAACCTCTAGACTGCAAAGCTTGAAAGAGATTAGAAAAAGTCATAGTCATCTGTCCCAATTAGCCCAAGTTTATGAACTACTTCACTACTTATTTTTTAAGCATTATTGTAGTCTCTAACATTTGCTGATTAAAACGTTAGTAGTATTGATTAAAGCTCTGGCAATCAGTTTTGACCCACAATTATGTAAAGGCATGTTTGATTTAAAAAGCTCATCCAAACTCAGTGTTTACAACAAACCATATTATTTTAATCATGGTTAAGTTATAAATTGAAGTGAAGTCACATATTAACTAATCATGATTAAGTGATAAAAAGTGTATGCAAAAGAAACATGCCATGTTACTAGTGGCTTGGATCAAGTTTTTTCCATTTCGGGACTTTAGGGTTAAATAAGACTCTAACCAAATAGCCAAATGCAATTCAATTTGCCTATTTGGCCCCGCAAAATTTAATGTTCTTATTTTACAAAGTTTAACAGATTTCATTTACTGGAAAAACAGGCATAGATCAGTGGTTGGTTTCAGTGAAGAAATCCTCTCAAAAACAAGAAACACAACCGCAACAAATCAGAACCGTACATTAATCCTCCCTCAGCCAGCACATCACCTTCATCAAACGTTCAAGATTGGCTCTCCAACACCTTCAAACCTCCAAATGATGGGCCCACCATAAGCACAACTGGACCCACTTCTCCTAATCCCAACAATGATCAGCACCAACAACCCGCACTCACCCTCCCACCCCGCCAATCAAACAGTCGTAGAACACGGTTCCATACAAACTCCAATGCACCTCAGCTACAGTCTATCCATTCTCCAAAACGAACTTTTAAAATTCCCGCCACCAACTCAACGGACAATGTGTCACATTTTTTAGATGACAAGCCACTTTCACCACCCAAAAGTCTCATTGAATCTTCTCATAGGAGGTCGATTTCTTCGACGACATGCTCAATCCCGGACGATCGGGTCCTTTCGCCTCCGAGGAATTTAGTAGAGTCGGCTCATCGGAGGACTATCTCCGCGTCCACGTGTGCTTTCGAGAAGGTTTTGCAGAAGAATAACGTGAACAAAGATGAAGTCAGCGAGGAAGATTTGAAGAGTCAAGGATTGAATCGGTTCTTGAAGGAGCAGAGAGACAAGATCAACAACATTTTCAGTGGAGAAATTAATGGGAAAGCTAAAATTGTGCTCTCTGGACCTTCCAACAGTTGAGTTCCAGCTGAATTTCTTTTTCCAAATTTAAATTGAGTTAATGGTCAAAAACACACCTGAACTATAATCTTTTTGCAAGTTTCCCAACCCAACTATCAGTTGTTTTTTCTACCTAAACTATCACTTTTTAGCGAGTTTCACACTCCAACTATCAGTTGTTCCCTTTTCCTACCTAAACCATTACCATCTATGTATAAAATACACCTGGACGCTGACTAGGTCACTTATCAGTTATTCTCTTTTCTTACATGAACCATCATTATCCTCAACTAGGTGTATTTAATACATAGATGGTGATAGTTCAGATAGGGAAAGGGGAACAACGGATAGTTGCTCACAAAAAAGTGATAGTTCAGGTATGTTTTTGACCATTATCTCTTTTAAATTAGTACATCTTGTGTATTTGCTTTAGGTTTCGGCTATTTCACTGAGTTAGTTGGAATATTGTAGGTACAAGCTCAATGGTGGCGGCAATTTGCTATGCTTGGTTGTTGGAAAATAGGATGAGGGCTAATGAGCAAGAAGGAGGAGAAGCGAATACAACACAGGTGGTGGTTCCTGTGATGAATATGACTAGAAGAAAGATGTTGAAGCAGCGGCAAGCGGCATGGCTTTTTCACCTTGTTGGTGTTGATGTCAAATCTCTGATGTTTTCTGATGAGGTACTAGTCCCAAGACCTTGACACTCTTGAGATGAAGTCAATTTCCTTTATTGTCAAGCTTGCAGGCATTCTAGTGTTATGTGCTTTGAAATTGATTTATTATAACTTGTGAAATGTGAACAAGACCAAGAAACTAACTAGCTAAACTGAAACATTAATCTCAGTTTTTCTATGTACCTGCAAGCCGCAAAAGGCACAATTCGACATGCTTTAGCGAGTCATATATCTCTGTGCTTATTTTGAGTCTAACAAACCTTGGTTATCATGTCCTGTTCATTGATTTCTGGATTAGCATCTTCCTATCTTTTAAGACAGCCATCAAAGATCTAATTATATTACCATTTAGTAATGCATAGAATATTCAATCTCCCGAGAATGTGAGAACAGATCTTGCAAGTTATACCACTTGTAAGCCATTTGGGACTGTTTCCTTTGATGAGCTAATGCTGATTTTTTTCGTCTTTTGGTTTTGAACAGGTTGATTTGGAAACATTACTATTGGCTAAGCAGCTAAGCATCCTTGTAGTTGGTGAAGACATACTCAAAACTAATGGAGAGGTACTTATAGTGTGTTAAAGATCTTTAAAACAAAAGATTTTAAGTACAAACAACGTAGCATAATTTGACGAAGACTTCTAACGTTTTCTCCTGCCGTATGTCATACCTGTAGGCTGTATCAGGATGCACTGTTCTAACGGACAATTACTGTGAGGATGCTTATGACCTACTTCAGACACCTATCTTGAAAAAGCTTCTGGTACTAAATAAGTTACTCCATTTCTCACATGACCAATAGAAGAAGTGAGACACACATTTTGAACTCTGACAATCTACTTCCCAGCTTGCAGGCATACTTTTAGACACACAAAACTTAAGTGCATCATCTAAGGTGTCAATGACAAGAGATGTAGAAGCAGTTCAGCTGCTTTCAGTTGGCTCCACCCCTAATTACAGAAATACCTTTTTTGACCAATGTATGCTTTTCCTTTGCCATGAAGACTATGATCACAAATTCACAGCATTTTTGCCATAAGAATTGAAGTTTATGATTATCCTTGCAGTGATGCGAGATGCGAAGGATGATAGTTTCTTTGACGCTATGAGGCAGAGTTATGGAAATTCATGCATTGAGAGTAAGTCTCACCATTGACAAATCTTGGTGATTCTTTACTTGTCTAGCTTTATATTCACTTAACATGATGTTGTTTTAACACTCGCTTTCGTGTTGCAACCCCCAAAACTAAATTGCTACTGATGATTGCAGCCAGCCATAAGTATAGAGACGAACACCTCTTGGAGAAGAATTCCGTTCCTCAAGAAAATACACCAAGTTCAGATAAGATTTCTAAAGATCAGAAGAATGGGAAGACAAATAGAGTGTCACCAAACACAGGTACTTCACCTTATTTATCCATCTATGCATTTCATGTTAATTTTAATGGAAGTAATTGTCATATTCAAAGATCATCGTTGAGCCTTTGTCATTCCAAAGTTAATTCAGACTGTGATTATCATGATTGGGAGTAGACATGTACAGAATCTCGAACGCATCAGAACAATTAGTCACATTGTTCAGATTAGAGCTGACTGGGTTTTGGTAAATAAACTTCTCATCATGCTCGTGCAGAACTAATTTATCTAAACATGGAATTTTTCTATGATATGTGTACATTGTCTACCAGAAGATAAAAGATATCTGCATAGTTTCTTAATTCTTACCAATATTAGTCCAATGAAGTACAATTCATTAATGACTCTTCAACAATACCTTATTAGTCTAATCCTTTTTCCCCTACTAGGTAAAACTACAAATTCACGTGTACATGCTCCTCCAATATTACCAGCAAAACCAGTGGATGCTTCTCGGGGCAAGAACAAAACCTTCTTCTTAGCAAAGTGGTTTGGATTGGGGAAGTGAGTTATAAAATCTGCTAAAGTATGAGTAATTTCGATCATCCAATGCTCAAATTTAGTCAGAGAACAGTCAGGCTGATAGAAAGTGGATTTTGGGCTACATTTTTTTTTTTTTTCTTTTCGAAAACCTACAAAATTAATAGGGAATTTTCTAAATGTTTGGAGAGCTGTTTTGGTTGTTGGTCTTATTCAATTAAATTTTTATGTGTCTGAGCCAGGCTGTTGCACATGCATTATCAGTAATGTTTAATCTATCTTCTTGTATCACAATCTTTATATTATCTTTCAGCTCATAGTTATGCACATAAAAACTCCTGCATAACTAATGTGATTAATTCATGAATCGAACGACCCTTCTTATGCTCAATTCTCCACTTCATAAATGCTGAATACACCAGTAAAAAAAGGCAAAAATCGCACAACAATTAGACAAACACATACACATCCTAGGCTACTGTTAAGTATACTACATAGCGGTTTCGCTTCGTTAATATTATCTATGCGGAAACTGATGAGATTGATGGTTACTGCTGGTTAACATGGATTTTTTTCAGTTATCGTATCCCATGAAAAAACTGGATCTTTATGTTACCTATCTCTTTCCCTGAATATCCTTGATCTTCAAGAATATTTTCTTCCTTGAATCACAGCGAGTTCCCTTAATTCCAACTTCCAACTCAACATCTTTGTTCAGATTTGTTTAACTTGAATTTAGCTCTTGAGTGTTCATTTATTTCATTCTTCTTAAGTAACAGTTATGTCAAAAATGTCTATCCAGCCATAAATAATAGAATGCCATAAGTCAAAACATTTTTTTGATTAAATTTTCTTGACCAAACTTTCGTGAATCTGTCATCAATCAAAACTTAGCAATGGGCTAACCTTAAAATAGGATTGTGGCCAGACTGTACAAAAGCATCGACGTAAAGTCTCCAGCACATCTTTTCACTTGTTTTATTGGCCTGAACCAACGAATTTCTGGTAGAACTCCAAAGTATTAAATCTCCCATCCCTTTATCATTTTTTTTTTTTGTCTTTTCTTGAAAGGTTTCTCATTTTGAAAAGATGATAAATTAAAGATCATCAAATCATTGAGCAATAAATTTTGTAAAGGAGGAGAAGACTATATTTTACTCCTCATCTAGAATATTAAAAGAGTGACTTTGAAGTCTTATGATGAGAGGGCTTCTAATCCCTAAGAATCAGGAGATGGGTACTACTTTTTTGCAATATAACATAGTTAAGATGTTCGTCATTTTCTGTATTATTAGAGGCGGATTTAGCCTATAGGGGTTCACATGAACTCAGTAGCTTTTATCCAGATCTTCAATGTGTTAAGAAATCCACTAGGTATTAATAAATATTTGACCATGAACTCGGTTATATATTAACTGGAGGTCGTTATAGAAATTAATAAACTTCAAAACTATCTGTAAGGATTAAGGAATTTGCTATGCTGTTGTCATCATAATAGTTCAAAGTATGCAAAGCCTAGTCTTTTTTTATAAATAAGAACTCATAGTGTCTATTTACCTTAGTTATTGCCTTTGATCATCAAGGTCCTACTTATATACACAGTGACAGCGTTTGCCAAATGCAGAAATACAGTTAAAGCAAATGTATTCAACATTCTTCTGTATATATATAGAATTTAGAAGACAAAAGTATCACAAAAATAATTGCTCACTTTATAAAACCACAGTTGAGAAAGAGAAGAAAAAACTGTGGGAGAATACGAACATGGAGATGCCTCAAGATTGGGAAAATAATTGGGCATGTTATGTTATCCAATCTGTCTCTGTCCAATTATGCCCACTTCTTTTTCACAAACAGCTGTAACTACCTTGCTGCCACAATGCTAATTGGGGCCCCCAATTTGTTCCCATGTGCTTTGCTCCTTTCCTCTCTCAGCTGTCAACCCAATCTCCTTCCTAATTAGGCCATGACATGAGTCTCATTTTTTTTTCTCTTTCCCCCCATTATGTTTTTAGCTGCTTTTAATGATGATACAATCAAATAACCAATATTCACTCAATGTAACTTTCTCATTCTACCTTCCAAGCATAAAGAAAGAGGCAAAAGTCTGAAGAGTTACTTGAATTTAACCCCTCTATTGACCCTGAGCTCCCTGTTTGGGATGATAACGGAGTTGATGTCGATGAGGAGAATGGCGGTGATGATAATTCAGATACTGATGAAGGGGATGTGGATAACAAAACTGGCTTGAAAATAAACAAAGCATGCCTTAAACCAGGATTGAATATCCAGTCATGAACATCCCAATAAACTTCTATCCTTACTTTGTTGAGATGAATCGATTCGTTCCCTCTGAATTTCCACTGCAAATGCTTCACATGAATGAACAATTTCCCATCTATCCTTATCTCCATTTCTGGATCGACCCCATCGATAGAAATCCCGCTACTGTTAATTCTGTTCTTGCACTCAATGGAAATCTCATGCATTCTTCCCTTGTCATGGAATCTAACTCTTGTTGAAAACTTCTTTTTACCAAAAATGTGTTCTTTTCTTGATACCAGAATTGGTTCAATCAGTGCTGGCCTGCATCTTGTTTTTCTATAAGCATCTTTTTTCAAATCACCAAGCAGCAAAATAACTTCTTCATCACAAACAACTGCCACATAGTACTCTGAGCTTGGTTCTGTCTCGCCATTAAATTTGGCAGCCTTAAGATCCCAGAAAATGTCAACTGGCTTACTGTCCAAAAGAAAGTGCTTTGAACCTTGTTTCCTCCAAAAGTACCAAGGCTTTAGCTCCACCTTGCAAGTATACTGCCCATCTCCACTTGAAGATCCTTCTACTGACACTGATAAACCATGGAGCAACAAGTTCTTGCACCAAGTAACTGTGATTAACCGGCATTGACCAGCAATTTTAGTCCGATAAACGGACATAAAAATGCTTTGGCCTGACCTGGTTACTGCAGCATGATCATCTGTTAACTTTTCCCCTGCTGAGAAGCAAGTAGGGATTGAATCTTGCATCATTTAGCTGATGAATCTTGATTGGCTTCTTTGACTTTGTCACAGAGCCTATCAAAAGGGATAAGAAAGAGGTATAATTTTAGGAGGATAAATTATTTTTGAAATAAGTATTTGGCATAGGGAAAGAATCCTAGATATTAAAAGTTGGGAGTTTACAGATGCCGCCAGAGGTGATCTTGGCAGCATTGATGAAACACAATAATAAAAAAAATATGTATCTGAACTGGCAAATAGATGGCAGATGAATTAGAATGAGTGAAAGAGTAACCCCTTTTATATTCAATTATGCGGAAAAATACTTTATTTATAAACTCAATTATTTTCTTTGATGCTCCATACAATTTTTTATTACATGTAAATAGCTAGCAATAGTTTTATTTATAATAGTACGAAACTTACTTTGATTATAAACTGGAAAAACTATTTCTATATAACTTTGACTACCAATCCTATTTAGACATGAATTAATAAATTAACAAATATCAAATCCTAAACAAGTCTGGTTTTCCACAACTTTAAATTTTCTTCAACAAATTATTTGATGTTTATCTTTCCTGGCACTTTTTCATTTTTCTATTTGGCTTTCTTTATTAGTAAGTTGTACCTTTCTTGATTATACCCCATTTCCTTTTAAAATGCTTTTCAAAAAGACAACTTTTTTTGAACCCATGGTAGACTTGATTCTGTGTCACAGTTAAAAGCTCATTTCCATGCAATGGTGAAAAAGCAGAGAAGTCTTCTTCACCAGATCTTAAGTTAGTTTGCACACCGAGGGTGAAACTATGACCAGTCAAAACTAAAAAATGGGGTTCCCAATGAATTGTTAATCACATTCTTTTACACTTCCTTTGTGATGGCACTCTTTTTGTTCCAATTTATATCATGATTTTTGACTAGATACGAAGTTTAAATAATGAGAAAAAAAATTGAAAATTTGTGATTTAAAATAAGTCATAAAATTTGTGTGGTTATAAATCATATTATTAAAAGTAAAATGAGAAGTTTAAAGTTAAATTATTGCTTAATATAAGAAATATAATTTTTTTGAACACTGACTAAAAAAGAAGAGTGCAAAAACTATTACTCCCTCTCTCCAAATTTATGTGGCGCAGTTGAAATTTCGAGATTCAAACTTTTTAAATTTTGACTGTGAATTCGAACATAGAAGCTTTAAGTTTTTTTGAAGTGAAATTTATATTTGAAAACTACGTAAAATAATACTTAATTCACAATAATTAACAACTTAATATATATTTGAAACACATATAAAATAATTTTGGTCAAAGAAAAACTTGGTTAATCTTTAGAAATTCAAAATATATCACATAAATTGGAATGGAGAGGGTACTATATTTGACATTTGAGTTAATGAAGTTTGTTTTAAGGATAAAAGAGGAATAGGAGAGGAATCTAGCTGGGGAGCTGAAACAAAGCAGAATGAGTCAGTGTAATTAGGTGAAGGTGTTTTCAGATCTGGTCCAACTCAAATACTTTTTTGTTCCTTGGCTTCAAGACAAAAGGAAAATGGGAGCTAGATAACAAATGACTGCTCATCATGTGTTGGATCTGTATTGAAAGGAAATCATGATTCATGAATTAAAATTTGAGGGAGTTTGATTTAGTTCAATTTCCAAGATTTATAGTAGAAATACAACTAATACAGTAACACTTGTCCTTGGGAAAAAAAAAATGAAAAAATACAGTAACATCTGTATATATAGATTAATTAAAATGAATGAAAAAATTAATGCAAGGTAACATCATGTAATCACTATATTTCCCCATCAAACGTGATTATTGTTCTCTTATATTAGTACCCCGCTTTGAACTGTCATGGTTTGCCTTTTATCAAACAGTAGGAGATATCTCCTGCGTTTAATAGTAAAACTTTGGTTGGATAGCCTAAAATATTACTACTCCTTTTCAGTCTCTTTTGTCCGTTATTTTAGAAAGAAAAATGTCCAAAATATCTATCATTTTAGTAAATTAAGTATAACAACAAAACGACAACATACCCAGTGTAATCTCACAAGTGGATCTGGGGAGGGTAAGACTAAGATGTACGCAAACCTTACCTCTACCTTTATGGGATAGAGAAGTTGTTTCCGATAGAACCTTTGCTCAAAATAAATGTAACTGATGCATAAAATTTTAGTAAAATTAAGTAAGCGTTAATTTTTTTTTTTTTTGCAATTCCACTCTTATTACTGAAGAAATCATATAATCATTAATTCCTCATTTAAGGAAGAATTAAGAGCAATTTAGTCAAACACCCTTATGTTTAGTACTACCATTAAAGGAAGTCTTTAATCGAGTCTGAGTGGCATATACCAAGGATTGAAGGAAGTGTTAAAAGGTGAATCGAAGGCTAAAAAGTATAGCCTTTGTTTTTTTCTTTTGTCCCATTAAGTAGCTTAATTCGATATTTGACTGAGGTATCATTCAACTGAGAAAATAGTTTTGTTTTCTTCTAATAAGAAAGACAAGAACGGGGAAAAAATAGTGTTATAAGATTAACATGAAAAACACTGGCCAAGGTAAAAGACCGCGCGTAGAAAAGGAAAAAATGTTTGTGTATAGAAAGGGAAAATGAAGTAACTGAAAACACTTAACAAAAATAAAGGTGTCAAACCGGTCAATATATAACAGCTCTAACCAAAGTAGTGATACACGACATTGGCCAAACAAATTGGTCGTTACAGCCAACAAAGCCTTTGAAGACAACACGTGAAAGCAATTTCATCAAAATAACTTTAATATCTTCTAGTGGGCATACCTTATCCTTTAACACTAAAAACTAATAACCAAGAGAAATGCACCTTCTGGACTTTGATTCGAATTTATCCCCTTTAACGTATGTGTGTGCGTCCAATTAGAAATTTAACGAAAATATACAAAAGCAAAACGGAAAAGTAAAATTGTTTCGAACTTTCAAAAATAATTTTCATACCCCTTCGTTATATTTAAAGCTAATTATCACTTCTAAATTATATTTATAAATTAAAATTATCACTAATACTACCGCCATTTATACGTCGCATCATCCTATTTTTCAAAATTATTTACCCTCAAATAATTTTTTTTACTCACTAAAATAATTAATTTTTTTTTTTCAAAGAAAAATAATACGGATAATTTTTCCAAAAAAAATATAAAAATAATTCCGTATTATTTTTTGTCAAAAAAAAAATTGGCCTGATTGAGTTATTTTAGTGAGTAAAAAATTATTTGAGGGTAAAATAATTTTGAAGGGCTAGATGATGCCGCGGAAACAAATTAGATGTATGAATATAATTGACCCCATAAGATAACCGAAGCAGATAATTGGCCCTAAAGTATAACAAAAGATGGATACGAATTATTTTTCAAAGTTGTGGTAATTTTGGCCCTTTTCCGAAAGCAAAATCATGAACAGAAAAATAGAAAAATACATTACGTCGATAAATTATAAACTCCTTCCGTCCCAATTTATATGATATAGTTTGAGTAGGCGCGGAGTTTAAGAAAGTATAAAAGACTTTTAAAACTTGTAATTTAAAACAAGATATAAATATTTGTGTAGCTGTAAATCATTTCATTAAGGGTAAAAGATAAAGTTGTAAGTTAAGTTATTTCTATATATAACTTAAATGTATCATTCTTTTTTAAACTCGCTAAAAAGAACGTGAATCACATCAATTGGGACAGATTAAGTAGTACTTTTACAACACTATACAAAATGTCGAAATCTGCAAGCATGAAGCAATATCTGAAAGTTAGGCCTAATAAACTGTCCAAATCAGAAATGAGATCAGTGAGGCCACACCGCTACTATTTGAATAATTGTTGGCCCAATTCATTTGGTCCAATATCGCACTGCGAAGGGATGATGCCTGGCCCATCTATGTTAAGTAGACTGTCCATAGTCCCATAAGATCATTTTGATGGGTCATTAGCCCCTATGTCCCTATTTTGTGCTTGTCTTTAATTTGTCCCTTGTAACGTTTTCACATGGCATAAGTTTATATTTTCGCATCATAATATTCAATATGTTATGCTTCGCATGACCTGGAACATATGCCCTGTGGAAAAGTTAAAGACCAGCCCATTTGAAGGGTAAAACGTGCAATTACTTCCATTTTGATCAGCTTGCACAACGAAACTGGAAAGAAAAGGAGAGCCGTGAGCTACTGGAAGGTGCTTTCTTTGTTATGCTCTTATTATGCCCTTTTCGTTCAAACACAGACGACATTTTAGTTTTATGACCTTTGTACCAGAGATCTTCATTTTTTACATATAAGAGATCTGGAAAAAAACACATAAGAGATTTGAAAAAGACATTTTATTTTATTCAAATTGTAAAAAGCTAAGAGATCCTATTTCATCCAATATTTTAGAGTTTCCGAATAGGGAAATACAATGTGTCAGATAGTCATTGGCAATTGTGACTCAATAATTTTCACGGAAGTTGAAAATGATTATATAGGATTTTATTTTTATTTTTTTACGGTTATATGAATCTTCAATTCCCTTCATTTAAGCCTGTTTCTGTTCAGTACAGGAAAAGACCATTGCATATAAAAATGGGCTTAATACACATGCAACTCCTTAGACTTGCCAGTATCTTTCATTTAGACACTCGAATTAAATCATGTTTCAATTGAACACCTCAACTCATAATAAAGTGTTTCAATTAGACACTTTCGGTTTAAATTTTAATTTTTTTTTTCGTGTGTGTTTTCATTCGTCTATTAAGTAGTTAAATTTACCACATGAAATATGTCATTTCCTTTAAATATACGCATCTACCTCAAGTAGAAAATGCTTGTGATTTTACGGCTTATGGAAGTAAATGCATATAATTAAAGGAGATGACATATTTTATGGGGTTAACTTAACTACATACTAGACTAATGAAAACAAACAATTTTTTTTTCCAAAATTCGAACCGAAAGTGTTTAATTGAAATACTTTATTAGAAGTTTAGGTATTCAGCTAAATCAATGCTTAGTTTGAGGGTCTAAATAGAATAACCTGATAAGTCTAAGGGTTGTCTATATATTATCCATTAAAATAAGGGAAACTTACATAAATCACCATATTTTGAGATTTCCTTACATATTATAGCTACTTTTTCATATTTACCATATGTAGCTGATTTTTAGATTTTTACTGTTGTATTTCGTTTGTAAAAATACATTTATTTCCTGACCTTTCTTATTTTTTGGACGATTTTTAGTGCCCCATTAATTATGGAATCTTCTAATAATGGATACACCCCACAAATCACGTATTTATCATATCCTCCATAACTCATCAGGTTTCTCTTTCATAGTTAAATACATGTATTTTTCCCCTATTTTTTTGGGCTAAATATTTGGGCGGTATTTCATTATAGTTTAATACATGTATTTTTTTGAGCTAAATATTTCGGTTGTATTTTCTCATAGTTAAATACATGTATTTTATTTTTATTTTTATTTTTTGGGGCTAAATATTTTGTCTGTATTTCCTTATAGTTTAATAGATGTATTTTTAAATACAAGTGAATATAAGAAAATACACTCTATACAAAAAAATACAAGCGAAAATATAAAAAATACCACTGTATTTTCACCAAAAAATATGAACACATCTAAATCTTTTAAAAAAATACACCATAGTCGTGAGGAGAAATACAACATAAACAAAAATGCTAAAATTTACCAAAATTTGTTACTTGTAATGGGAGTAAAAATCGTGCTAAGATGTGAGAGAAATCGTGCTAATTATGGTGAGGAATAATGAGAGTAAAAATTGGATAGAGAGAATTTAAGATGTGAGAGAAAAATATTTAAAAAAGAAAAGAGATTGTGAGTAAGTTGAGAGTGGTACCTTATTTTTAGGAAAATACACTGCATTTATAAATGGTAATTTGATAAATAATTAAGCTATTAATAATAAATAGAAAAAAAGATAGTTAATATTAATAAATAGATTTTAGATATAGCTATAATAAGTAAATTTTCCTTAAAATAATTCGATGTTTTATAGAAATATTTAATGGAAACCTATAGGTTGCTGTCATTATCAGTAGATCCAAAACCTAACAGCCACATGTAGTGTTGCGTGATACATGTTCGAACTTTGGAACAAGTTCCTCCAAACGGATCCAAAAAGTGGCCTACCTCATTTCTTTCCTGTGGATATATGACTTTGTGCGGCGAATTATTCCATAATGATAATGACTTCCATTTCATTTCTATAAAATTATATTCTAATGTCGTCTTTAATAGTTGCCTTTTTCTTTTAACAAAATGCTATCTCCCCACGCAAACCACCACCTGAATTACGTGAAAGGCTATGAAGATCTTCAATAAGGAGAAAGCAAATGATAGAATAAGACTTTTGACTGATTATTTTAAAAGAATCAGTCTATTGATCATTTTTAAAGCAATAATAGCATATTTTTTCTTCAGATCATCTGTTATTTGAATTGATGGCCCGACTAACTCAAATTCACGTACGCCGTATACAACTCATCAAGGGGGAAAGTGCTCTATACTAGTTAGGAATTTCTCCATAATTAACAAAGCTCGAACTGTCGATCGAACACGGTACCTCAGATTAAGAATGGAGTAATATCATACATTCCACCCCATCCCTACTTTTTAAGCATCTATTAGTTAAAATAGTTTTCCTTCTCTTGTGTTATGTTGTGGAAAGAACACTAGAGTTGGAGGTGGATGTACGGTATTCACAGTAGTTAACTCTCACACCTCTCACACCTAGTACTGCTTTAGTTCTTCTAACTATATACTATTTATTAGTTTAAAAGATAGATTTATAATAAGTTTGAATTTATTTTCAAAATAACACATGTGAATGTAATAATTTTCTATCCACTCACTTAATTAAAATTATGATTCCGGCTCACATATATAGGCATGAAGGTGGCAATGCATATTGCTGTCGGTGAATTAATTCCTCAATGAGAAAAGCCATATGGTAACAGCTCTTCTTTGTTGTGAGCATTAATCTCAGCACACAAATTCTTTTTTAAAGAAAAGAATCAGAAATTGTGATGAGGTATTGAAACAACTGGGAGTGGAGCATTGAAAAGCCAGTGAAGAAAACGTCAATACAACCCAACCATTTTTGGTCAGCACATGCAACATGTTCCCTGCTTTCCTTATTCTAACGTCCTACTTTGGCCTAGCATTGTTTTGTTACATTACTCACATTCTGCATTTACCCTAAAATCACAATGATTCATTATAACTAAGCGTTAAATTAAGATTAGAATGTACATTAGTTAAGTATAATTAAGTGATAAGAGTCTGCGTATGTGATGTATACTATGTATTCATGAGTTTGATATAAACACCAAGCATGTTCCCCTTATAATTTTGGGTTAAATTTATATATAGTTTGAATTCTTCGTCTTTTTTTTTTTTTTTGAAGAAAATGGAATTAGATCATCGCTGAAGAATAAATTAATCAAATTATTTTAGATATTTTTCCTTCTTCAATCAGGTCAATAAAATAATGGGTTGACAAGAAAAAGGTGCTACATTAGATGGAATGACTAATTATTTTGGAGCATCTCATGAGTCATAATTCCTTGATATTTGTGCGACCCATTTACAATATCATATTACTTAGTAGGGATGATTAACGCTTATAGCTTACCTAAAAAAGGTGAGATAATCATGATATAAATTTCTCTGACCTATCAATCTTAGATAAATGAAATCTTCATTGTTCTGCGTAGAGTATCAAATATATTGCTTTCATGTCTAAATTCTTTTTTTTTTGGTGTAATGCATGTTCGTTCGTGGAAAAGATTAATTAGTTTAGTTGTCTAGTATATTCTTCTAAAGGTTCTCACCCATATGCCCCATTATAATTTTAATTGGTGCTCTTCACAAGTTGAAGAACTAGTCGAACTTATTATAGTATCTAATGTTAAAAAGGATAAACTAGGAGTTTCTGAAGGTCAAACACTTGGACACGCAATTCGAATGAGATTATACTATCTAACGTTGTTTGGTTAATTATCTCACGAATATTATTGATGCTACTACGCTCTGGTTTTGACCAATTATTCTTGGAGCATTCTATACTTTTACAAATTACAACTAGCATTGTTTAGATTTTACATGTTTTTCGCCATTAACAAAAGGAAATTCCTTATTATGTTGGACATGTGAGACTTTTCAACTAGTTGCTCTGCAAAAAGAAAAAGAAGTGCTCAACAAAATTCTTTATTCATGGACATTGGTACTTTATTCTGAAAATAAAAAAACTTATTTAGTTCGCTAAATTGTGAAGATCAATAAATCTTCTTTTCACATCATAAACTACTGAATTTAACATTTTAAGTTTTTAACTGCATCAACAGTAAAATACTTCCTCATTTTCATTTATATGCCACATATTCTTATTTCTTAGTTTAAGAAAATACCTTGTTAAATCTTAAAAGTTTAACTTAAACTTCTCATATTACCTTTAATGACAAGCTTTAATGGCAACACAAATATTACAATATGTTTATTCAAAAATCTTTTTTTCTTCAAATTACGCCATATAAATTGAAAACATGAATGGTAATTAGGAAGGCGAGGTGTTTGAAAACAAACTAAGATATGCTATCTACAATATCATATCAGTAGAGATGATTATACGCTTACCTCACCTCTATCGCATTCATAACCGTGCTCATTTTTGTTTTCTATCTCCGTGTAATCTGTGTAGGTTCATGGAAAATTTCATTACTTAGTTTTAGTTGTCTAATATTCTTTTTAAAATTCTCATTCCATTACTTATACAATTGGGCTCTTTCACAAATGGAACAAATTTACATAATTTGATGCATTACACAACTAAATTAATAATGAAATTAACACAACTTAGTTGTCTATATTCTTTTGTTAACCATGATTAACTCATACATGTTTTTACCTCAAAATTATCATTAAGTAAATTAACTTAGTTACGTATGCCTTTAATAGACCGTTATGGTCCAAGCCTTTCCTATGCGCGGTAAGACATTAGTGCACAGGCGGCCCTTTTTGATAGTTTTTTTTTCCGTGCTGCCACTCAAAATACCAAAACAAAAACACATAAAAAAAAAAAATTAAAAAAAGCACTGTGTACTATTTTGGCACTTAGCCAGGGGTACTAAACAGAGAAAATGAGATTTTACTAGGCTGTATTAGCCAAAAAAAAAAAAAATGTTTCCTTAAAAGTTCCACAACAAATGGTGTTACTGACTTTTAAAATCGAAAAAGCAAAAAGAGAGGATCCAAGTCCATTGACTTTCCATAATTATCCAGAGTTTTATTTTTTCATAAGCTTCCAGAGTTGACAAATCTGAATAGGAGTAATAAATAAATTAGCGTCCGTCGGTCACAATCATTTAAGCCGATTCCCTCCGTTTATACGTTTCGGAAATCAGAAATCACAACCACCACCTTCTTTTTTCCTTTACACGGTTCTCTTACCACCACCAGTCGCCAAACCTACGTAAACTTCTTATATGTATAAATAAATAACCCTACTAACGTGAAGGACAAAAAGTAATCAAATTTTTTGCTGAATTGTGGATTAGAGTGTTGAATTGGGGATAGTTGTTTGCTATATTAGACTGATCTGTATCAATTGAAGAGCTAGGGTTCTTAATTTTGTGTCATTTGGAGGAATGCAGCAGAATTCGGAGTCGGAGCAGGAACCCGACGATTCTGAATCTGAGCCTGAGTTCGTTGAGCTCGATCCTACTGGTCGCTACGGTCGGGTTAGTTTCTTTTTTTTTTTTTTTTTTGGATCAATTTACTGTTTTACTAGTTCCTTTTTACTGATTTTATTTGTCCTACTGCTAAATTTTTACTCCCTCTGTCCCAAATTAACAGTTCCTTTAGAAATTCAATTCAATAATTAGTCTTTTTTCTCCAACTATACCCTTGTATTGAAGAACTACTTCTTCTTAATAGTGCTTAATTCTCAAGAGACATTTAATAATCAAATTACTATACATTGTATTTATTGATTTCTTAATGGGCGTGAAATGAGCTAAATAGACACTTATTTTGGGACGGGAGGGAGTATCTTTTATTGTCTTTGATGATAAATACACTCTGCATTTGAATTATGGAGTTGATTTCTGTTGTTTTATGCAGTACAAAGAGGTTCTGGGAAAAGGAGCTTTTAAGAAAGTGTATCCTTTATCAAACACCTTTACATGCATATGATTTGGTTACCATTATACTTTTTACCCCTATAATGTTTGTTTTGGAGGTGTTATTTTGTCAATTCTTTGACTTACTATCGGGAAATAGATATCGGGCTTTTGATGAATTGGAAGGAATAGAAGTAGCTTGGAACCAGGTTAAAGTTGCTGATCTCTTGAGGAATGCTGTGGACTTGGAGCGTCTTTATTCTGAAGTTCATCTGCTTAAAACCCTCAAGCACAAGAATATCATCAAATTTTACCACTCTTGGGTAGACACAAAGACTGAGAATATCAACATCATTACTGAAATATTCACTTCTGGGAATTTAAGACAGTATGTGATATTTGTCTTTTCTTCTGTCCTTTGCTCAACCCCTCCTCCCGAGAAAAGGTCATATTATGAGCTGCTCATTGTGTTATGTGCAGATACCGGCAAAAACATAAGAAGGTTGATTTGCGAGCACTCAAGAATTGGTCTAGGCAGATATTGGAGGGACTGTCATATCTACATGGTCACGACCCTCCAGTTATTCATCGGGATCTTAAGTGTGATAACATTTTGGTCAATGGTAACCAAGGGGAGGTGAAAATCGGTGACTTGGGACTCGCAGCAATTCTTCAAAAGGCTCGTTCAGCTCATAGTGTCATTGGTGAGGGCTTAGTCCACTTTGCTAAAATTGTATCTATCCAAGGTTGCTATTGTTAGTGTCGTTCAGATGGTCTTTTTAACAGTACAATTTATATTTCATCTCAGGTACCCCAGAATTCATGGCACCAGAGCTTTATGAAGAGGAATATAACGAGCTAGTAGATATCTATGCTTTTGGCATGTGCTTGCTGGAGCTGGTGACTTTTGAGTATCCATATGTTGAGTGTGCAAATGCTGCCCAGATATATAAGAAAGTGACAGCAGTAAGAATTCATGTCTTTTTTGCCATCTATTATGTTCTCTGTTTCCTTGTGCCCTCAAACTTTACTAGGACATGCTTCATATAGTAGAAATAGGAACGGCATAAATGGCCATCTTGGTTTGGCTATCTTGGTTTCCAGCATTTTGTTTCTTAAACTGCTGGGGCTGAACTAAAGCTGACCAAGCATACATCGGTTAGGTTCAATTCGATTTTGCGCATTTTGGTTTGACTAAATTTTGTTTGATAATACAGCAAATTTGGTTAATGCTAAACTAGTTGGAATCACCAGTATGCATCCTCTTTATATTCCGCTCTATTCAGATCCAAGTCATTCCAGCACTGTAAGCAACTTTTCTTAAGAGAAGTTTCTAAAATTAGAGTTCTCTAAACCTTGCATTTATCCCTAGTCAGATCTAGTGTAATGTAACGACAATAATTAAGATTTAATTTCAACTACAGTTGATGTTGCCTATATGGACCTGTACTTCCATTATGTTATATTTTTTGCTAAAATCACAGATCTTAAATTTAGCACAAGATGTGGTAAATTTAAGTGGATAATTTCTCAAGATATAGAAGTAGTGAAAATTATACTGCTTCAAATTGCATTTTTTTTTTTTTTAGGTTTCATGTGAGGAATAGAAACAAAAATTGAGGAGGTTCCAATCGATTACGTAAAGATGAACCTTGAGAAAGAGATGGATGGTAGTGGTAGATTCCTCGCTATGGTGGTGGTGGTGATAAGGCCTTGCAGCCTCGCTTGCATGGTGGCTAAGTCTAGACTGAGAAGAGAGCGCCCAAAGACTGGTGGCTGAGGCATCTAGGCAGGGTAAGAGGATAACAGACTAAGACTTTGATACAAGAGATCATAAAAAACGGATATTGGCCAAAGAAAATGATTGGAAAGTGGGTTAGAGAACTAGAAGGAAAGAACGAATAAATACAGAAAAGAAAAGAAAGAAAAAATACAGGAATTCTGGTAGAGATTTAATAGCTTGACTTTGACCTTGGGAACCATTACACAAGGCATCCAGATAATGCTTCAATGTAGCGTTAGATGTCTCACAATGGTGGTGTTGGTGGTGCCAAGGCACTGCTGCCTAAGTTTACATGGTAGCTGAGACAAGGCTACAACAACAACAACAACAACAAGCCCAGTAGAATCCGACAATGTGGGGTCTGGGGAGGGTAGAGTGTACGCAGACCTAACCCCCACCTTGAAAGGTAGGGCGGCTGTTGATGCAATATTGTAGTTGAATTAGCATTTTATTAGCTGTATTAGTTAGTTGGCTGATGTGGCAGAGTTAGTTAGTATTGTTCAGCATTTTATTAGCTGTATTAGTTAGTTGGCTGCTGTGGCAGAGTTAGTTAGTATTGTTCAAGAAGTTAGTTAGAGTCCCAAAGTTAGTTGAAGAATTCAGTTACAGTGGTTAGCAAAGCAATTAATAGCTTAGTAGTTGATTAGATTCATTTCATATATACTTTGTAACTCATACAATCAATTCATTCATGAATATACATCTACTTCTCTCTTTCTCAATATTTCTCTCTCTAGCTAAATCTCTCGGTTGAAACCCTGACTTAGCATTACAGTTCTTCAAGTTTCACAACTTCTAGATCTGTTCTTCACCTTGATTGCACTGTGTGCATCAATTGGTATCAGAGCTGTCGATTCTCGGCAGTGAAACCATGACCAGAAGCAACGAAATTGCCACTAGAAGCAAGAATCAAGAAAAACCACCAGAGGAAATGGAAGATAAGCTGTCACAAATCCAAGATCAGTTGCAGAAATTAATGGAAGGAATGACTAGTATGAACAATCGTAATTTGCAAGCTGATAGGGAGTTGGTTGAATTGAGAACCACCATTAACAACATAAGAGGAAAGGAACAAGAAGTAGCCAGAGCTGAATCTTCTTCAGTGGATAGGAACTGTCCAGTTGAAGCCCAAACTGAAATCAGACCTAAGGAGAATGGTCATACACATAATGGTAATTTCTTCACTAGATACTCTAGACTAGAATTCCCAAAATTTTCTGGCCATGATTTGAGGACTTGGTTGTATAAAGTGGACCAGTTCTTTGCTATGGATGAGGTTCCATTCGATCAGAGGGTTAAAGTAACATCAATTCATTTAGAAGGAGAGGCAATTGCTTGGCATAGGTCATATGTGAGGTCTAGAAATTCAGTTCTGGAACCTACTTGGACTGAATATGTTCTAGCATTGAATGAAAGATTTGGAGAGGAGTTTGAAGATCATATGGAATCAATGAAGAATTTGACTCAAACTGGTAGTGTAAAGGAATACCAAGCTGAGTTTGATAGATTGTTGACAATGGTAAACCTGTCAAAAGAAAACACCATCAGTTGCTTCTTGGGTGGACTCAAACCTGAATTGAACAAAGCTGTTAAGATCCAATCCCCAAAAACTTTAATGCAAGCCTATAAGATTGCTAGGTTGCAGGAGGAAGTCTTTGAAGCTCAAGCTAAGACTTGGGGACTGAAATCTGTTGTTAAACCTGCACTAGGTCCTCTATTACCTACTCCAAACCAGTTTAAAACCCAGAATTTCCAAAAATCATTTGTACCAAACTCTACAATCAGGAAACCACATGAAGTACAGCAAGGAAGGCCTAATAGAATCCCAGGAAGGAGATTAACTGCTGCAGAAATGGATGAAAAGAGGGCCAAGGGTCTTTGTTTTTTCTGTGATGAGAAGTATGTGCCAGGGCACAAATGTAATTCCAACAAGCAGATCTTTATGGTGGATATAGTTGAAGGGGATTCAGTCCTTGAAGAATCAGTAGAGGAAGTTGGTCAAGAATTTCTTGAAGAGATAGATGAATTCATGACCATCTCATTACAGGCTTTTTCTGGAGTAACAGGTTACCAAACTATCAGGGTAACTGGTTACCATGAAAAGAGACCTTTACAAGTCCTTATTGATACAGGAAGCACCCATAATTTCATTGACCAGGATATGGCTAAGAAGTTGGGGTGTAAAGCAACTGCTATAATGGCACAGTCTGTCAGTGTTGCTGATGGAAGGAAGGTGCAAACAGCTTCAGTTTGCAGAAATCTTCAATGGCTTCTGCAAGGTACTACATTCAGTTCTGACTTCTTGTTATTACCATTAGGCAATGTGGATATTGTCTTAGGTGTACAATGGTTAAACACATTAGGGAGGATACTGTTTGATTTCAAGAATAGAACTATTGAATTTATGTATCAAGGCAAGAAACATGTCTTGAGGGGGGCTAGTAGTCAGCTGAAATCCACTAATGCTAAAGCAGTGAATAGAATTGAGGGAGGGAATACTCAGTTCTTTATGTTGACATTAACATCCGGGGAAGATGAGGACATCCAATGTCATAATATTCAGGCTGCTCAAGGTGATTCAATTGCTCCTGAACTATCTGGTTTGATTGAACAATATGATAGTATTTTTGCATTACCTACTACTCTACCACCCCACAGAGGTTCTTTTGATCATAGGATACCCTTAGTTGAAGCTGCAAATCCTGTAAACAAAAGACCTTACAGATATCCTGGTGTCAAGAAAGATATCATAGAGAAATTGGTACAAGAGATGCTTGATCAAGGTGTTATACAACATAGTACCAGCCCTTATGCATCACCAGTTGTGTTGGTTGGTAAGAAGGATGGAAGTTGGAGGCTATGTGTTGACTATAGGGAATTGAACCAGTTGACCATAAAGGATAAGTTTCCTATACCTATTATAGAGGACTTGTTGGATGAATTAGGGGGTGCAGTGGTGTTCTCTAAGATTGATCTTAGAGCTGGTTATCACCAGTTAAGAATGTCTGAAGAAGATTGTCATAAAACAGCTTTTAAAACACATGAAGGCCATTATGAATTTCTGGTTATGCCATTTGGCTTAACCAATGCGCCATCTTCATTTCAAAACCTTATGAATTCAGTTTTTAGACCATTATTGAGGAAAACAGTGCTGGTTTTCTTTGATGACATACTCATACAGTAAGAGTATGACTGAGCATGTTGAGCATGTTAGAACTGTGTTTGATATCATGCAGAGGTTCCAATTGTATGCTAAAATGTCTAAGTGTGCATTTGGAGTGCCTAAGGTGGAATATTTGGGTCATTTTATCAGTAGAGAGGGTGTGTCAACAGATCCTAAAAAGATCATAGCAGTGCAACAATGGCCTATTCCCAGTAACATTAAACAGTTGAGGGGTTTTCTGGGGCTTGCTGGGTATTATAGAAGATTTATCCAAGGTTTTGGTGCTATATGCAAACCCTTACATGAGTTACTTAAGAAGGAGGGTTACACTTGGAATTCTGAAGCTACTGCAGCATTTGAGAAACTGAAACAAGCATTAGTTTCTGCTCCTGTACTAGCAATGCCTGACTTCTCAAAACCTTTCTTAGTGGAGACTGATGCTAGTGGTAAAGGTATAGGAGCTGTCTTGATGCAGCAAGGACATCCTATAGCCTATATCAGCAAATCTTTGGCACCTAGACACCAAGCTATGTCTGTTTATGATAGAGAGTTATTAGCTCTCATTTTTGCTGTTACTAAATGGTCACATTACTTGTTGGGTAGCCCATTTATTGTTAAAACTGACCAAAAAGCACTGAAGTACTTGTTGGAACAACATATCCATACTGACTTTCAGATTGCTGGCATTTCCAAACTCATGGCTTTTGATTTCTCTATTGAGTATAAAAAGGGTACTGAGAATAAGGCTGCAGATGCACTATCCAGGAAACCTGATTCTGAGTTGTTGGCTATTTCACTATTGTCTCCAAATGATTCCTTGTATGATCAAATCAAGGACACATGGACAGCTGATGCCAGTCTGCAGGATTTGATTACTAGACTACAGATTCAACCTTTTAAGTCCTTTACCTGGTGTAATGGTCAACTGAGGTGGAAGGGCAGGCTGGTGGTTGGTGCTGATCATCAGCTGAGGACAACTATCATTGATCTATGGCATTCTACTACTCAAGCAGGGCACTCTGGTATGGATTCTACTCTAAAGAGGTTGCAATCTCTTTTTTATTGGAAATCACTTGCTACAGATGTTAGAGAGTTCATTAACAAGTGTGATGTGTGCCAAAGACACAAATATGATGCGGCTGCTTCTCCTGGTTTGTTACAGCCACTTCCTATTCCTGATGGAGTTTGGACTGACATATGCTTAGATTTCATTGAGGGGCTGCCTAAGTCTAATGGTAAAGATGTCATTTTGGTTGTTGTGGACAGACTAAGTAAGTATGGTCACTTCATGAGCCTGCAACATCCATATACTGCTCAAACAGTGGCCCAATGCTTCTTAGACAATGTTTTTAAACTACATGGTTGGCCTGCTACAATTACTAGTGATAGGGATCCTGTTTTCCTTAGCAATTTTTGGCAAGAATTATTCACCTTACAAGGAGTTCAATTACAAAGATCTACTGCCTATCACCCTCAAACAGATGGGCAAACTGAAGTTTTGAACAGGACTTTGGAGACATATCTCAGATGTTTTTGCTCTGACAGCCCTCATGCTTGGCCTAAGTATTTACCACTAGCTGAGTGGTGGTATAATACTACATATCACACTACCATTAAATGCAGTCCTTATGAAGTTTTGTATGGTCAAAAACCACCTCTGCACTTGCCTTATTTGGCTGGGGAATCTTCTTCTGAGATGGTTGATAGGTCACTGGTTGCTAGGGAATCCATCATTCAGCTTTTGAAATTTCATATACTAAGAGCTCAACAAAGAATGAAGGACTTAGCTGATAAACACAGATCTGATAGGAGCTTTGAAGTGGGTGAATGGGTTTATCTCAAGCTACAACCTTATAGACAGATTTCAGTTGCTACTAGGCCATTCAACAAACTGGCTGCTAAGTACTTTGGACCCTATCCTATTGATGCAAAAGTTGGTGTTGTTGCTTACAGGTTACTACTTCCAGCTGATGTTTTAATCCACCCCACCTTTCATGTGTCACAGCTAAAGAAATGCCATGAGGTTCCTACTGTTATCAACCACCCTCCTGTTTTTCATCTATCTAGTCCTTATTGTCCTCTTCCAGAACTGGTGTTAGATAGAAGACTTGTGAAGAGGGGTAACAAGGCTGTTGCTCAAGTGCTGGTGAAGTGGACAGATATTGATGCTTCTCAAGCTACTTGGGAATATGTTTCTGATTTGCAGCACAGATTTCCTGCATTTCAGTCTTGTCAAAGACTGTGCTTCTGTAGGGGTATTGATGCAATATTGTAGTTGAATTAGCATTTTATTAGCTGTATTAGTTAGTTGGCTGATGTGGCAGAGTTAGTTAGTATTGTTCAGCATTTAATTAGTTGTATTAGTTAGTTGGCTGATGTGGCAGAGTTAGTTAGTATTGTTCAGCATTTTATTAGCTGTATTAGTTAGTTGGTTGCTGTGGCAGAGTTAGTTAGCATTGTTCAAGAAGTTAGTTAGAGTCCCAAAGTTAGTTGAAGAATTCAGTTACAGTGGTTAGCAAAGCAATTAACAGCTTAGTAGTTGATTAGATTCATTTCATATATACTTTGTAACTCATACAATCAGTTCATTCATGAATATACATCTACTTCTCTCTTTCTCAATATTTCTCTCTCTAGCTAAATCTCTCGGTTGAAACCCTGACTTAGCATTACAGTTCTTCAAGTTTCACAACTTCTAGATCTGTTCTTCACCTTGATTGCACTGTGTGCATCAGCTGTTTCCGAAAGACCCCTGGCTCAAGAGAGGAAAACAAGACAAAAAGTCAGATAGGGACAAGCATATCAAATACAATATGAAAATGAGGAATAACAAAAGCAAGGAAGTCATGATAGAACAGTCCGGAAAGAAAGGAGCATTAGCTACCATAGATAAATAAGATAATCAAAGTACACAGGCCCAACAGATATAAGCAAAAATCAAATGCAGAAATCAAATGGCAATAAACGAATGAGCAAAACTACAACTACTAGGGTGAAAGGATAAGCAACCTAGCCTTCTATCCTAATCTGAGTCCTCCATAACCTCCTATCTAAGGTCATGTCCTCGGGAAGCTGAAACTGTGCCATGTCCTGTCTAATCACCTCTCCCAATACTTCTTCGGCCTCCCTTTACCTCTCCTGAAACCGTCCATAGCCAACCTCTCACACCTCCGCACTGGAGCATCCGTGTCTCTCCTCTTCACACGCCTAAACCATCGTAGCTGAGATGAGGCTGAGAAGAGATAAATAAAGGTTGGTGGTTGAGGCAATGTTTAAGAGGGGAAGAAGACATGAGTCCAAACCTTTGATAGAAGACAGCCATCAAAAGCAGAAACTTGGTCAGAGTAAAGGCTTGGATAAAGGGAAAGAGAAAACTGAAAAAGAAATCCAAATAAGAGAATAATATTTCTATGGAAGTCGTGGAAAAGATAACTAAGAGTAAAAAATAGAGAGAATTGAAAGAGAGTAAAATATAAATATAGGAATTCACAGATATGCTTATCCACCTTGACCTTAATTACTCTACACCAAGGCATCTGATATTCGCTTATGCTATGTTTTAATAATATAGGAATCCATTGAGACACTCATTAGTAGTGTTAACAGCTCGCTTGGGACGCGCTTAAACCCTGAATCGTGGTGATGTCCATCTTCAAGTGCGGATGTACATTATACCAAGCGATATGATCCGGCCCGCTTAGTCGGAAACTTTTACTAACTACGCACATAAATATTGCAAAAGAAAATGTATACATAATATTGAATGACACCACATGACAAAGAGTGTTTCCTAGTCCACCGTTCAAGTGCCTCCTTCACCTAGGATATTTTTCTTTTTTGATCAAGAAAAGTGGGGAAACACATAAGATATTTCTGAGGTGAATCTTCATTTCACTGAAGTCCAGGTAATCATCCGTTGGTGATTTCTTGTTACTGTTCAGAGGTATCTTTTGTGAAACTATTCACTAAAGTATGTTATATTCGATTTTTAATTTGTTTTCTGTAAGTTGCATTCGTTTGAGATTTGCCCCTCCGGATTCATTGTCTACTTTAATCTCAGTTTCTGCCAAAGACGGTTTGGCCTTCCCGCGTGGTTGGGGGTGGGTGGGTGTTACTCACTGTTCTTTCAGTCTTCATGTTTTCCATTTATTTATTTTATTTTTAATACGTTGGAGGGTGGTAACTAGGCTTCACTTCCCATCCGGTAGAGGGCAGTACCCTTTTTGTGGTCTACATCTAAATGCATACTTCGAGGTGATGCCTTGACATTTAATGCAGTAGCCTAGTTATCAGAACAAACACAGGGGTCAGATTTTCTCTACAGCTCAATGGCAGCATTAGATTTGTTCTCCTGATACTTTAACTCAAGGCCATTTAATATGGCTAGCCCACTGCAATTACAGGCTTTTTTCCAGGCAAAGGCTGAAATACTGGCAGTATTGTTACTCGTGTCAAGGAATGTAAGTGTGTACCAATTCCATCATATTTCCATTTAAGAGGAGAAAGAAGAAGAAATGGTTCACTTATACCAGATCAAATCCTCTTATTTATGTTTTACAATGTTTGGAAATAATGCCTACTTACAAGCAAGGAGTTTTGCTATTTAGTGTTCATCAGTTTCTTATTGCACATTGGAAATCAGAGAATTTATAGAAAGGTCATTCTGGTGTTCTGAAAACTTAAATCATCGATCCTTGAAACAAAAGTATGTTTTAGGTCCTTATGTAAGACATAGGTAATCGACTCCTACTTCAATGGCCATGCTTTATGAAAACAGGATGTTCAATTCAAATGAAGTGTGTTAAAGAAAGGTTGTGTTTGGATTAAAAAAACTGAATTCATTTTGGTTTTATTTCCAAAAACAATTTGGTTTGGGTTCATTTGGAAGGATCGTATTTGTTTTTTTTTTTTTTTTTTTTTTTTTTTTGAAAAATATCACTGGAACCCAGAACTATTTTTGAGGGTATCACATGGTGACTTCAATATATTGATACTGCCTAAACATTTTGGACGCTTTTAAACATACTTCTGAATATATTTCAGAAATTTGGACCAGTTTATCTCGCACAACCACAGATACTGCAAAACTCTGGCCATCAAGGTTTAGGGGGAATGGGAAGAAGCACCTAGTGATTTTCACCTTTGAACCAAAGCCTTCGGCCCATTAGTGATTGGAGATTGAGAAAGTCAAATGATAGAGTAAAAGATTTGGGCATAACCATAAGGGTGGTACTGAAAAGAAGGAAAAGATTCTCTAGTACTGAACCGGAAAAGCCAAAAGAACCCTTATATAGAATGCTCGGGCTTTGGAATGCCTATTTTCTTTTCCTTGTGATGATCGGGTACTTTCAGTACTTAGCTCAGGTTGCCCTACACCCTCCATCTGGCTCTTACTTTCATCTCAAATACCGTCCACTTTCCTTAAGGGAAATATTGTTTCTTTGCCTTCATAGCATTTTGATATTTTATTGGGATAAGTGACCTCCTTATAGAATCTCAAACTTAACACTGATTGTGGGCCTACTTTCTCTCGGAAACAGTAAATTCCAACTCTACTTTTTAAAAAATTACCATTTAAAATAAAGGGACAGAGTGAAGTAATTTCTTTTGTTATATGTGATTATGAGTTTATGACTCAAAGAAAAGCCAGGAATCTTACTCATCAATTTTCATTGTTTGGTGGCTAACAAAATACAAAAAAAGGCAACAATAAGTCCACTTTTTGATTCTTTATTTCAGTTTTTGGGATGCTATTGGTAGGTGTCCTACATTGATGATTTCACCCTGAGTGTTAGTTGACAATACTAATTCTTCTATCGCTGTAATTTTGATATTTATGGATTGATTGAAGGATATATATGTTGCTTAATGTTGGTTTTGTTGACACTTGATTTCTTGGATCAGTTTTTCTGTTTTCAATGCTAAGATTTTGTACCTATGGCCCTTGAAGGGAATTAGGCCTGCATCATTGGCAAAAGTAAAGGATGCTGGAGTTAAAGCATTTATAGAAAAATGTATTGCAAAAGTTCCTGAGCGGCTGTCTGCTGCGGAACTATTGGTGGACTCCTTTCTCCAGTCAGATGATGATTCTGGAAGCATATCTAGATCCTTGAGTTCCCACCCCAGACATGCAGGTAACTACATGATTTCAGCTCCACATAGATATGTCTGGAAAATGTTGACACTTCTGGGTTCTTGCAGATAGGAGTGATGACCCATCTGACAACGGAAGAAGTCCCCAGGACCCTGTACCTGAAGGAAGCAGAGATTTCACAGTGCAGGGCCAAAGAAAGGACCTAAACACAATTTTTCTTAAACTGCGAATAACTGATTCAACAGGTTATGCCTTGTTCCTTATTTCCCCACCAAACTAAGATTAATCACTTCAATAGTTTGACATTTTCCCTGTATCTCAGGTCATGTTAGGAATATTCACTTCCCCTTTGATATTGAAGTTGATACAGCAAACACTGTTTCTAGTGAAATGGTTGAGGAGTTGGACCTGACAGATCAAGACGTCTCCGCTATTGCTGATATGATTGATTCTGAAATCCGGTCATATATCCCAGATTGGGCACCTAAACAATGTTCTAGAGATCACATCACTGATGAAGTTGCTCCTTCTGAGAGCAGTGCCTCTGAAGCTCGTGAAGTTGCTCCTTCTGAGAGCAGTACCTCTGGAGGTTGTGACGACGTTTCCCCTTCAACAATGAACTCCACTCTTTCTGGTGGTCTTGTGTTGGAAAGACTTCCTTCAGGTCATAAGTACTGGTCTGATTCACCAAAAACAACCAGTAGCGCGAGCTCTCCACTCAGACCGGGCCCTTCAAACCTGTCACAGGCAGATTCACCAATTCGCGAAAGTAGCTGGGATGACGAAAACGAACAATCACCTGTCAGCAAGAAAGAGGGAAGCAGCTCAGATGATGGTGCCTTTGAGCATGAAGAGATTGAAACTGAAAATGATATGGATGAAGAGGCTGATGTGATTCCAGATTCAAACTCAAGTGATAATAAACAATCTGCTGATTTAACTTCTGACACACAGCTTCATTCATCAGGGGAAAGAAAAAATCATAGCAGCAACAAATGTTCAGATGACATTGGAGAAATTGTGGAGAAACTTGAGAAGCTGCTAGGTGAGCAGCGCACAGAGCTAGATGAGCTCAGGGAAAAACATGACTTGGCTATCTCAGAAGTTATAAGCAAACTTCCTCCTGAGATACGCAGTGGAGTGCTTGCTACGTGTGGTCACAAAATATCTTCCCATAGTCTACGGAACGAAAGAGGCTGCTCCAGTACAAACTCTGAAGGCCCAAGCTCCTCTTTGAAAATGTAAGTGTTGCTGTCTTATTATTTGCTATTAAAGTGTAGATATAACTAAGGCTGTTTTTTGATTGTCCCAATCATATTACTTTTGATTGACTGTTACTACCAATCATGTTACTTATCCTAAAGGTTTCAAGATATTCCAGAATGCTGAAAAACTTTAGAGTTGCTGGCAATGGTTACATGCAAAATTCTGTAGCCGGAAGTGTTCTGAATGGACCTATATTTAGGCGCTGTTTCAGCTCTGTCAAAGGCAACATCAGTTCAGGAATGGGAATTGCTGTAATTTTGAAAGAGGAAGCAGGAGATTGATCTATCAGTGAGCGGTGCTTCAATTTGCCCTCAGTGAGTTTATTGTTGGACAAATTGAAATTTATGTTGCATGGCGTAGACGACGAGTTGATCCCTTAGTCCTTCGGAAGATCTTGTTGACCCGCTGAAATGGATTTAAAATCTCAGATTCGTGCATGAGATGCCTCGAGCTGCAGCCACAATAGGCTTTTGCATTTTCGTGAAGTGTATACTTGTAAATATTTATATTTTGTATTTAGCAAAGGTTAATTGGTTTGAAATCACGCCTGTTGAGATATTACCTGCACAGGTCATTTATATTTTATCAATCATGTTCTATAGACTAGTAAAACAGTACATTGCTTGTGAGATGATCAGTGTTTGCTGTTCACCCTTTTATTTTTTATTTTTACAGGATAGTATTTTTTAGCGAAGTAATTTGCTTTTCCTCCTTGAATCAGTGACGATTAGACTTTTTTTTTCATCAATCAATGACAATTAGACGAGTGTTTAAATATCTTTTGCTGTAGAAAAGAAAAAAGGGACAAATTTATAGAGAAACGGGCGATCAAATTGCCAAACGACTAACGACAATCTTTTGTCCAAGATTTGTATACCAGTATTGGAAAGTCTCAAACTAGAGTACCTGAAGTAGAAACGTGGCCCAAAGAGAGACTCGAATAAGTGGATCACTTTCAGTCATTTTCGTATGTTTTAGCCATAGAATTGGGGCTCTCCTTTATGACATTACTGGTGCAAAAATCGCCAAAAGTTATGTCATTTGTACTATGTTGCCTAATTGTTCGATCATGAAAATTACATGTAGCGTCTGCACCAAATTTATTGTGGTCAGGTCAATGACAACCAAGTGAATCAAAATAATCTCGTTTACTTTTTTGTAGTTAACCGAGTTTTAGCATATCCAATTTTCCTTCGTACCAAACATATGTTCGAGTTAATAACGCATGGACAATATTTATTACAACTATACTATTAATAGATTATTGTGCATATCACAATAAATTAATTTCAAGATACCACAAGTAAGACCTTAAAGTTAGGATTCACATCCGTGAAAATGATTAGCTTTTATATTGTTTATTTGAAAATTAAACATTTAAACATCAAAATCAATGTATTACATCAAAGGGGCGCCAATAAATGTGGATGGTCACCTCCACTAAATGGGAAAAAAAAATGACATTTCGGATCTCAACACTGAATAAATTATTGCAATGGTAAAAGAACTAATTGAAAAATTGAGTATACTTCGAGGGAAAACAGCACATAAAGACATTGGATTTCATGTGTTATCCAATATAGGTAGAGATTGATAGAAAAATCCCCCAAATAAGTACACACCAGAGGCCCCATTTTGTCCTGCCAAAGCATATAAACACTGTTATCCCCTTCTTCTCGCCCAATTTCTTTCAAATCCCAAATTCTCACTCTCTTTTCTCTCCCAAAAACTTCAATTTGAGTATTTATTCACTCTTATCCATGGCTTCAATTTCAGCAACAACTGCCACCGCCACCACTTGTTCAACTAAACTCATAAACCCTTCAACTAACAATACCCTTAAACCCTCCAAACTTATCCTATCCTCTTCTTTTACCCCAAATTTCTCAACCCTTTTCCTCCACTCACCCACCACCCCCACTTCTCCCACCACCCACCACCAACAACGCCGCTTCACTCTCCGTGCAGCACGTGGCAAATTCGAAAGAAAAAAACCCCACGTCAACATTGGTACTATTGGCCACGTCGACCATGGTAAAACCACACTTACTGCAGCTTTAACCATGGCGCTTGCCTCTTTAGGTAACTCCGCCCCAAAAAAATACGATGAAATTGATGCTGCCCCAGAAGAACGTGCCCGTGGTATTACAATAAACACTGCTACAGTTGAATATGAAACCGAAAATCGACATTATGCACACGTGGACTGCCCTGGTCATGCTGATTATGTTAAGAATATGATTACTGGTGCTGCCCAAATGGATGGTGCTATACTTGTTTGTTCAGGTGCTGATGGACCAATGCCACAGACAAAAGAACATATTTTGCTTGCTAAACAAGTTGGTGTTCCTAATATGGTTGTGTTCTTGAATAAACAAGATCAGGTTGATGATGAAGAGTTACTTCAACTTGTTGAATTGGAGGTAAGAGAGCTTTTGTCTAGTTATGAGTTTCCTGGTGATGATATTCCTATTGTGTCGGGTTCTGCTTTATTGGCTTTAGAAGCGTTGATGGCGAATCCTAGTATTAAAAGAGGTGAAAATCAGTGGGTTGATAAGATTTATGAGTTAATGGATAATGTTGATAGTTATATCCCTATTCCACAAAGACAAACTGAGTTGCCTTTTTTAATGGCTATTGAAGATGTGTTTTCGATTACTGGTAGAGGTACGGTTGCGACAGGGAGGGTAGAGAGAGGGACTGTTAGGATCGGAGATACGGTTGATATTGTAGGATTGAGGGATACTAGGAGTACTACTGTTACCGGGGTTGAGATGTTTCAGAAGATTTTGGATGAAGCAATGGCTGGTGATAATGTGGGGTTATTGTTGAGAGGTATTCAGAAGATTGATATTCAGAGAGGAATGGTGTTGGCGAAACCTGGAAGTATTACTCCTCACACAAAGTTTGAAGCTATTGTGTATGTGTTGAAGAAGGAAGAGGGTGGTAGGCATTCCCCCTTTTTTTCGGGGTACAGGCCTCAGTTTTACATGAGGACTACTGATGTGACTGGGAAAGTTACTTCGATAACGACTGACAAAGGAGAGGAATCTAAGATGGTTATGCCTGGTGATCGTGTGAACTTGGTGGTTGAGCTTATTATGCCGGTGGCTTGTGAGCAAGGGATGAGATTTGCTATTAGGGAAGGAGGAAAGACTGTTGGAGCTGGTGTTATTCAGAAAATTATTGAGTGATCAACGAGCAGCTGCACGTTTCCCTTCAAATGGTCCGGCCCTTGTCATGCAATATTCTTAATCCGTTGTCATATATGAAAGTTTTTGGTTACTTCTTTTCTTTTAGAATCATAGTTTAGTTGGAGAAATCTTGTTATAAGTCAATGATAGTGGACCTTTGAGAGTTTGCTTCAGTTTTGCTGCTTTATGTTTCATTTGTTTGAAAGGAACGATACCATTTGTCTCTTGTAACCTTTAGTTTCCCGCAGGACAAATTCATACTTTTGTTTGATATCGATTTTAACATGCCAATGAAGTAAGGTGCATTTGATATTTGTTTTGACGAATCAATGCTGCTAGGAAACACCCAAAAAGAAAAGAAAAACTGAGATATTTTCTTTTAACATCATTTGGTTGTTTAGAAACTAGAATTGATGGACCCATGTAACTATTATGTTGTAGAACCTCATAAGAATTTGTCAAGTGATGCTTAATTGTTATTCTCAATTGTGGCTTATCATCCCTCTGAGAATGGTCAGTTGGTTCTATGTCGGGATTCATCTGCCTTGGTCTTTATTTATTTACATGAGCTACTAGAAATTACACTACAGAACATGTTTTATACGTATTGCTTATTAACCTCAGAATGAAATGGTCCGTTGTGTCATCCTTCGTGCTTGTTCCTCTAATTATGCTCGAAAGAAGCTCTCACTGGCTGTCATTTTTCAGCTTGTTGCTGTAATCGTGCTTGAAAGATGTTCTCGTTGGCTGTATAACTAGCAAGCATGTTTTACTAAGCTGAACTAATGAACGACTCTGTGTTTGTATACCTCCGGATTTGACAGTTTTGGTTATGTCTTTCCGGAAAAATAGTGGATATTGTTTTCAATTTCTGATGCGGAGTTGATTGTTTGTAGGATCTGGTGAAAATGAGCGTCATAGCATGTAATTTGTTATATAACGTTTGTTGTTTACGGTTTAAAGTGGTGTAAGTGAAGCTGCTGAACTGAGCTTTTTCCTATCAACTGTAGCTTTGCAGTCCTTTTGTTTTGACTCAAACACGCACTACTCGTGTTGCCATGAATGGTAGAGCAACATTTCTTCAAATATTTTTGGTTTGATGTCATTCATGATGGCAAATATCGTTAAGTCCAAATATTTCTTCCTTTTCCCTGCTGCACCACTTGTATGTCACCCATGAGTTATGCCATTTTTGCAAGGGTTATTTGGCTAGTTATTATGGCTGTACTCTTGTTGATTGACATTTGGGTTTGTAAGCACAAGTATTATAACTGAGGGTGCAATCAGTTTCTTTTTGCCTTCTCAACAATAGCTATTATTACTGAACTGTGATGTATAGGAATAGGATTACTCTTGCAAGACCTGCCTTTGGGCATAAAATGTTACAAATAACCGTCTTGGATAACTTTCAAGGACCTGCACTTTGCTCATCATCTTTTCCTTTTTCCTACTTGGCTTGGATTCATTTTATAAAGCAATGGTACCATTTGGGCAAGGACAGATGAAAGAAAGGTGATACTCTTTCTCTATTCGGTCAAAAATGATGTTGGCCGAATGCACGTGGGCTATCAATACCATTGATCTCAATACTTTTCATTCTTGGGAACATTGGTTTGTCAAAGGGCTAGTTGATTTTGGGATGCTACTGAATTTGGCGAGTGATGCTGGAATATTTAGGCTTGAAAGAAAAAAGGTTTAAAATAAGGAGAATTGAGTTCGCGTAGGTATTGCAAAGGACCAATGCCAGTCCCAGTTATATTGCTGTGGACCATCCTTGTGCAGTATTTGGTGCTTGTTAGTTTACTTACCATTGAGGCATTCACGCTGTGGGGTTTTTTTTTTTTTTTTTTTTTTTTTGTGCTGAATATGCTAGTTCGTGTTTGTTAATCTTACTAGACTTGAAATTGTGTGGGAACTAATTTGGGATTGAGATGTGTTTGATTGATTGATACCTTTGGTTACCTGTTGATGATCATGGACTCATGGTCTTAATGTGTACACTGTTGGAGTTCTCTAAGTTCTTGTGCTACCCCATGATATGATCTTTTTTCGAATTGGTGATTGGATTGTTTTTCTTTTCACCAATTATTTTCGAAATTCAGTTAACTTATTTGGAGGGAAATGAGAATGGAGAACCAGCAGCGAACATAGTTGGTCTCTTTTGGTAGACCAACATGGTCGTTCTTTAACTATGAGCCTTGGCTAATACTTTATTGGAGAACTACAACCTCAGATTATACTGGTATGTGAAATTTAAGCACCTTACAGAATTGGAAAACTGGAAAAGAAGTGATGATCATGCTTTGTCTCCCTGCTAACCGGTGCTACCATTTAGCACACAAACTTACCAGCGCCCTTTTCATTGTTACTCTTTTTCTCCCCAAGCTATTATCTTTAAACAAATGTGCTTATATATACAGTAATGTGCTTATATAGAGTTTCCTATACAAGATGATGACTGCGTTAAAGCAGAAAGTTGTTTCAAGGAGAATGTGAATTAAAGATAATGCAGCCTTCTAAAATTATCATGGTGATTTATGAGTTGCAAGGGAGAAAATATTTGAGAGATAAGCCAGCTTCAACTTTGAATGAAGAATTTCAACATGTTTCTCCATCAAGAACTTCACTTTCTGATTACAGCACTTGCCCCTTCACACAAATGATTTATTTTTTAAATGGTTCGATTTGCATTCAGATATAGGAGTTAATTACCCTCGCATATTGAAGAAACGTTATACTCAATGCGTATATGCTAAATCTTTAGTCAACTTCTGCCAAACAGTCAATGAAGAATTTACAGAACAAACATATTAGGGAAGGAAAATAAATTACTCCGTAATCCCTACTATCTGAACTTAACCAATGTATGAACACACTTGAAAACTCCCAATTTTTCACTAGCATTGTCTGTATACAAATACTATCCAGTGCATATGTGTTCATGTAAATAGGTTCTAGCCATGAATGAAGTTACAGATAATTTGAGATTTTAGCTAGTAATCCGATACATATAGCACCTATAAGTTTCTGTGAAGCATTATTCTCATACACATATGGTCTAAAACTGTTTTCTTCGTTGGGTGGAATCTTGTGTCTGGTTATGCATGTCTTAGAAGATAGTTGAAGCAATAAGCTCTTGAATAAATGCAGCTCTTTGCCTTTTCTCTTCATACTGTTCTTCCAGAGCTGGATCACATATTGGCAGCTTGCTGCTGCAGAAGAAAAATAGATTTCTGTCAGCCTACTGTCAAAGCCATCATTAATTGCGCTACTAGTTTCCCTCTTGCCTCTTGCCTCTTGACACTCGCTTTTTCTCTGGGATGTTCTTGTGGTTGTAGAGGGAGAGGGGGGGGGGGGCAGCATATAGGAGAAAGGAAAAATAATTGTCTAGCTAAATAATTAGACTAATTACATCCACAATCTGGACCATCAGTTGATAAATCTAGAGAGTCTCCTGCATGTCAAATTAAGCAATTTACACAGCAATAGTTTGCCACAACAATAATACCTCAGAATGGTCCATTTTGGCATTTAATTCAAGGGCCGAGGGTAGAATTCATAGGACATTTCAAGTCATGGTACCTTCGTTTCATGTTTAATGTGTCCATCACTGCCTTTTCATCACCATAGTCGTTCATCTTTTACTCACTTAAGGATTCTTTGCTACTAGTACTCCCGTGCTCTGGTTGTCTTCTTGTATGCCAAAGATGATAAGTCCAAACTTCAACATGATGGGGGCACTATAGATGGTAAACCCCAGAAAGAAGCTGAATCTACTTTGAATAGCTAGTATGCATTGGTTTCTCAAGAAGTTGACTTGCTTTGGGTTGAGTAAGAGGGACAGAACACCGGTGACCTACATAGATTCTCTGTTTATTCCAGTGACAACTAATACAGACAGGTACAATTTTTTTAGTAGGATTTGCAAGGTTGCTTACATATTATTTCACATTTAGCACTGTTATACCAGTTTGTTTTATGTTAAATTTGCAGGAAAGCTGAATAATTATACGCTTGCATATCAAATGAATTTTCCTCGACTCTTACCTTTCTACATCAGGAGCAGCAGCAACACTACCAGGAGACTTATCTTGTATATCATCTTTAGGATCAGGTGTCATGCTACAGAGAAATGGCAGCAAAAGGGGATCAGGAGCAGGTTCTTGTACATTGTAGCGACCAACCATTAAATTTGTGCAGAAGAGCGAATTTATTTCATGAGGATCCTTGCCACTTATTGCAGTAGCATTATTCCAAAAGCCTGACTTCGGGTATTTTCTCCTCCCCTGAAAAAAAAAGGTGGGAAAAGAGAGAAATTTGCATGCTGATAGATTCATAATCGGAAATATATGTTTTTTCCTTGTGAACTATGCTAACCTTTACTGATTGTGCATGCTGCATTGTAAAATGCCCCAGAGGATCTTTACCTAAAGTTGCAGCACATATGGGACAAACCTGTTCAAGAAAAACAGTTAGTATGTTTCATTGTTCATTTTCCATTTAACACTACACATGTTCTTTAAGAAGTAACATAAGAAACCATCTTCAGTATGTCTACATTACCGCGTTTTTGAAATCAAAGCAATGCTCTTCTTGCAAATGGTTGCAAAGCACCTGCACTTCAATTTCTACATAACAGAAAGGGCAGGGGAACCAGGCTCTTACATCCCCTTCTCCTTCAGTATTATCCACATTTGAGAGAGTATCTGCTTGATTTCCAAAAGAGACCATTGTGAGCTTTGAAGTTTAGGAACTGACTTTTGAAAGCAAATAGTTGGGGCATAAATAAGTGGAATAGCAAGTCATCCACCTCATGGTTATAAGTATCTTTTCCAAGTGAAAAAGGTTGAATGGCAAATTAATCCATCCACAGGGTAGATGTTGGAAGTCTGACTCATTTTTTTCATTTAAAATTATCTCCCAATTTCATGAAATCTTACTAAAGGGAGTGAGGAAAATAAGATGAAAAAAGCAAGGAGTTAAGCATCTGAAAATCATGAGAAGTCTAAAGAATCTTTATGGTCCTAACATCCAAACCTCATTTACCACACAATATCTTCCTTAAAGGAAAAAGCAAAGACAACTGATAAATCCAAATATATAAGCATCATACATATTCTGATCTTCTACATCCTATGTCTTCCCGTTTTACTTTTTGCTTTATGCAACGGTAGCTTGAGAAGGGTATAACTAATTTGGAATGTTTTCTTCATTATTTTGTCTCTCTCAGTTTCCATATTTGTTCAAAACAGGTTTTCCCAACTAACATGACGCGCGTCACAAATGTTTACGAGACATAGCTCCCTTCTATCATGATATAGAGTTGTTAGTTTCTATGTCAAAACCTCCAAATTGGTTTATTTCTGCTTTCTTTTCGAGCTACTCATATAAATCATCATTTTCAGATACTATAAATTCCTACCACAAACCAATCAAGCTTTAACTGAATTTCTTTTCCAACTGACAAATCAGCTCTAGTTAAAGATATAATTGCATAATGACAAATCAAGAATAGGAAAAGTAGAATAGAAAGATTACACTCCTAAATCTGGTAAAGGAGGGAATGGGAGTATATAAATTAGTAATCCAATTAATGAACAAAGTAACAGAAAAGAATCATCTACTCTAATCCAAAATACTCAAAAGATCATTAGAGAATGTACTTAAAACCCATGTAACAGGGGATTTAAAAGTAACAGAAACAATAAGGTAAGAAGTCCAAAAAACTTCCTAAGACAAAACGTGTATTGCAATTTGATAAAATACCATAATTGCTGAGCCTGTTGGTTTGTACAGCAGAGAGATGCCTAGCTGAATTTATTCTTGCAGCCCAAAAGTCCACATCCATTTTCCAAATTTCTCTCTTTTTCTTGAAGTTATGAAAGTCAGCTTCTTCTTCTAATAGAAGCAAAGAATAAAGGGTTCTCAGATTTTGTTCAATAAGATACCTAATCCAAACAAACAAAATATTTAGACAGAGATGTTTTCAAGATTTAAGAAGAATAAGAGGAACAAAGGAGGGTGGCTGCTTTTGTTAAGCTTAAAAAGTATAGATGATGGCAAGTTGTGTTGTACTATTTTGTATTTTAGCGGTGGAAAGTTTATAAACATAGAGAGAAAGGTCGGTGTGGGGTCAGAAAATTTTGGTAAGCTTTTCTGACACACAAAAGCTAGATTAATATATTATTGACACGTGTCCCTATCTTGATGTTAAATTTTCACTGACAAAATTCTCACTGTTAACTGAACTAGGAAAGCTAATAGGCAGCAGCCCGCAAGTCTCAATACTTCATAAGAATTTTAAAAAAAGGACAAAAGCATGATAGTATATCGATAATCCTAGGCCTCGTTTGGTACAATGGATAAGTAAAAATAGCTTTTGGATAAAAATTTAATACCGTCTTATTTCACGTTTAGTTAAAATAAAAACTCGAGATAACTAATTTTGGAATTAGTTATCCCGAAATTATAGTGTTTTTTTATCCCACATTGAAGGTGAAATAATAATTCCGGAATAACTAATCTTGAGATTAGTTATCCCGGGATAACTTATTTTCTAACCAAACGAACCCTTATAGGTGTTGTGAACGGATATGGGTACATGTGGATGCCAGGTTGGCTATCACTGTAGCAACTCCTCTAGCCCAAGTTTCATTAGGCTATAAGTAGCCATGCTCTGTAAATGAAAATGACATCCCAAAATAGTAAAAGAAAAGTAATAGTTCTACTGCTCGTTTCTCTAACTCTCTGTGCCTCTATAGCTTCTTAATTCTACTACTCGATTTATTTTATAATACGTTATCGGCACGAGGCTCTGCTTTTTACCCTTAAGTTACGTTTCACGTTATCCATTTTTCACTATGTCAAACTTATCAAAGCTTGAATTTGTGGCACTTGACATTACCAGAAAGAATTATTTATCATGGGTCCTTAATGCTGAAATTCACCTTGACGCTAAAGGCCTTGGGGATGCTATTAACAAGGAAATAAAGCATCAAGCCAAGATAAAGTCAAGGCTATGATTTTCCTTCGTCATCATCTCCATGAAGGATTAAAAACTGAATATTTAACTGTGAAAGATCCACTTGAATTATGGAATAATTTGAAGGATCGATATGAACAGCTAAAACTTACGGTATCACCGAAAGCTCGATATGACTGGATGCATATTCGGTTTCAAGATTTTAAAATTGTAACTGGTTATAATTCTATTATCCATCAAGTAAGTTCCGTATTAAAATTGTGTGGAGAAACTATCACTGATGAGGACTTACTGGAGAAAACTTTTACCAATTTTCATGCTTCAAATGTGTTGCTACAACAACAATACCATGAAAAAGGGTTCAAGAAGCATGCTGATTTAATTTCATGCCTACTTGTGGTTGAGCAGAATAATACTCTGTTAATGAAAAATCATGAATCTCGTCCTACTGGGTTTGCTCCTTTCTCTGAAGTGAATGCACATAGAGCTTATGATAAGCTTGGTCGTGGCCATGGTCGTGGACGTAGAAAGGGGTGTCATAATTATCGTCAAGAATAAACAAGAGACTAATAAGGGTTCTCAAAATAATCCTTCAAGAGGTAAAATTAATATGTGCCACCGGTGTGGTATGAAAGGCCATTGGGCACATGTTTGTCGTACGCCCGATCATTTTGTTAAGCTTTACCAGGCCTCCCTCAAAGGGAGAGAAAATAATGTGGAGGCACACTTGACCTTCCGAAATAATGATGATGAAAGGATCCCTCAAACAAACATGATAATATTGAGGCAATTCTTGCTTATGAAGATGATGATTTTAAAAGCCTCTCAAATATTACTCATTTAGAAGCTGGAGACTTCTATGATGATATTGATTGAAGAACTGATCATCTCACTGGGGAATAGTACTATGAGAAAAGTTGTTGTTTACTTTTATGTTAGTTTGTATTTCTCAAGTGTATATCCTAAAATATCATGTCTTAATAGTTTCTACATTTCTAGTGCAATTTCCTAAAGTTGTTTGTTTTCACATTTCTTATAATGTACCTTTTATTTTTTGAAGAATATGGAAATTCCCTAGTCATCAGTCGGACCCAAGATCAATTACGATGATTTATGTCTTATAGATAGTGCTACAACGCACACTATTTCAAGAGATAAGAAAGACTTCTCTTATTTGGTAATGAAAGAAGCCAATGTTAATACAATATCTGGAAGTACAAGATTAATTAAAGGCTCCGAAAAAGCTAATTTATTATTATTCAGGGGAACAAAATTGGCAATTAATGAAGCACTATATTGTAGTAAGTCTCAAAGAAACCTACTGAGTTTCAAAGACATTCGCCAAAATGGCTATCATATTGAGACTACAAATGATGAAAAGATTGAATATCTTTATATTACTACAATGATGTCGGGTAAGAAATATGTGCTCGAAAAGTTACCCGCCCTTTCTTCCGGATTATATTACACAAGTATTTGGTTGAAAAGCATGCCATAGTAAACCAAAAGTTTACTAATTCAAATGATTTTATTATTTGGCATGACCGGTTGAGCCATCCCGGTTCTAATATGATGCGCAAAATAATTGAGAATTCATTTGGGCACTCTTTGAAGAACCATAAGATTCTTCAATTCAAGGAATTCTCTTGTGCTACACGTTCTCATGGCAAATTAATTACTAGACCATCAACAATTAAAGTCGGGGTTGAATCCCCTGAATTTCTGGAACGTACACAGGGTGATATATGTGGGGCCATTCACCCACCATGTGGACCATTTAAATATTACTCCATCTGTTTCAATTTATATGAACCCATTTCCTTATTAGTCTGTGTAAAAAAGAATGACCTCTTTCTATATTTGGAAACAATTTACCTTTATGCAATGATTTATAGCCACACAAAATATATATGACTCATTTTACACCACAAGTTTAAAAGTCTTCTCTACTTTCTTAAACTCCGTGCCCAATCAAATGGGTTCACATAAATTGAAACGGAGGGAGTATATGATTTTAATAGATGCATCTACAAGATGGTCACATGTGTGTTTGTTATCAACTCGTAATTTGACATTTGCAAGATTACTTGCTCAAATAATAAGATAAAGAGCCTGTTTGGATGGGCTTAAAAAAAGCATCTTGTGAGCTAAAAGCAGCTTGTTATTTTCAGCTTATAAGTTGCTTTAGATAAGCTAAGCCAAACGGGCTCAATTATTTTTTTGGGCTTATTTTAAGCACAAAATGGCTTATAAGCTAATCCAAACGGGCTCTAAGAGCACAATTTCCAGATCATGCAATTAAGACAATTCGCCTCGATAATGCTAGTGAGTTTACATCCCAAGCTTTTAATGATTATTGTATACCAACTAGGATAACAGTTGAGCATCCGGTTGCTCATGTTCATACTCAAAATGGTCTAGCGGAATCATTAACCAAACGCCTCTAATTAATTGCTAGACTAATGCTTATGAGAACGAAACTTCCCATTTCGATATGGGGTCACGCTATTTTGCATGCAGCAACTCTTGAGAGGATCAAGCCCACAAGTTTTCATAAAATCTCCCATTACAATTGGCTTTTGGTCAGGAGCCGAATATTTCCCATCTCAGAATATTTGGATGTGCAATATATGTTCCAATAGCTCCACCACAACGCACAAAGATGGGTCACCAAAGAAGGTTGGGGATCTATGTTGGGTATGAATCTCCTTCTATTATAAAATATTTGGAACCTATGACTAGAGATTTATTTACGGCAAGATTTGTTGATTGTCATTTTGATGAATCAATATACTCAGCATTACGGGGAGAAAATAAGCAGCTGAAAAAAGAGATATATTGGAATGCATTATCATTATCTCATTTAGATCCTCATACAAATCAATGTGAACTTGAAGTTCAAAAGATAATCTATTTGCAAAATATTGCAAATCAACTGCCAGATGCATTCACTGACCTATCAAGGATTACCAAATCTCATATTCCAGCTGCTAATGCTCCAATTCGAGTTGAGGTCTCCTGGTAGGACAATCAATTAAGGTAAATTATTATAAATCACAATTAAAACGTGGTAGACCGATCGGTTCCAAAGATAAAAATCCTCGAAAAAGAAAAGAAGCAAATAATTAAAATGATAAGAATATGGAGGCGGTTGCTCAATGAGAGCAACGAGACATAACAACGGATAAAACCTCGGAAGAGGTTTAGGTACTTGAAAATAATAAAAATGAAGAGATCTCAATAAGTTATGTCTTTTCAGGAAAAATATGGAACCGAAATGATATAATTGTCGACAATGTTTTTGCCTATAATGTTGCTGATGAAATAATGCAACAAAATGAGGATCTTGAACCAAAATCTGTCGATGAATGTAGACAGAAAAATGATTGGCCAAAATGGAAAGATGCAATTCAAGCTGAATTAGCTTCACTTGAAAAACGGGAAGTTTTCGAACCATGTGTGTGTGTGTGTGTGTGTGTGTGTGTGTGTGTGTGTGTGTGTGTGTGTGTGTGTGTGTGTGTGTGTGTGTGTGTGTGTGTGTGTGTGTGTGTGTGTGTGTGTGTGTGTGTGTGTGTGTGTGTGTGTGTGTGTGTGTGTGTGTGTGTGTGTGTGTGTGTGTGTGTGTGTGTGTGTGTGTGTGTGTGTGTGTGTGTGTGTGTGTGTGTGTGTGTGTGTGTGTGTGTGTGTGTGTGTGTGTGTGTGTGTGTGTGTGTGTGTGTGTGTGTGTGTGTGTGTGTGTATAATGTGTGTGTGTGGTGTGTAAAGCCGAGTGGGGGGGTACAAATGGGTTTTTGTGCGAAAACGAAATGAGAAAAATGAAGTCGTAAGATATAAAGCATGACTTGAATCACAAGAATTTTCGCAAAGACCTGGCATTGATTATATGGAGACATATTCTCCTGTGGTGGATGCAATCACCTTCAGATATCTTATAAATCTGGCAGTTCATGAAAAACTTGATATGCATTTGATGAATGTTGTCACGACCTATTTATATGGCTCATTGGACAATGATATTTTTATGAAAGTCCTGAAGGATTCAAAATGCCTGAAGCATATAAAGATTCCCGGAAAAATTATTCAATAAAGCTTCAAAAATCTTTATACAGAATAAAACAATCAAGTGCGCATGTGGTATAATCGCCTTAGCGAATACCTATTGAAAAAAAAGCTATAAAAATGACCCAATTTATCCTTGTGTCTTCATGAAAAGGTCTAGATCAGAATTTGTTATAATAGGTGTATGCCCGTATATGTTGATGACTTGAATATTATTGGAACTCCTAAAGAGCTTCCAAAGGCAGTAGAATGTTTGAAAAAGGAATTTGAAATGAAAGACCTTGGAAACATGAAGTTCTATCTTGGTCTACAATTTGAGCATTTTACAAATGGAATGTTGCCCATCAATCAACATATACTGAAAATATTTAAAGAGATTTTACATGGATAAAGCACATCCATTGAGTACCTCATTGGTTGTGAGATCACTTGATACCAATAAAAATCCATTTCGACCTTATGAAAATGATGAAGAACTTATTGGTGCTAAAGTACCATATCTCAGTGCAATTGAGGCATTAATGTATCTTGCCAATAATTCTCGGCCAGATATAGCTTTCTCCGTAAGCTTATTAGCAAGATTTAGTTCTTCTCCAACAAGAAGACACTGGAATGGTATTAAGCATATATTCAGATACCTCCGAGGGACCATTGATATGGGATTGTTTTATTCAAATGAATCCAATTCACAACTAATTGGTTATGCAGATGCAGGATATTTGTCTGATCCACATAAAAGTTGATCCCAGACAGGTTATTTATTATGGAGGTACGGCTATATCATGGTGTTCAACAAAACAAACTATGGCTACTACTTCTTCAAATCATGCAGAGATAATAGCCATTCATGAAGCAAGTCGAGAATGTGTTTAGTTGAGATCAATAACTCAATATATTCAGGATACATGTGGCCTTTCATTGGAGAGGAATATTCCAACAACATTATACGAAGACAATGATGCATGTATAGCTCAACTAAGAGGAGGATACATTAAAGGAGACAGAACAAAACATATTTCATCAAAATTCTTTTTTACTCATGATCTTCAAAAGAAGGGTGGAATAGATGTTCAACAAGTTTGCTCAAGTGATAACTTAGCAGATATGTTCACTAAGGCATCGCCAATCTCTTTTTTTTTTTTTTTTTTTTATGTTTTTCATCAGGGGGAGTACTCCTCACTAAGGCATTACTAGTAAATTACGCGTTGTACTCTTTTTTCTGGGTAAGGTTTTTAATGAGGCAGCAAGCAATGCGGATTACAAATAAATATGTATACTTTTCTTTCAGTAGAATTTTTAATTTACATGGACATCCAAGGGGGAGTGTTGTGAACAAATATGGATGTCATGTTGGCTATCACTGTAGCAACTCCTCTAGCCCAAGTTTCATCAGGTTATAAATAGCCATGCTCTGTAAATGAAAATGACATCCCAAAATACTAAAAGAAAAGTAATAGTACTACTGCTCGTTTCTCTCACTCTTTGTGCCTTTATTGCTTCTTAATTCTAGTACTCGGTTTTGTTTTATAACAATAGGCATGTTATTTACAAATGACTCTTTACATTTTTAGCTAGCCGGCTGAAAAAAGATTCACTGTCTAGGCATAATAGATTGCAATGATGGCTGATATATCTTTTAAAAAAAAAAAAGAATATAATTTTTTTACTGTGTACTTTGTTGGGTTGCTGTGTAGCGTAAAAATCGTTAACATACAAATGTAATTGTTGACTCACAAATAGTACGTAGGAGCAACAGCCAATATGAACAGCCAATATGATTTGAGTAAAAAAATAGAAATGTTACAATGGAAATTAACCTATGATCCTTTTAGTATGCTTCAATCAAATTATTTGAGTTTGATTTGTTAACACATTTTTCATGCCGTCAAAATGGGTAATTCCAAAACATATTTTGCTTAAATCAAAATGTTACTACTCAATAATGAAGCATGTACTGCTATCAAAATGTTCAATATTGTACTCCCTCCATTTCGAAATAAGTGTCCTTTTAGGCTTTTTATTTTGTTCCAAAATAAGTGACGCTTTAGGATTTCAAAAAGAAATTAATCTTATTCTTCCAAACTTACCCTTATTTATAATCAAGAATCATTAAATAAATTTTCTTTTTCTAAGCATTAATTAGGGATAAATTGGTAAAAACACTCCTAATTTTTAGGAGTGAGTAATTTTTTAAGGAATGTGCATGAGCTAAAAGAGACACTTATTTTGGAATGGAGGGAGTAGTTCTTAATATTTACAAATTTGTCTCCGGCAAACTTTTCAATAAAGGGCTTCACTTAAATTTGCTGAAGTAAAGATTCCTTGCATTCTGAAAGTACTTTTAGAAAGGTTCAAAAAAGAGGCTAGGAAACGTCCAAAGGTCGTGATCAGATACCGTAATTATTAATTAACTAGCTAAAATATAAAAGCTTAAGTAATTAAGGAATAAATAATGTAGCATACCTAAAAGGTTGATGACGAAAATAATACTCCCTGTGTTTTAATTTGTTTGAATCTATTTTCTTTTTAATTCGTATCAAAATGAATGATCTCTTTCCTAATTTGAAAATAAATTCACTTTATGAATGATTTACAGCTACACAAAATTTCAAGGCTTATTTCGAATTACAAGTTTTAAAACTCTTTCTTCTTTTTTAAATGTCATGTTCAGTTAAATGAGTTCATATAAATTGAAACGGAGGGAGTAATAGTTAGGTAAATATATGGTCGCAAATGGGGAAGTAATTAATAACACCTGGCCTAAATATACTTTATTGTCAAGGATAGCGACTAAGTGATTATTGTCCCTTAAATAATTAACACAAGGACGGTGTAGAGTCCCCACATGACCAAACAATCACTCATAAATTCATTAAATAAAGTCCTTTCTTTTCTGCTACTTGTGGTGGGTTAGGTGTGCGAAAAGAGAGTGAGTTTTTTTCTGTTTTAAAAAAGGTTCCCCATTCCCCAAAAAAAAAAAAAAAAAAAAAAAACAGTGTTAATGAGTCGAATAAAATTGTAAAACTGCATTCTCTTTATTTGTCCACAACATTCCCAGTAGGCAAATTCTTGAATCATTATCAGTCAAAACACATTTTATAACATCCTTGTGGTTGCCATGGCGACCAAATCATTCGGGCCAGCTTGTCCATTAGGCAATTCTCTAAGGCCCCATAACTCATATTTTTCAATAAATAAATAAATATATATATATATATATTTTTTTTTTTTTTCTTCGAAATTTTGATGAAATTATCTTTGGGTATGTTGTTGTTGTAGTAGTTTAGAAGAAAAAAATCGTATTAATCTATATATAATAAAAGTAGGCATAAAAAAGGAGTGAAAGGACACCTCTTTCTTTATGGCTCATTTATTTTTTTCTCAATTTTTTGACCTTTTTCTCTTATATTTCCCTCAAAATATTTGCTGAAAATTAAAATCACTCCATTAATAAGCCTATAATTGTACAGATTAATTTGTATTAAATCTATTAGTAAAGGCCAAAAAACTTTTCCTCTCCCCACTAATACTGACTCCTAAGTTTCTTTGTTCTTTGTTTTGTTATTTAAAGAGCAGATCAACTTCTCTTATGTCCCGAAAGTGTTCAAAATTTATACGTTTAACATCTTAATATGTTGTCCCTTGAATCATCTAACCTCATTCATGGTGAGAATTCTCAACTTTTCTGTTACTTTTTTCATGTTAAGGATTTCTTATTTTTCCAAATGTATAAGGAATCAATCTTCTTCTTTCTAATTTTTTTGTAGTTTCATTTACTTATTAATATATCTTATTTAAGTAACATGAAACAATTTATCTATGTATCTCTCTATGTTATATAAAGTTTCTTAGAGAAGGTGATGTGTCACATCTCTTGAGCCAAGAGTCTTATCAATCTCTTTATATCTGTGTGTTATATAAAGTTTCTTAGAATATATTATTGTAACGAGGGAACGAAATGAAAAGTTTTGAAGCCAATGAAGAGTTTTCACAGACGAAAATAACCAAAATCATATTATGAGAGTTAATGTTCTTTGATATACTTTGTTCTCTCCTTTTTCTTTATTCATATATATATTTTTGTGAATTGAATGATCACCTAACTTTGCAGGTTGTTATAGATTTATATTGTGTAAAACGATATTGCTCATGCCATATTGTTACAATGGAATTCCTCCACAAAATAATCCACTTTCACGGATGTCGAAACATGATGTTCCTCAAAGCAAATTAATTGGCCTAAGAAATATTGTAACAGAAGGTAGAAGCTAGATTAATATTTTTAAGGTTTTTTTTTTCCGCCTTGTGTCCTGAATGATATGGATGTTGTAGGAGCTTCTACGATTAGACTCATATTGTTTGTGTCTTTTGGATCTTTTAAGAAGATAGTGTATTAGGTTTTGTGTAATACAAGAGGAACAAAATATATTTCTTTTCATCATCTCATTTCTCAGCTTCCTTTTGGTATGAATATGAATTGCATTATGTAGTTAAAAGAAACCTCTTAAATTATTGGCAGTTTTACCTGAATTTGAGGTAGCAATTATCTTATTGTATTAAAGAGAAAGCACAGGTACGAAATGTACGATTGATCTCGAAGCTTCAAAAATTGTGCTCCCAACACTATTTTAAGGACCAAAAGAAAAGAAAAAAAGAATTTGCTTCTATGAACTCATTCCAGTACTTTTTTTTAAGAGTTTTTAATTTTAATTCCCATGCCCATTACGCTTAAGAAGATAATTAAATATTCACAATTAAGAGTTTAATTTTAATTCCCCTGTCCATTACGCTTTAGAAGATAATTAAATATTCACAATCGATAGAAATTTGATTCGTTTTAAAAATTAACTAAATTTTCACTTTTTGTAAAAATTAGAAAATTCATTAGAGATACAAAAAATCGAAGCGATAGCCAATAAGGTGAGATGGTACATATTTTATTTTTAATTTTCATCTTTTGTTTACCTTATTAAAAATATCTCAAAAGTTTCTAAAATAAGTATTAATAATTTATTACAATAACAATTGTTATTTTTGAACAACAATTATAGCCTGTTTGGCCAAGCTTATTTTTTCCTCAAAAGTACTTATTTTTTCAATAAGTACTTATTTGAAAAAAAGTGAGGTGTTTGGCCAAGCTTTTGGGAGAAAATAAGTGTTTTAGGAGTAAGCGAGCTTTTTAATTTAAAAAAAACTTTCTTACTAAAGCACTTTTTTGAAAAGTACTTTTGAGAAAAATACAAATAGAAGCACTTTTTAAAAGCTTGGTCAAACACTAATTGTTGCTCAAAAGTGTTTTTTTAATTAATTGGCCAAACACAAACTGCTTTTCGCTTTTCGCTAAAAGTGATTTTTTGAAAAGTACTTTTTAAAATAAGCTGATTTTAGAAGCTTGGCCAAACAGGCTATTTTATTATATAGAAATAGAAGATGGGATGCTTATGTAAGACCAAAAATCTTTATGTGTAACGTTTGCTTATGAGTTATTAGCTATAAATATTATATTATTTACATAATTAATATATTGTTTATGAACAACCCTTAAATAAGAATGAACAACATGAAAGAATTTATGTAAATGCTCTAATTAATAGAAGATGAGAGGACTTATGTACCACAAGAAATTTCAATTTATGGATAACGTTTACTTATTAGTACAAGTATTATTTACATAATTAATGTATTATTTATGAACAACAACTAAATAAGAATGGTTAAGACCAACGGCTTATATAAATTCTCTAATTATATATAAGATTTACCTCTAACTGCAATCACTAATAAATATTATTATGTTGGAGGTTTACATTAAATATTCTTCTTCTCACTTCTCAATAACATAATTAATACATGCGCATTCCCATTTGAGAAGATGGTTCCTCTGAACTTTGTCAATATAAATATACAAAATAGTTTATTTGATGTGATATTATATGATTTGTTTATGACATTTCTTTTTGAAAAGTAATGGAAAGCTGGAGGTCTTAGATTACATATTCTTTCCCTGATAAAATGAGTGTTGCCTGTTCATCTCAATTTAAAAGATCTCTCTTCAAAACTTAATCGTCATAAATCTACAATTGTTTATTGCATGCAACAATTTAATTTATTTTTTTGTTTTTACTTTTTAATATTTAATATTTCCTTATACATATTTTCTATTTTTCTAGTATTAATATCTTATCACTTCCATACATTAAATTGATAAAATTAATATTTTCCACCAAAAGCACGGTGCCAGTTCTCTAGTTTGTTTACATAAAAAAGGGAAGAGGTGATTGTTTGGGATTGGAAGAGAATAAGAAGTGTTTGGTTAGAGAAAGATTGATACTATTCCATAAAGACAATTTTTTAGAGACCACGTGATTTCATGCCAAGATTATAGCTCATGCATATATTCCCTCATAAATTATTGTACTTTATGTTTAGATTTTAATTTTTTTTCAACACTTTTTAACTTTTCCTCAATACTCATTACCTATTAGTAGATGTTTATCGACAGTTCCTATTACGGTTGCCTTGGCGGAAAGAAGTTTTTCAAAATTGAAATTGATCAAGTCTTACCTAAGAATTTAGGGGTGGCAAACGGGCGGGTCGAGTCGGATATGGGTTGGGTCGAAAATGGGTTAACCAAAAACGGATCAATTACCCGACCCGCCCATATTTACACCGATAAAAAAATGGGTTACCTGACGGATAATATGAATATCCATATTATCCATATTATCTAGAGCTACTTCAAAGATGCTGGGCTCAACATATCCATGGATATTACTCACACCCACGCACCAATCCTGCTTATCTTTTGTATATATATATATATATATATATATTGCTTAACAAATTTATTACTAGTAGAAGAAAAGAGTGAACTAACTCTCTGTTTAGACCAATATCCCAAAATATACATCTTATGAAACAAACCATGCCATCTTAGTTCATCATTGAACACAATCCAGTGAAACAAAGCAGACAACACAAACCCCAAACAAACACAAAACTAAGCAAAACTCCACAATTAGCTTCAACAAAAGAAGTTACAAATCAAGCAAAACTCCACAATTAGCTTAACCAAAAAGAAGTTATAAAATAGAAGTCAATATAGTTGTCAAAACAATGCATTGAAATATTGTTGTCTTGTTGATATCTTCCAGCACCAGCAGTTGTTATAACCTAATGATTCATCATTAACGCACCAAAATGTACCTGCACCAGCAAGAAAATAATAAGAACATCAATCAATCACTACCTCCTAAACATATACATAGAAGTGCATTTTTATGAGACACAACTTTGGAGAATTACCTTTCAAAATACCTCAAATCTTGCATCCCCAAACAACCGGCAGGTGATATGGAATCAAACAATCTCATCTTCAACAGGTGAGGGTATTCTTACCTCTAAGCTTTTCAAGATAAGGTTCAAGGTCAACAACAATCTCATCTTCATCAAAATCAGATCCAGATCCATCAAGATCTTAAACAATTTAAAAAGAAAATAAATAAGCTCTTACAGTTGATTAGTTATTAAAAAATGAAACAAATCAATATGGAGAAGATTAATTTACCTTCTTGTCCACAAATCCAATCCCGAGTACATAGTTGCGCCTCAGCATTTGCAGGAAGAATAGAACTTCGAAACTTTCCAATGATACGACCTCCAATGCTAAATGCAGATTCAGAGGCTACTGTGGTGATAGGCACACTAAAGACATCCCGTGTCATTAATGAGAGTTCGGGATACCTTAGTCTGTTATCCTTCCAAAAGCCAAGTACATCTAGATTCGGATTTGTTTTACGGTCAAGGCTAGCTTCCTCCAAATACAAGTCTAGTTGTGTTTTACCTGTATTTGACTCTAACTGACTTTCAAACATATCAAACTCCTCAAGTGCATCCCTCATTTCATTGCTACCACTACCACTACCACAAGCATGTTCCTCTGATAACGAGGTTTTAGTTGAAGGTATCAAGTACTCTTTGAATAACAACTGTAAATTATCTTCAATAACCTTCAGTTTTGCATCAGCAGTATCAGAATTTAACTTTGTAAAGCAAAACTTAACAAACTTCAATTTATATCGAGGGTCAAGAACAATAGCCATAGATAAAATGACACTATATGACCTCCAATATTTCTCGAACTTCCTTAACATATAAGTGGCCATCTCACTCATCACTGAATCTCCACCATTTTTTTGTTCTTCCAATAACTTTTCAATTCTCCATACATTAGGAAGATACAAATTTGCCGTGGGGTACTTGCATCCAGAAAACAAAGTTGTAATGTCATAAAAGAGCTTCAAAAATGTAGCTACAATCTCGACCCTTTTCCATTCATCTTCAAAAAGGCCATGTCTAAAATCAGGGTCAACCAGGTCATAATGAATATAAGCTTACTGATAATGAAGAGCACTTTCAAGCATTTGATAGGTGGAATTCCACCGAATAGGCATATCTTGGCGTAGCTTCTTAGAACATGGTAAACCAAGACTACTGAGGCACTCCACAAATTTCATTATTCTTGTTTCTGAATTCTTGATATACTTAACACCTTCTCGTATTTTCCCGATAGCCGCATCAGCCTTCTCTAAACCTGCCTTGACAATTAAGTTAAGAATGTGATTCCCACAACAGACATGAAGAAACTTTCCCTCGCAAACTAGTGAACGCATCAAAGACAAATGATTTTTCAAAATATCTACCACACCGTTATTGGAAGTAGCATTATCTAAAGTAAGGGTAAAGATTTTCTTTTCGATTCCCCATTCTTTAAGAAAATCGATCAACAAAGGACCCAAAACCGCACCCGAATGTGGAGGAGGAACATGTCGGAAAATCAAAACCCTCTTCTAAAGAACCCAATTTAAGTCCACATAATGAGCTGTTACACACATATAGCCATTAGATACTAATGATGTCCACATATTTGATGTCAAACACACTCTACTGGGGATCAATGCAAGCTCAGCTTTTAGAAGTTCTTTTTCCCTTGCATACATAGTCAAGATATCTGATTTGGCTGTGTTTCTTGATATGTGCCTCACGATTGGATTTGAAAACGAATGAATGTCCCTAATGCCTTTATGTTCTACAAAACTGAAAGTATAATTATGCCTACATATGGCCAATGACACTTTCTCTTGATAAGTTTTTTAATCTATTGGTGCACTTTGACCCTCTTTTGCCTTATCCAAACAATGCCTATTCGCCAAATGACATTTCAGATTTGATGTTCCAGCATTAGGGGCCATTATGTAGTCTTGTTCACAAAGCGTACATTGGACTTTATACTTTCCATCAGTAGAAATATCAGGCTGAATCCTAACAAAAGAATCCCAAACAACAGAAGTTTTCCTTTTTGCTCGTCTTAACGAAGTTGAAGTACTCTGTCCACAAGATTCAACATTATCTTCCATCGACACCTCTACCTAAACAAACAATTACATATAGGATTATTTAGTAATTAAGAACAAACAATCACAGGATTTTGATTTAGTGGGCTTCTTCCCAATGGGAACCAACCAAATAACAAAGCAATCAAACTAAAATCAGAAGTTAAAGCTACAGTTCTAAAACCAACCTAGAAAAATCAATCAAAATACTGTCTTTTTTTACTCAACAGACTCAAAAACTAATTTTGTCAGAGATTTCATATCTAATAAAAATCTACCTCAAGAACAGGGAAGAAAATATCAGCTGGTAGTTACTCACTCACTTGATATAATTATGATACCAAAAGATTTACAAAAACCTTACAGAATTTTAAATCACAATAAAGTGAAGGTAAAAGAACAAGAAGAAGAAGAAGAAAAAAAGAGAGAGTCGGAGACAGATACTCACCGGAGCCTGGATGGTGTTGGTTGATGGAAGAGGCATATGCTGTAGGGTTTGAGTTGAAAGCACCGTATCTTTTTGTGGAAATAACAATGTGGGTTTTATCCAAAGTTACCTATATTTTAAACGGAAAAGAGTATATATACGTATTAAGGAGAAATATTTACGAAATGTAACGATAGTTTTTTACTACAAAACATAACGATATATTACAAAACGGATTTTAATATATTTTTCATTTTTTTATTTTTTTCCATAAAATATATATATTTTTTATAAAAAAAATATTATTTTTTTAAATATTTTTATTTTTAAAAAAAATAATTTTTATATATATTTTTTAAATATTATTTTTTTTTTTTTGCTCAATGGCTTAAAAAATTACCTCATATTTACTGTGTATGAAAGTTGTATGAAATGTGTATGTGTGAGCAAAATTTTTAATATAATTTTCATATACAAAATTTTGAGCGAAAACTTTAAGCCTTGAATATTGTATGAAAATTGTTCTGATGTTGTTGTAATTGTATTAATTTTACAGAAATCTAACATGAACTTTATACATGAAAATGTGAGCGAAATTTTAAGACATGAGCAAGATACAAATTTCATATTGTTTTCATACACACAATTTTGAGCGGATTTTTAAGCCTTGAGCGAAATATCGCATTTAAATACATTTTTCATACACTAAATTTTGAGCAAACTTTTTAAGTCTTGAGCGAGATATACACATTTCATACAACTTTCATACATAAGTTTTTGAGCAAAAAAAAAATATTAATTTTAAAAAAAAAAAAAAAAATTAAAAAAAAATATATTTTTTTAAAAAAATATTTTTAAAAAAAATGATTTTTAAAAAATAAAAAATAATTTAAAAATAATTTTTTTTAAAATATAAAGCATGTTTTGTATAGGATTTGTAATGTTATGTTTTGTAAATATAAAACTATCGTCACGTTTCGTAAATATTTATCCTAAGATGTATATATATGTCAAAACACTTATTTTAAATGGGTGATTTGGGTTGACTCATATTGGGCCCATTTTAAATGGGTTCGGTATCCAACTCATTTAAAATAGGTTGGGCCGGGCGGATAACCATATTTTTTACCCATTTTGCCACCGCTATCTAAGATCAATAATGTCTCAAGAAAGAATTAATGAACGGATTAGCTATATTGTCAATTGAAAAAGAATTAATAGTAGATATTAATTATAACAAAAACTATTAGTAATTTTGCTTTTCGAAAGGCTAGAAAAATAAATTACAAATAAATAAATATATATAACTTTTTTTCAAGTTAAGACCCCTCATTAGAATTTGACTTTAGGCCCCCAGTATGATTGAACCACCACTGAAATCATTATCCCATTTACTCCTGGATGTGCATGAAGCTCCCACATTATGTCATTCAAATACTCTGTCTGTCCAAATTTCCGAAAGAATAATTGTAAGAAATTAATAACAAGTTTTAACTTTCATGCACTAACAATGTATACATTCTTAATACTATCAAGTCAAGGTGACCTACATTAACAAGCACTTCTCTACAGTATAAGAGAGTGTTTGGATTGACTTATAAGCTGGTCAAACCACCTTATAAGCCCTTTTAAACTATTTTGAGTATTTGGCAAAATAGAGAAGTGCTTAAAATAAGCTAAAAATTGTTTAAAATAAGCCAAAAGGAACCCCAACTTTTTACTTTTTGGCTTAAAAGCCATTTTGATTTGACCAACAATTTTACTTTTTTATTCATTATATTTTCTTCTAATTCTAATATTACATTCACTACTATAAAAACCCTAAACTATCATCCTTCTCCTCTTTTCTTCATTTCACCGCAGCTTCCCTCTTCTCTTCTTTTCCTTTCCTTTATCTTCTTATCCATTCTTGAAGTTCTTCTCAGTGATTTCACTCCTATCAATTTTTAGTTTTTCTTGTTTGGATTATGCTTCAAAGCATCCTTGCCTTTCTTGAAGAAACAACATGGCTTCTACTTTTTGGATAAGCATCTGTCTTCAGCAGGACATTCTCACCAAAATCACATGGCATGTTCAAATGATGCCCACCTTCAATCTTTATCCAAATTATATATTTTAAAAATTAAAAGTAACATATATTTATAAAATTAACTTGAATACTCTGTTTATATTGAAACTAAATCAAAATATAAATTAATTCTAATTTGAATCAATTTTAGAATTAAATTTTTTATAGTAATCAGCTTCTTTATAGTGTTAACAACTTTAAGGGTATTTATATCATTTTGACACAAAAAAGTGCTTGTGTATCAAACACATCAACAACTTATTTTCAGTTTCAGCACTTGTATCCAAACACGTAATTGCTTATTTATAAAATAAGTTCCAGCACTTAAAAAGTACTTTAAGCACTTATGCTTAAAAGCCACTTTTTTCCAGCTAATCCAAACGGGCTCTAAGTCAAATTTATTAAAAAAGTAAATATTTGACCTTGTGAAGCTGCTAGTCCAGTAGGTTCGAAAAATTTTCTGGGATCATATTGGACTAGAGAATTAAAAAAATACCATCATGTATAAGTTTTGTTTCTAGTAAACTGATGCTTTACCTGAAGGGGTCTGCTTGCAACACCTAATTTTGTAATCCACATACCTGAAGGGGTCTGCTTGCAACACCTAATTTTGTAATCCACATAGGCAAATCTGCAGTTGCAAGCATATCAAGTGCACCTCTCATATAAGGTATATTTGTAGTATCAAAATGACCTTGGAGTCCCATTCCAAGAGGTCCATTATACCCAGGGGCGGCTCAACGTAGTCTGGGGCATAAAGCTAAGTTTTAACTAGAGGCCTCAACTTATTTGACAAAATTTATGTAAACTTATATATGAAGTTATTTTTCTAAAATTTTGAGATATAAACTTACTAATTATTTCTAATGAGTTCGTTTTAATATTTCGTTGCAGCGGACGATATGTTCAATTTATTAAATATACCTTTGTTAGGACTTAGAAAGTGAAATCGTTATAAATAGGAAAAATAAATAGATGTATATAGAGGAGGAAAAATCAAAACTAAAGGAAGAAGTAAATGCACAATGTGTACTTTCGACGTTCATTTTAGTTGTCATGTTTGTGTTTTTTTTGTCCCTCCAAAGAAAACATTAACTAAAACGATAATTTGACTAAAGTATCCTTATTTGGTTCATTGATCTCAATATAATACTACTTTTTTTTTAATCATTTTAATCTCTCTCCACATTTATTAGAGTAAGGGTAAAAGTGAAAACATAATAATTACTTGTATCTTGATTTCCTAAAATAATAAGTATTTTAGACCAATTATTTTTAGTAACCATGACAAGTAAATTAAACTAGAAGGAATAGCAATTTGCTCACTTATTTGTACTTCAACCAAATTCAAGAAAAAATATGAACAACTTTAAAACCTTTTATTAATATTAAATATATAGATATATTCTAAAGCATATCATTATATCATATATAGTGATTGTATATTTTGGGGCCCTCAAAATGTGGAGAGTTGCCTTGCCATGGCTTTAGTTGCCTTGCCATCTGGCCGGCCCTGATCAGGGGCTGCTCAATAAAATGGGTGGCCTAAAGCCAAATCATAATAAGAGGTCTCAAGTATATTCGATAAAACTAGCTCACGCACGTGCATCTCGTGTGCCGCACGTGCATCTCGTGCACCACACGTGCATCTCGTGCACCGCAAGTGCATTTCATGAAATAAAACTTAGTTGGAGTATGGCCAGTATGATTTCTAGTACATGAAATGTACACATCGTTGTTTTATCAATCAGTTTTTGGATAGCACTAGTTATCATTTTTCATATGCTTCAAATTGTTCAAATCTATTTTATAGTCTTTTTTTTAATTTTTGAATTAAAAAATTATGCTTTTTACTTTAAAATACTCATTTTGTTTAAAAAACTAATTTATAAACCTATAATAGTGAAAAATGGGGCCTTAAAAAATTTGGGGCCTAATGCCTTTGCTCCTTTGCTTATCAACTTCACTCTAAAGCCAGCACTGCTCAATCCCAATAAATTGTATCAGGCCCTAATGGTTCAACAAGGTTGAAGACAAGTTCAAGGCAGATTCATTTCAAGCTGCAACCTATTGACGATAATGAAGATTTTTTATCAAATAAGAAAAAAAGAAAGTTCAAAGTGCTAGATATGGAGACGAACTTTCAATCATATTTTCAACATACCTGTTGTTGCATCTTTAAAAATAAGAACAAAATATTTTAAAATTATTTTTAACCAATAATATTTTTAACCTTATTTTTTACCATGGCAAGCAGCAGGAACCTTTTTGGTCTGCATATTTCATTTTAAATACCAATTAAAAGTGAACTTTCTTATAATAAGATTCCTGAATTTTAGTAAAAAGAGGTAGCAGGAAGGGTATTTTGACGGGTGTCTCATTGAAATTTGGCTGGTAGGCTAAGGGGTCTCTGTCGTACCGACGAGCCAAATTCAGACGAATTCCGTCGGAAATTAGCAATTTTTCTGTAGTGATATAGTATCCAAGGGAATGTAGTGTAGGCAACATATAACCCCGACACAAGCACAATAGCTGATTCCACAGCTTGAGCTTGTGACCCACACGGAGACAATTTTATTATTGCTCCGAGGCCCCCTTTTTTTTCAAATTCTAGTGGAATATGTGTGTGTCTATGTGTGCATATACATAAAATTTCAAGAAAAGTTGTTCTTTTTATTGACTGCTTTGATTCTAATGGGACTTTCATTCCCACAAGGTAAATGGATTTATGGAGATGCTATCCGCATATAATTCAACTGAACTAATTTCCTTGCTCTGAAATTAAAACCATGTATACCAATGTGAACCAAAAATGAAAAAAAACAAATGACAAAGGCAAAACTATATAGAATTAAGAAAATTAACCTCAAAATATAGCTCAGCAGGGCCAGAAAGTTTTCATTAAAACCACCCTTCAGCATAGACCAACATCCATATGTTGCAACAGTCCAACCTAGAGGAGGCAAACGGACAAGTTGGGTTAAATTTGAACTGATTAAAACAAGTCAAATTAATCAACGGATCATAACTCAATCCGTTCAAATTTTACTTAGGCCAATAAGGATTGGGTCAATATGTGCAAAATAACGAGTCATATGTCCAACATGCGGGAAAATCACCAGCTTGTGTTCTAATCTTTGCAATCAAAAAATTGTGCGGATTGCCCTTCATATGGACTGGGCTTTAATTTTGCCCCTATTTCTCATTTAATGAAAATTTGTGAGACAAAGTACCTTTATCCGCTGGTCTATGAAATCAGAGATTCGGGTTCGAACCCCAGCACAGGCAAAAAAATAATAATTTTGCAAGGCAAAATTTCGTAGCAAATTAGGCCTATTCGGGTAAAATTTGTGTCTTAAGGCCTAATTTCTGTAGAATCCTACATAACTATGCCAGACAAGAGGTAAAGTTACGCCTTAAGGCATAACTTCTATATAAAAAGAGGCATAGTTCTGTAGGATAACTTAATTTCTACAGAACTATGCCTTAAGGCATAACTTTACTCCAAATAGGCATAGTTTGCTATCAAACCTTGCCTTACGATTTTTTTTTTACTCTACTGGGATTCTACAGAAGTTAGGCCTTAAGACATAACATTTGCCGGAATAGGCCTAATTTCTTTGCGAAATTCTGTCTTGCAATTTTTTTTTAATACTCTGCTGGGATTCGAACCTAGAATCTTAGGGGTATTTTCGGCCACTTAAAGTATCGAAGGACAAAAATTAAAGATCAGCAATTTGAGGGACAAAAATTAAAACCACCCCGAAATAGGGCATTTGTGCGAATACCACATCAGCACTTCCTCGACTCACTTGTACCCATGCTACAAAAATGATTTGTTTTTTTAATAAATTCACCTAAACCTTGCAACTCTACTATCATTAATCGATTTCACCTAAATATACTGACAACATCAAAAAATATCTTTTATACTTATCAGTATCTCTTAACCAACTTATTTGTATTATATATAAGTGCCAAAGGAAGACCAACACAGCATTATCAAATTGTACATAGAGCATTCCATATTGTACCCTATTTCAGTGGTGAAGGACGCGTTAGATTGTACTATAAAAGCCAATCTCATTAATGATTAATGGACACGTGTTTGTACAAAAAGTTTAGTAAATTATACACTTTAACCAAATTCTTTTTCATCCCACTTGGACATATGTCATGGTATTGAATATTTATTTCCTTGTCCTATATACATGTGTATGCACTTCATTCTAATCCTCCTCTTTTGAGTGACACATATTTACACTCTGATTCGAAATAATTGTTTACTTAGCCTTTTTCACATCTCTTAAGAAAACATTAGTTTCTACAAAAAAAGAAGAAGATATTTTGACTAAACTATCCTTAATTAATAAAATTCTTGCTTATTTATTGTCTTCAGTAAATAGAGAAAAATTTGGAAAAATACAATTAATTCCTTGATTATGTAAGTTAACACTTATTTTGAACCACAGTAAAAAGGCTAACTGGACACTTATTTTGAAAGGATTACCTTTTTATTCCCTTTTTTCCTTCTTTGACATTACGATAAATTGTACCAAAAGTCTTACAGATTATACTATAAATTTTGCCAATTTCATTAATGATGAATGGACACATGTTTGTACCAAAAGTTTAGTAAATTGTACACTTTAACCAAACTTTTTTTTCATCCCACTTGGACATATGTGATGATACTGAATATTTATTTGTTTACTTAGCCTTTTTCACATCTCTTAAGAAAACAGTAGCTTCTAGAAAGAAATGGGTATTTTGACTAAACTATTGGGTATTTTGACTAAACTATCTTTAATTAATAAAATTCTTGCTTATCTATTGTCTTGAATAAATAGAGGCAAATCTGGAAGAATACAATTAATTCCTTGCTTATGTAAGTTAACACTTATTTTGAACCATAGTAAAAAGGCTAAGTGGACACTTATTTTGAACGAAGTACGTTTTTATTCCCTTTTTCCTTCTTTGACATTACTTTACTTATTTTTATTCTCCTGTGTGCTCTCTGTTATTGTTTCTTTACATTTATAAAATTTAAAATTTAATACTTTATATTTTCATCTAGGAATTTGATAATTTTACTTGTGGATTAAAACTGTATGATTTACAATATTATGTCTATCTTTCTAATTTTGATTTTTGTTTAATTAATTTTAAAAATATTTTATTAGTTTTTCTTTTATGAAATTCAATGAACCACAGTAAAAAGGCTAAGTGAACACTTATTTTGAATGGAGTACCTTTTTATTCCCTTTTTCCTTCTTTGACATGACTTTACTTATTTTTATTCTCCTTTGTATTTTCTGATTATTATTTCTTTACATCTATAAAATTTATTACTTTATATTTTCATTTAGGAATTTGACAATTTTACTTATGGATTAAAACTTTACGATTTACTATATTATGTCTATCTTTCTAATTTTGATTTCTTTGTAACAATTCTTTTAATCTATAATTGTTAATATAAAAAATTCTAATGTAACTGATTTACCCCTTATTATATGTGTCACTCAAAAGAGGAGGATTAGAATGAAGTGCATACACGTGTATATAGGACAAGAGAATAAATATTCAGTACCATGGCATATGTCCAAGTGAGATGAAAAAGAATTTGGTTAAAGTGTACAATTTACTAAACTTTTTGTACAAACACGTGTCCATTCATCATTAATGAGACTGGCAAAATTTATAGTACAATCTAACATGTCCTTCACCAGTGAAATAGGGTACAATATGGAATGCTCTATGTACAATTTGGTAATGCCGTGTTGGTCCTCCTTTGGCACTTATATAAAATAGAATTTTTTTGTTTAATTAATTTTAAAAATATTTATTAGTTTTTCTTTTATGAAATCCAATATATACAACAATAGTTCTTATGTTTAGATATGAACAATTAGTCAATAGCGATGGATATCAACTTGTCGGGATACATATTAGATATTAAAAAATTAAAAGAAAAAACTAGAATCAAAATATTAATTTTCCCTCAAATTCTTACTAATTTTCTTTTTCCCATGGATGAACAACTTTCATTGATATGATAACAACTAAATAATCCAACTCTTTCCATCTCAAAGACTTAATTCTATCATACATGTTTGAGATTTCAAAAGAAAATGATTTAAAACACATGAAACTTATTTGCATTAATGTTAAAGTTAGAAGATATATTTAATTTTTAAACTCCAGTTTTTAATTTTAACTAAAGTGATGGTACGTTAACAAACCTTAAAGACTAGGTAAAGTGAATAACCAAATTAACCATGTTGGGCACCATGCATCGCACGGGCATACTTTGCTAGTATACATACTATGTTGCTTAATTTGTTTTATCGGCTACCAAATTAGATACATATTGTTACTGGCCATGCATTTACAAAAAGGATCAATTTAGAAAGAGGGATTAGAAATAGCCTGAAAATAGTGTCGGAGCGAGGATTTTCGGTAAAGCGAGTTAAAATATAAAGAAGTAAACATACGAATAAACCAAAGAGATTTAATTTTATATATATAATAAAAAAAAATACGTAGTCCTTCTATAAAGGTTGCTCTGCAAAACTACATAAGATTTTCAATATTTCTTTTCAACTTTTAAGTAAAGCATCATGAAATTAACAAGAGAAGGAATTATGAACCTGAGATACTGTACATTTTGTTCTTCTCAACATCAAATCTTTGAGAAAAACTATCAGATGGTTGTGTTCTATGAGAAGAAACTATCAGACGGTTGAGTTCAATGAGAAGCAACAATGAAGACTACATTGCCATATTTTGTTCTTCTTGTCTCAATGTTCTCACCTCCAAATGGTGTCCATCCATTTAATCCATCATTGAATTATGGATTTGTAGCAATTCCTCCACTATATAATTTAGAGGGCTTTCCAAACACTATATAGAAGCATGAATATTAAGAAATTGATGGCATCGATCAAATCAGACCAATTCCTTTCTTCAAAAAAGAAAAGAGTTTAAGTTTTGTGCACCGTCAGTGTACAATTTTTTTACACCATCAGATAACATTTACCTTCTACAGGTAACCAACTTTTTTCTAATTTCTTCTTTTACCGTAATTCAAGCATTGATTTATTTTATTTTTTCCTAATCTCTCTCCCTGTAAGCCCTCCGTTTTCATAGCTCCTTAAGGGCCTGTTTGGAAAGCCACCTGGTAATTGGAATTGGTGTAATTACTAGGGTAGTAGTTAAATTAAATATCTTAATTACACGGTAGTGTAATTACAACGACTGTTTGTTGTCATACGTAATTACGGTGTAATTACAAGCGTCTTGTTGGTTGCACAAGTTTGATGTAATTACACGATCAGTTTAATTTAAAAATAAAATTTAATTATAAAAATTTAAACTTAATATTTAAAAAATATTGCCTTTATAAATGATATTAAATTAGTTATTTAATAACACATTGTTTCTTGAAAATATATTAATTAATAATCATATATTTGCAACTAATATTGTAACAAAAATAATTGATATATATTTTTCAAATTAATATTTAATTTTAATTAATTACAAAACTTAAAAGAAGACTTTTTTTTTTGTGAGAACGTCATGGATTAGATGTTTGATAAAAAAATAATATTAATAAATATAATGCCATAACATTATTCAAATGTTTGACACAAAAAATCCATCAAATGTAAGTGAAAAATAAACAACATGCAATGTGAAAGCAAATAACTTAAAATTTGGAAATATAACCTAAATTCAAAATCCAAAAGAAAAAGTTCACGTAATACTCTTATGTCAAATTCCAACATTACATAAGTAAATTCCAACGTAACTTAAGTAAATAATTCAAAAGAAAGGAAAAATATAAGTTTATAACCTCATTCACAATGATATTCTACTTGAATAACGTCACTCGTTATATGTCAAGTTTGTTAATGACTTATTCTTTCCAATATTAAGAGGTGTAGTTTCAAATATTAGAATAATAATAAGGTTATGCTAAATGAATAAAATAAAATAAAAAAATACAAGCAATTACATGGAACCACAAGAAGTAAAGGTTGGGAATGAGAAGAAAGAAAATGAAAAATAAATAATATAAAAAGAAAAATACATTTTAAAAAATAAAAATAATTCAAAAGTAAAAATAAAAAAGAAATAAAAATATTAGAAATAAAAAAAAATCAAAAAAATTAAAATAATAGAAATTAAAAATAAAAAGAAATTAAAGTAAAAAAATAAACAAACTAGAAAGTAACCATGTAATTACAGGGTGTAATTACAACCTCTCTTCCCCCCCCCCCCTTCTTGAGAATTAGAGAGTGTAATTACCCAATTCCACCTTCGTAATTGAGAGACAAATTTATATGTACAAATTTTTTTCCGTAATTACACTCAATTACACCCAATTCTAATTACATGGGTGGCTTTCCAAACAGGCCCTAGATCTGGTAATCCAATTTCTCTCTCTGGCTTTTCCAATCCTATGTGACCTATATCCATTCTCTATCTTTAGATTGTACATTGGACATGTATTTATGAGGTGGAAGATTGAATATAAAATTAAATGGAATCTTGAGAAAAGGTTTAATGTGCATCACCAAAATTTGTCCCACACCTTTGAAAATACACATCAAGGGAAGAACTCTAGGTCGGAGTATTATGGGAATATTGTTGCTGTTACAAGTTTGATTCATAAGGAATTGCTGTAATTCCTAATGAAAAACAGAAAAATTCCCAAGGATTAGATGTTTGAGACGTTGAATTTTTTATTTTTTTTAAGATTCATAATGTTTAGGGTCGGAGAATTACTTCAATGGTTGATTTACAATAATGCTGAGAGAAAATAATACTTCAGTATTTAGCATTCAATATGAAATAACTGTAGAGTTAAAGATTTATTTTGCTGAGATGAAAACCATGAAAAACCTTAGATTATACTGGAAAAGGAAAGAATCAAGGTATATTACGATTAGGATTTAATTTTCCTTTAATGTTTTTTCAATCATAAATTATACTACCTCCATTTTAATTTATGTGAACCTTTTCGGAGTTGCAAACTTTATAATTTTGACCTTAAATTTTGACATAGATTTTTTAAGTTTGTAAAAATAAAATTCATGTATTTAGAAACTAAATTAAAAGTACTATAAGTCATGATAATTTATAATTCAAATAATTTAGAAAAAATGTAAAGAAAACGTGGTCAAAGAACCACCTCGTAGACTCCCCAAATAGTAAAGGGTTCACATAAATTGAAACAGATGGAGTATTATAATTATATAAAAAGGTAAATATATTACCTTTGAAATTATCGGATGGTGTAAAAGTCTTATACACTGACCTTCAGACAAAACTTAAACTCAAAAGGAAAATACTAATAATGCGTTTTTATACCTTTTTTCTTTAGGGAAATTATAAATGTAAATATTTCTTATATAACTTTCCTTTGAAGTGAAATAGTAGTCATAGTCTTTTGCATACACTTGAAATCCTGCAAAGATATTTGATAAAAATTAAAGGGAAAAAATAAGACCAGGGAAATTTACATTTACATATCTAATACAATGAGAAAGGAGTGGGCAGTAACGTGCACAAAGGAGGCAACAAGTTAAGAATAAAATTACATTCTCTCTCTTGATGGTCTTCATAGTTGTAAATTTTTAGTGCTGTGCAATCGTAAATTGAGAGACAAATTTATATGTACAAATTTTTCCGTAATAAGTATTGTTTCAAGAAAATTATAGATTACACTTGAATTATTAAGCATACTTGAGCAAGTTCTCTTATCATTCATGTGGTGATGCCATAGCTACGACATAAATTATCTATTTAAATTATCTATTTTTTTGTGGAATTGATAATATAAAGAATTTTCAGAAAAGGGTAAAAAAAATACCCCTAAACTTTCAAATATAATTTATTCGTACCCTCCGTTATACTTTTATTCTAATTATACTCTTGTATATATTTTGATACAAATTTTTTTCTTAATTTGCATAGTCAAACACCACGCACAAAAATTCAGGAATAAAATAACTCACCCCAATTTTTTAACCTGAAAACCCAGCCCTTAATACTCGACTCATAAATTTCTTTCATTAATTTCTTACATCCTTCTCTTTCTTCTCTATCAGAAAAAACACATCACACAAAAATAACAAATCAATAGAAAAGAGATGCAATAGATCCTTTCATTTTCCGTTTATTTGGAATCATATCAATTTGAATTCACACACTAATTTTCAAATCTGAATGACATACCCATTTGATTTTCGGGAAAAATTATTGGTGAACTTTGTAGTCCGCCATTGTTGAACAATAATGAAGCTTTGAAGGTGGGTATGCTGGGTACTCGAAAAATTTTGTGCTTAAAAGCAAGTGGATGACTCAATTTGTTACTAAAAAGTTCAATCTAATATTGAAATTTGTTTTCGAAATTGAATTCATGCGCCGATGTTGTTACCCTTATCATCCATAACTTCATTGTTTCATTGTTGAGCTGAGGTCTGAACTTGTTCGTTGGTGGCGACTTAAAAATGGTGTCTTTGCTTCACAAAACCATCAATTAATCATACGCCCTTCAATCTTATTTAAAGATGGCGACTTCACTGGTAGCTACTGCAGTGGTTAAAATGGCGGGCCGAAAGATTGTAACGGCAGCAAATTGTGACTCTTCTTGACCGAGATTGCACGAATTTCTGGTTTTCCCTTTCCATTTCAGCAAAGTTTTGATGAATATTAGGCAGAACTCCACCATTGCAACTTGAGAATCCATGCACTGGAAAGGAGTTTATCAACTGAGAGAACAAAATTCTTAATAGATTGAAAGGCTCTGTTCTTGACGGAGAGGACATAATTTCATGTTCATTTAAGTGGGGAAATGGATACAAAATTACGGAGTGTAAAAGCTAGAGAAGAACACTCTTATTAATAATGTATAGTAGGCCAGGATCTATATGCTGGAATAAATAATATCTTTAAAAGTCTACGCGATCAATGTACATCTACAAACAAACATTATAACATTGCGGTTAATTTCTTTCAGCAGGGCCTATATTTACCTACAAGTAAATTACATACGAAAAATCTAACTCTTCTCCTAACCATAGTATCAAGAAAACATGTGGGATATCATTTAGAAATCGTATAAACTTCAAATATACAAGATTTTTTTTTTTTTTTAGAGAAGCTAGTAAATAGCTCTAGAAAGAGAAATATAGTTTTAGTAATGGTCTATAAAACAAAATTGCCAAAAGGACGTCATGTCGAGATGTATTTTGGATGTAAAATCTACACCTCATTCCTTGCACTCAGGAGACAAAGTTGCAACTGCGCAAGCTACACATATATGATGAAGTAATTGCAAGAAGAAACACATAAAAAGAATACAATTTTCGATTAATGACCCTATTAACTGGAGAAGATATATAGGTTAACATCCCTTTCTTCCTTCCATAGAGAAATATTTAACATAAGGCATCTAGCGTCCCTTCCTAATTAAAGGTTCTAAACAATATTAGTTATTGTAAATAATAATATATGTTAGTGATTTTATCGGATATATATATTAGTGATTTTATCGGAGTTAATATTATCCATAATTGAAGACTTTTGGTAAGTCCTTTTGTCTTTCATTCCTGTATAGTTATGATTATTCATAGATAATGTTTATTATTGTCAATTAAATTAGTAGTAACTATAGTAAAGACTCTTGGAATTCATTAAAAAAAAAAAAAAGGGTAAATGTAAAATGAGAAAAACAAAAAAAGGTGAAAGAACAGGTCGTTGGAGACTTTTGATCTTATCTAAGTCCTCTTGCTTTCCATTCCGGCACAATTATTATTTATGGATCATACTGTAAATAGATTATTAGTAAATATAAGTCTTGGAATTCTAAAAATGTAGATGAAAAATGAGAAAAAGAAAAAAAGTCTTGTTGGTTCAAAAGATGTGCCAGGTACTCGTGTTACTACAAAAAATGACGGGAAAAAAAATAGTAATCCTAAAATGAAAAAACCAATTCACGAAGATCAGAACTAAAAGGAAAGAAATTATTTATCACCGTTAAATCAGAAACAAAGACTAAATAATGTGTTCTTTATATCTCCCATATACAATATGCAAAAAATGAAAGTTTAGAAATTGAATGGAAAATGAAAATTATATTGTGGAGATTTAATTAGGTACAATGAATCGTGGAATTGGAAAAACTTAAGTTTGCTAGTTCGTAAGATGTGCCGCCTAAACATTTTAACCAAAAAAAAGTTAGAGCAAAGCAAAAGAAAAACAATAATATTAAAATGAAAATAATAATTACCGGGAGACCAAACTGAAAGGAGAGAAATTATCCTTCAGCGTCATATAGCTTGCAAAAAGAAAGAAGATATCATCGGCTACTGGTCCTGCAAAGTTAAGTTGGCATAATATTGTCCATGTACATTAACAACATATACAGCAGATGTTAATGAAGAAGACAAAAAAAAAAAAAAGTATATATATATATAAGGACAAATTCTCCAGCACGTGATATGAAAAACTCTTTCAGTTTCAATATATTGACTTCCTTACATAACATTAATACCAATAAGCAAAGGCAGAGAATTGTACATGGAAGATAGACCAATCTCTCATTTAAAAAAAAAAAAATTATGGGGGTTATCTCTTAGGGAATGAACAGTTATTATTAATTTGGTCATTGATTCTCTTAGAGAAGAAACGGTGGTTTATTAAAAGTAATGATGTTTGGACTCCTTCATCAGATGCCTACGAAGGATCATGACTTTTTGATTCGTAACATAAATTGAAATGAATAGTTTTTTTTTTTTTCAATTTGAAAAAAGGGTAAAATGGTCAATCATTTTTAATGGGCATTTTCGTAAATTAACTTTAGGCTTAAGAGCTTCCCACTTTCAATATAAAAAATGATATACAAAGTCTCTGAATGAAAAACAATAAGTTCACGTGAACCGTAACCGACCCTCTAAATTTGCCCCAGCCAGCCATTAACCAACAATTACATACCCTGTATGATCAGCAAAAGGTGATAAGTGGAGTTTGGGAAGGATAGGGCATACGCAAACCTTACCCCTACTTTGGGAGAGGTAGAGATGTGGTTTCCGATACGACCCTCAGCTAAAAAAAAAACGTTTTCAAAAAGATTTGAAATATACAAGAGCAAAAAGTTATGATGAAAATATTGAATAATTGGAAAGTATTGACAACAAATAGTAAATATAGCAGCAAGTCATTAACCATCTAAGCAAATAGTTACATACAACAACAACAATAACATACCTAATGTAATCTTGGCGCATGGGGAAGCTAGGATCTCGACCTTTGTGTGTGTGTGGGGGGGGGGGGGGGGGTAGAGAGTTATGATGACAATATTGAATAATTGAAAAGTATTGACAACAAATATTAAATATAGCAGCTAGTCATTAACCATCTAAGCAAATAGTTACATACAACAACAAAAATAACATACCCAATGTAATCTTGGCGCATGGGGAAGGTAGGATCCTGACCTTTGTGGGGGTAGAGAGGTGGTTTCTGATAGACTTTTGGCTCAAAAAAGTGCAATCAAAATAGGATACAAAGGTTTATCATATACTATGTATACACACTATGATTTTTTGAGACGAGGAGGGTTCTCAAGCTCTGCCCCGGCTTAACATGATCTCAAGTTGGGCTTGGGCCGAAACCATAGTGGAAACAATGTTTTGAAGCTAGTGGCAGTGTAAAGATTTTGTAGACATGTACATCGGTCAGTCATAAGCGAAATCAAAATTTTAATTTTATGAATTTAAAATTTTGAGTTCCTTACAATAATGGTTCAACATAAGTGATATTATCTTTTTTGATAAAAGAAGACAATTCTTTTGAATAAAGGTGTCCCTAATGGGAAGTTAAATGACTTTTCAGGCTGCTCGAAGAATATGGGATTGAATCTCCACTGGCATTTTGGAACTGCCACCAAAGTGGCATAGCCTGTAAATGGCCTTCCAGAAGCTCTCCTTGTTCATGAAGCTTCACACTATCGTATACTTATACCAACAATCTTAAGATGACCAGTTTCCATGTGTCAAAATCTACAATACTTACTGCTATAAATTTTAACACTTGAGAATATCACAAGAAAAATACACAAAATGGAATTGGTTCTCCAGCTTCTGCAAGACCATTCAAGAGAGCAATAGGTGCAACAAATAAAAAAGTAGCATTACAACAAGAAATCCAACAATTGCATCATGACATGGTTCTACACTGTAATGAATGATGTAAAAATAAAAACAGAATAAGCATAGAGGAATACAATTTCTTTCACATAGTACTCGTAACATATATCCTAATGCAAATATCACAAACAATAGAAGATAATGTCCAATAGTATTCCATTTGGTAGTAAATCTTCTGTACTTTCAGAAATTAGATCGGAGTCTCTATATCAAACCTGTTATTCTTCCTTAGGGAGAAAGAGTAAGGGAAGATTCAACACCATCCAAAATTCTGATAGCAGGGGCACCATACTTCGTCGGTGACATATTATCTACCTGAAAGGGAAGAAATAAAAAATTGTGACAAGGCTTTCGTAATAGCATCTTCTGCTAAGACAGTTTAAGTGGATAAAATAGAAATTTAGGTACACATTTATTTTCATGTCATATGTAACTGTTAAAAACTCTAACTGCACAACATGTTTTGTACATAGATATAACTACACATTCAGTTGTATATAAGGTTTAACTACTTTGGAATGTATCCTTTTGAAGTGGCAATGGATATGTAATCAATCAACTTATCTATTTCTTAGGTCCTCCCTCGGATATCAACATCTACTACTTCAAAAGAAACTAAATGTTCGAAATAGACTGTAGACTTCTCAAAGAGTTTTGAGAGAAAAATCAATCTCTTACAATGAGATTATCATGTAAAACCGCTCCTAGCTATCATAATTGTTGACTATCATCACACCATCACATCACAATAAATGTACTGATCAACGTAACTAACAATTAGATCAGCGTAACACAAAGTAAATGCATAAAAGTCACGAATAAACTCACCCTCTAACCAATAGATTTCTTCGTTGACTACAAGCGAACAACCAGAAAACCTTCAAGTCGAACACTCTTTAATATGAGAAAATCAACTTTTTAAAATTTGTCAATACTAACATTGTGAAGCATCTACCAAGAAATCTTATCTATAAATAATATAAAAATTTAGCGTAGGCAATTGATGTAATGACTTTCCATTACTCCATTCCTATTTATCTTTTTTCTCCTTTATTTGGTCTTTTTTACTCATGTTTAATTATTTGGGAAAAAAACCAAAATTCATTATTAATGGAGAAATAAAGATTTGGTAGTGGGGATTCCAAAAACCACTATCAGATTTACACCCGTTACGAATACGAGCACTTTATTTCTTCATCCTCAAACGTTTCCTCTGGAATACAAGATTATATAATTAAGCCGTGAAACGCTGCCACAATCAACAACTATTAGGGAACCCAATGTGGACGACTTCGGCACTCTGATCCGCTGCCGCAAAGACGTAGAACTGTATGTCGAATTTGCCTTTTCTGCTTTTCTATCCTCTCCTAATTTGTCTTCTTTTGCTAATTCTTGGAACTTGCTGTGGTTAAATTTTTGTGTACCCCCCAATTCAGTTGCCACTAAATACATAATTCTGTGTACTGAGTTATTTGCGCTGCACGTAGCAAGTAAAGGATTTTACCTATGACTGTTATTTGTTCAAAGTTTTATAGCTGTAATCGTTTTATATGTCGTAATTATCCGGCTTAAGTTGAGCAGCGGAAGAAAATGTGTACCAGTTAAAAGAAAAAACTATCAAAATTATCGAAAAATTCCGAATATTTAAGTAGCTAGGCATTTTAATAGAATGATTGTGACAGTTTAGTTCTTTGTACTTGGGATATTTATTGGTTTTGAATATATGGTGTAATCATCAGTGTCGTCATTTTGTATATGCATGTTGAATGAAGTTAACTCAATTCTTCGGATAAAACAAAATCTCTTCACTCATTTATAACTTTTTTCTCTTTCAATATGAGCTCTTATTTGAGTATCAATCTATATGTTTCACCGCTTACTTTCATTTTGGGGTCGTAATTCTTGTGGGAATTTGATTTTTTTTTGTTTTGTTTTTGTATCTAGCATGTTCTCAAGGAAAGGTTTGACGCTAACAAGTACGTATTATGTTCTTATTTTTTTCTTTTCTTTTTCATCATATTTCTCTCGTTTTTTAGTATATGTACAATTTTTATGCATTTTGGCATGTAAAATCTACATTTTGTACATTTATTCGTAAAATTTAATTTTCTTTGTAAAAATAGTTACTCCATTTGTTTCAATATATGGGAAGGAATTCAAGGTCAAAATACTTAATTTTGACTATGAATTTAGGTACAGATTCTTTAGATTTTTTAAAATAAAATTCACATATTTAAAAATTACTCGGAAAGTACTACAAGTAAACATAACTAATGATTAAAAATATTTAAAACAAATTGAGAAAATTATAGTCAGAGAAAAAATTGGCTGATTTTCCAATAATGTCTATACCTTTATTTTATTTATCTACGCCAATTGTTTTTTGTATTTTCATTTTTTCTTCGATTAAATTTATGATTTTGTATGTAAGAGAATTATTTTTTTATAACCGCGCGAAGTGCGGGCAAATACCCTAGTATATATATATAAAGGCAGGACATATACCCGCCTAGGTGGCGCTCTAAAAATTCAGGAATTCCATTTATTTGTTATCTCCTTTTTCCTAGGCATTTTTTGTGTTTTTACTTGTCATCTAATTTAGTTACTCCTATTACTTAAGAAAACAAACCCGTTACTGTTTCAGTTCAGACTCTAAACGTTGCTATTCAAAGCCCACAATAACTGCCACTCCACCCCGACTCTGGCACTCGCTTGAAACCAACAACGAAATTCCAGATCAAAGGAACATCTCGGAATTGGCACATTGAAACTCGCATATTTTATTGTGTTCATGTAACGACACAACAAAGGCGAGTTCGGAAATCATATAAATGTACATATCTCTTTCCCCAATCTCACTTTCTTTCCCTTACGGAATACAAGATGTTAGAAATAGCGGGCTTATCTGCAGCCAAAACAGGTTTGTACATTATTTCTCTTCTCTCTTTCTTTTTTTTTTTTGTATAGGAAAACAATCTATCTATTTTAGGGATAATTGCAGTTATTATTAGCTTAATTGATATTTTGTTGCAAATTTTCACTCTGATGGTTGGGGCTTATCTTCCTTGGTGCGATTTATATTGGTAATTTCTAATATACATGCATGCAACCTTTTTCCCTGTCCCCTGTTTAAAAAGTCTATCCAAGTTAAGTTTGAATTTTAAAAGTCTGATAGATTTTAATATATTATAACTTTCTCATCCTGTTCCAGTGTATTTTATATATATATTGCCGATATCAGCTTATAGTTTGAGAATACTGAAAGTTAACCATTGTTGTATAATTATTGAATGCAGAAAAAAGTACAAAATGAGGAGATGCGTGAAAGTTAACCATTGTCAATTTTTGGAGGCAGAAGAAAGTAAAAAACTAGGTGTTGCGAAGCAATGAATTGATTGATAGTTTTGAGGCAAGTTGTGAAGGGATCAAGACCATTTATCTCGAGAAACAGTGTGAGTTCTTATGAAGTTTTGTTTTATGCTTTTTTTCGTTTCACTAGGATTGTGAATGGACAGGTAATTTAGCAGCCATTATTTCTATGGAAAACATGTTAAGGCCCAACCTCTTGGAAAAATTTGTTTGTTTCAGGCAAGTCGGATAAGAATTCTATACAACAAAACCCAAAGAACTTATGAAACCATCTGTTATTATTTATTTATTTATTTTTAATTTTTTTTTTAGATTTATTGATTGAGGTTGCAATTTCTTTCAATAAACCTTTGTTACTTTTAGTATATGAGATTCTATTACCGTTTAATTGACAGTTTATGACTATTTGATGTAACAGAGGAAGAATAGTATGCTGGTGGTACCCCGTGCTTCAATCTCAAGGTGTTTAAAAGTTACTGTGCATTACATATCTTTGTTTCCATATGACCTACAGATGGCATCGGTTAGATTAGCTATGGAGTACAAGGATCTCATAGTTCTTGGATATACTCATCTGTAAAGGATACAACCTGTTATGTTACAACACCTTATCTTAGCATATGTTGAGCAGACTAGTACAACTTAGATAATGCTCTAACATCATGTATTTAGGTAGCTTCAGTTTTTTTATACAAATCAATGAACTGAAGAATTAATGTGTGCTAACTTAAATTTTTTTGTTGATGACCATGACATGTAGCCTTATACTTTTCATTTCTTTTTTCCTGGGAAGGGTGATATTTTTCCTTAAAAGCTTCTCAAATTTTTAAAGTGCTATGTTTACTACCTTGGGGATTCAGGCGTTGTTGTTAATTATGGTCAATGGTAAGACGCTTTCGGGAATGTCGACTTTCAAAGTGGTTTTCGCAATTGTTAGGTGACCGTCGTGGTCCAAAGTATCTTGGATATGTGTTTATCTTTTGACTAATCAAATGAGATACTGACTTCCTTAATTCAGTTAATGCTCATTATTTATTTAACTTTTAAAATTAATTTCCTGAATTCAGAACTTCAATTACTACTATTTCCCATTGATTGCTTATGGACAATGTTCTGCAATGAGTAAAATATGGTTTCTCCTTTTGATGATCGCAAAACTTAGGGAAAAAGAGAGGGACACAAATAGAAGGAATTACAGTGAAACCTTGTAATACTATAAGTCATGACATACCTTTGTGTGCTATCAGTAGTGTCAATTTTTTATTGTTACTTTCATTATACATAACTTAAACTCTTACGATTTAGTTAAAGATAACTACCATGAAAAGGCGATGCTTAGACTTGCATAAAATTGTTTATGTTAGGCCGGGTTTTTGTGTGTTACTTTGATCTAACCTTAATCGGTCATTCCTCTATAAATTATAACTAAAAAAGCTAGAATCTTTCTATTTTGACAGAGGTTTCATGTCTGTGTTTTTTGCTCTTCCAACTTTTTCTTTCGCTTGCTGATCTTAAATCCAAAAGAGAAAAGGAAAATGAAAGAAAAAGTGTCAGCTTTCTAGAGAAGATTGGATTAATGGCGGATTTAATGTCCTTATGATTTAAATGTTTGATTTGTCAGATTGATCCTGCAAAGTGCAAGAGTATTTCCTCTGGCTTTGGAATTTTACTTAAGGAGCAGGGCATTAGAGGATTCTTTAGGGGTTGGGTACCTACTTTGCTTGGTTATATTTCACAGGGACTTTGCAAATATGGATTCCATGAATATTTCAAGATGTACTATTCAGACCTTGCTGGCCCTGAGAATGCTGTCAAGTACAAGACTTTGATCTAATTTGTTGGTTCTGCATCTGCTGAGGTTAATGCTGATGTTGCCTTTGCCCATTTGAGGCTGTCAAAGTTCATGTTCAAACTCAGCCTGGTTTTGCCAGAGGCTTGTCTGATGGACTTCCCAAGTTTGTCAAGGTTGAAGGCATTGATTGGTATGCCTATTTATATTATCTTGAACAAATTTGTTGTTAGTTAGATTTGCTTATTGTGGGTTTTCTCAATACTAAGGAAATTATGACCTTTGAATTTTTCTTTATAGGCTTTGCAAGGGGACTGTACTTATCTGGGGACGACAAATTCCATGTAAGCTAACAGATTTTCTCTGATTTTTCCATCACTAGGATATTGATTTTACGTTTAGATACTTTCTTTGACTTTTAAACAAAGGTGTCATTCAGTTTCTTGCAAGCTTAGTCTATACCTCATCCGTTTCATTTTATATGGCAGTGTTCGATTAGACAAGGAGATTAAAAAGAAAGAAAGGGTTCTGACACTATCCAAAAGTAACCTTAGAAAATGTGTGCGTAAACATATCATGACATTTCTATGATTATAAGAGCATGCCATTAAATGTGAAGTGAGAATTTTAAAGTTAAAATACTTTCAAATATATAATTTATGTAAAATGAAACAGAAGGAGTATAACCTTTGTTGGTCGAACTGCTTGGCATCTGTTTAACTACTCTTTCTTGAATGTAATGTTCCATTGCTGTGAAAAATGGGAACTAGACTGACTGAGTCTCACATGGGTTATTTTACAGACATCATGATGAAGTTTGCATCATTTGAAACCATAGTGGAACAACTCCATAAACATGTCATTCAACACCAAAAGACAAATGCAGCAATACCACACGGCTTGGTGTGAACTTTGCTGGTGGATATTTGGCTGGTATTCTGTGATGTTGCGCAAATTCATTTTCTCTTAATCCTTAGAGACATTAGTTAATCACTTTCATAAAGAGAGCTTGCAACTGGCTTATACATATCATTTTGTTGACAACTTCAATCTTCTTGATAAAAGGTAAAAATGGGGAAGTAAGTTGGAAACAGTAAAATACTATTCTCTGGATATTCTCTACCACAAAAGAATATGTTTTATTACTGATGTTTAATAGGGTGGTGAAACAAGCATAAAGAGGGTGAAGGTTGAGCAAGAAGTGGATCAAAGAGTGGTTGGTGATACTCAAATGGAAGAGAGGTGTACAACTACAATTCCAAAGGAGGATGTGACTTCTACATCCAAGGAAACCACTATTGGAAGTACATCAACAATGGATGCTAGACCTGAAATTCTGCATCAGATGAGCTTCATGAAGAAAAAGATTAAAGATGGAAAAACTGATAGTTTAGACGACACTTTAAAGGTATCTCCTAAGCTTTTAATTTTTCGTATCAAATTTAGTAACTAATGCAGCTGTCTGTAAATTCTGAATGAAAAGTTGCTGATCTATCTTGCATTCCATAGGATATGGAACGTGCTGTTGTTAGCGGTAATGGAACAGAAACCGGTCAGATAATTCTAAAATTTGACTAATTGATGAATATTTATTCAATTTAATGGCAGTTTATAATGGTGAGATTTTGAAAAAATAATCTGGAGAATTCATCATAAGTTGTTTCGTATATGTGGATCTATTTGTCTTCTTTTTTCCTTGTGATCTGCCTTACCGTTTTGGTCCGTTCTCTTCCTTTTTTTTTTTTTCCCCTTTTACATTTTTTTACTTTGACAAATTTGTTTTGTGGACTTGCAGACTGATTTTTGGGTATGTATATCCGGATTTTGAGTATTTCAATACTGTTGAGAAGAAAAGCAGAAATTGAACAGCTTGGCTTATGGTACAAATATTATTACATCCTGTATTTAACAAGGCTGCAAAAACTGATTGGAATATGTCGGCAAGTCTTCGTTGGAGAGTGATTGTACTCCTAAAATAAACAAAGGATTGCGGCATATTCTCATGTGTAAGTGATACATAAATGAGGTGTATTTTCTTCTCTCTATGTTGTGTCTTTTCTTGAATAATATTTTCCTTATTTTGATCAGGTGATTTAATGCTTGCAAGTTGTAATATCCTTACTTGCAAAATATGGTGAAATTGATATGTCAATATGTAAATATTCTCAAAAATGAGTCAAATATGACATAAATACAAGTTTAGATCTCCAGCTTACTCACCATTGGTCTTAAAGGAAAACTCAATACTAATGAAATTGTAGAGCACACGAATATGATGTATGCAACACGTGAAGTTGAAGGTTTTACAGTTATAATGCAGAAAAATAAAACAAACTGATGTTTAATTATTATAATAACAACATTGATAAGGCAATTATATTTAAGAATTGATGTTATGGATAGAATATCGCGATGACAAAATAGATCATAGAGTAATACTTCTATAACTATTCAATCGCATCCCATGAGATATGCGTGGGACAATATCAATTTTTATGTATTTTATAATTATATTTTAAATAAATATTATATATATTCAGACACCCATACATTAACGCCAATAAATGTGTCACTTTTTAGATGGTAATGTTTTTATCAGATAAATTTTTACCCTTCTTATTCCAATTCTCCATCCAAGTTTTAAGTGTTATTGTCCTTTCAATTAATTTACGTTTGGAATGTTCTCGATATTTTAAGTTATTACAATAATTTATCTTTTGTTATTTTTAATATTCAAAAAGTAGGAAAAACATTATTTTTAAGTAAAGTCTTTTGCGACAGTATACATTGTGCAAATTTTCTAGTTGTATAAATAATCCAAAATGAAGGAACCTCGAGAGGATTTCTCAAAGAAAAAATGTCACATCTTCAATCTATGAAAGCCAAGAAGTACATTAAACAGCACCAGAAGATCCACAACATTTAATAAGAAAACTGAGATTGTTTCTTTTAACGTATGTTGTTTAGAAACTAAATTAATGGACATGAGATGGCCGCGTAAGAAATTGATGACATGAATGCCAGTGTAAGTAGTATGCAGTAGAACCTTATAAGAATTTGTTTAGTGATGCTTAATTGTAATTCTCAATTGTGGCTTATGATCCCTGAGTGGAACCATCTGAGAATGGTCAGTTGGTCTTATGTCAGAACTCGGCAGTCCTTTGTCTTATTTATTTAGATAAGCTACTCATAATTTACATGACTAAAAGATGTCATATACCTATTGCATATTAACCTCGGAATGAGATGGTCTGTTGTGTCATCCGTCATGCTTGTTCCTGTATTGATGCTCGCACTGGCTGTCATTTTCATGCTTGTTGCTGTAATTGTGCTTGAAAGATGTTCTCGCTGGCTGTTATAACTAGCAAGCATGTTTTACTAAGCTGAGCTAATGAATGACTGTTTTTGACTTTTGATGCCTCTGGATTTGACAGGGTTGGTTATGTCTTTCTGGATAAATGGTGGATCTTGCTTTCAACCTCTGATTTGATTGTTGGTAGGATCTGATTAAAATGAATATCAATTTTTTTAAATAACGTTTTGGTGTTTACTGTTTTGAGTGGTGTAAGTTGAACTGAGCTTTTCTTATCGGCCACTATGGACTGCAGCTTTGCAGTCCTGTTGTTTCGAATCAAACTAGCACAACTTCAGTTGCCACGAATGATAGAGCCACATTTCTTCAAATACTTTTGGTTTGGTGTCATTCGTGAAGGCACGTCTCGCTAAGTCCACATTTTTCTTCCTTTTCCCTGCTGCACCACTTGTATGTCATCCATGAGCTATGACATTTTTCAAGGGTTATTTGGCTAGTTACTCTTGATGAAAAAGGGCTATTTTACTAGTTATTATGCCTGTACTCTAGCTGATTGAAATTTGGATTATAATCCAATCATAACTACTATTACTGAGGTGCAACCAGTTTCTTTTTGCTTTCTCAAGCATAACTATTTTTTTTTTTTTATTTTTTTTTTTGGTCAAAACTGAATTTTTTTTATTTCAACCAAGTAGAGTATGTACACAGCCTGCTCATTGGACTATAGAGACAGGACCTCAAGAAGAACCTATTAGACTAAACTTTTCTATGTTACCAAATTGCTGTCCACTAGCTAAGTTTCACCTGCCAAAGGTTACATTTAGCTAGCTTCTTTCAGTAAATCAGTAGTCATCTAACATGGAAAACTATTTAACTTAAGTAAGTATTCATGCCATTTACAATGTCGTTGGCCTGCAATATGGAGTTGCAGTGCTATTTCTCTCGTTCTATCCATACTATTTCTGCTTGTTTGTTGGAATCGTCTAGCATTTCTTTCCCTCCAAACATGATATACAGTAGCTGTAAAAACAAATCCCAAAATCGTCCACTTAGAGTTCTTGTTATTCACTCGTTTTGCCATCCACTGAACCTCAATGTTCCAGTCCCCTATTTGCCTTTTGATATCCATCCAGTGTAGTAGGGTTTGCCAAATAAACTTGGAATACGTACATTCAAAGAATAGGTGCTGATGGGTTTCAATGGCACCAATCGTACATAGCTTACAGATTGGATCAACTTGTATCCCCAAATGAGCCAGTCTATCAGTTGTGTGACCTATTCTGGATTGCCATCCAGAGAATAAATTGTTGTCTAGGTATGGCACCTTTAAGAAGAACCAGTGTTTTCCATTGGACTTTTGGGTATTGAGGAATAGAAGCCTGGTAAGCCTGTTTTATGTTGAATTTGCCTCCCACTGAGAATTTGTTGAGGTCTTCCAGATTCATCCTCCATTTTCTGGCATCGAATAGTTTCCTTACTAACCATGTGGCCTGCTTTGGTGTAACCATGTCCTGCAGATTTCTGTTTTTTATGTAGTGTATATGTATCCAGCGCACCCATAGCTTGTCCTTCTTCTGTGCAATGGCCCATAGCAGCTTACTGATGGCTGCTTGATTCCAAAGCTCAAAGTTGATGATGTTGAGCCCACCAGTGGCCTTAGGTTGGCATAAAGTTTCCCAAGCAATTGGAGCTTTTTTTGCATACTCATTTGATCCACTCCAAAGATAATTTCTGCAGATAGCTATGACCATCTTGTGGATTTTTTTTGGTAGAAGAAAGACTTGGCTCCAATACGTTTGTATTTCAAATAATACACTTTTTATGAGTTGTAATTTGCCTGAATATGAGAGCAGCTTGGAAGTCCAACACTTTACTCTTGCTATCATCTTTTCAACTAGCGGCAAGCACTGGTTGATAGACAACTTCCTGGATGCCAGTGGGACTCCCAAATACTTAAAAGGCAGAGTTCCCAGTGTGAAATGCAACTCATGAAGTAATTGTTGTCTGACCTAAGGAGTGGAGCCAGCAATATACAAGTTACTCTTTTCCATATTTGCCTTGGGACCTGAAACTGCCGAAAAGTGTTCAAATGATTGCATCATCAGTTGAACTGATTCCTTATCAGCCCTGCAACACATAAGGAGGTCATCAGCGAAACACACGTGAACAATTTTTTGTTTTGCACATTTAGGGTGGTACTTGAAGGCTGGCCATTGTTAGAGTTGTTTCAGAGATCTATTGAGGTATTCCATTACTAGTACAAAGAGATAAGGGGACATAGGATCCCCTTGTCTCAATCCCTTTTTTGCTGCAAACTTGGGAGTAAGCACCCCATTGATCAATAATGAATAGCTGACAGTTGTTACGCACTCCATGATCCAGTTTACCATTTTGAGAGGGAAGCCAAATTCAGTAAGTAGATGCCTAAGAAAGCTCCACTCCACTGAATCATATGCCTTTCTAATATCTACCTTGATGACACATCTGGGTGAAACTGATTTTTGAGTATAGCCTTTGAAGAGTTCATGAGCCAGAATCACATTGTCCAAGATGTTCCTTCCTTCAATAAAAGCTGACTGAGAAGGGCCAACAAGGTAATCTACCATTATTTTCAGTCTAGTAGTCATGACCTTGGCTATAATCTTGTACATAGTTGAGCAACATGCTATGGGCCTGAATTCCTTCACATAAGTAGGGTTCGCCACCTTTGGAATCAGTGTGACTGTTGTGCAATTTACCTCTTTCAGTAGTTTCCCTAATTCAAAGAATTGGCCTACTGCAGTTATGATATCCTCTCCTACTATCTCCCAGTTTTGCTTGAAAAATTCAGCTGGATACCCATCTATCCCAGGTGCTTTGTCGTTTGGTAGATCATTCACAGCTTGAATTATTTCCTGTCTGGTAACTGGTACTATCAGTTGTTGTTGTTGACTCAGGGACAGGCATGGTCCATCTCTAGCAGTATTGATGTCTATACCAGGTAATAGCTGAGCAGATTCACCAAGTAATTTTTGGAAGAAATCTCTAAACTCCTGTTGGATAAGCATAGGATCAGTGAGTCTTTGGTTTTGTTCATTGCAAATGCTTGTGACTTTGTTCCTAGCTTGTCTGGCTTTGAGTTGAGCGTAAAAGTATTTAGAGTTTCTATCACCGAGATTAATCCATGTAGCTCTAGATTTCTGTCTAAGTATTTTTTCCTGTATAGAGTCCCACTTTTCAACCTGTACATGTATGTCACGCCCCAATTTTCGAGGGACGTGATGGGCACCACCCATTCCTGAGCCGAAGCGAACCACGGTCTATCGCATCATAAATTTTTTTTCCAAAACTCAGCGAAAAATTATAAAATACATAACGAGGCTTACAAACTCGACAAAAATCTGTAATTACACAAAATTCATTACATAACACACATCGACATGTCACCAAGACACATCATACCCACTAACGTACGCAAAGTCTCTCTTCAGAGGAAGACACAACGTACATGCTCGGACTCAGCGGTGCTCAGAAGGAATTGGAGCTCGATCTAATATCTTCAACTCATCTGTGGGTACACTGCCCCGCGGATGAAGCATAAGAACGGTTGAGTCGGAAAAATTTGGTTTAAAACGAAAGAAAAACTAAACGTAACATAACCAAAATTGCGAAATGCTTGTGAACCGTAATCGAACTTCGGCAATACAGACGCGCGGACAAGAGCGTATCCGTAAGTCCGGCTTTGAGAGGAGACGTAAAACCGTCATCGGGCGAATGCCAAGGTATAGAGTTAAACAGAGCAGACGTACAGAGGTATATAGACACCGAGATCGAGAATCGGGATACGACGTGAGCGTAATGTCTAGATTTCTATCTAAGTATTTTTTCCCGTATGTAGGAAATGCCGAACGGATACGTACGTTTCATACCCGTACATTGTGACAAATCGATCATATTCTTTCCTGTATCCTATGAGTATCCGGGCGCACGGGGACGCGGTTGCAATGAAATCATATATTATTTAGTACATATTCGGCCCTCCGTGACCTCTCTCAACCCGGCCCTCTGGTACGGGACGCGGTCCTTGCCATTAAGTTCATAATATCATAAATCGAGCCGGCGGCTTGAGGGACGCGGTGAACAATGCAGAAGGTTCGATAACGAGAACCTGGCCCGGACGCGCGAGTGGCGGACTCGGTGCGGCGTAACGCACGATAACATATTGAAAGATACATTGAGCCTTGCACGCCAGTAGTGCGAAAACATACGCATACAAATCAAGACTCGACAAACGAATATTCTTACCGATATAGCATCGGATCAATCCTTACCGGACGTTGCAACTATCGTGTCGTAACGCCGACGTATCGGATCGAGGTGGTCAAAGCATATCATGTCGAAAAGCGACGCAAATCCGAAATCATTCAAAGTCGGGAACATTTAACTAGAGCTTTCGGAGGACAGATGTGATAAACATACCCGCTACCATACAGACGTATATAAGGAGAGGTATTGGGAATTGTGGGCCCAATTTCGCACAAAGTCGAGATAACATACGGAGTTAGGAATGTTCATACTTACGAACTCTTTTTTAGTTACGAACCTCCTTGTACTTATTCACTTATCAAACATACGCAACTTAGTGATACTAGCTTATATATGACATAAATCATAATCATAAAGGATTCGAGAAATCAGAGCGGAGTTACCGAACGCACATTATGTCACAACTTATTGGCTCTAAGACATGCCATAAAAAGAAAAGATAAGCCTTACATACTCGCCTTGCTAGCTACACTTGTTCATCCCAACTTGCTTATCTACATTCACAAGGATCCATATGATCAGTAGATTCATCGACTTGCGTTTGCCTTAATTTTTTTTCATACAAGTTCACTTATGGGCTAGGAATTTCGGCGTTAAAGCATTTCCTCGTAAATACGACATCCCCGAGATTCTCACTCGGCTAACTTTTAATCAAAAAACAATCCAGGAATTCAACCGGCCAAACCAACATTCATAACAACAATATCGATACTCAACTCACAACATGTTCAAAGCATTCCAACCCAAATCTTCCAAATGCCATAAGAATTCCAACATTACATTTGTTTCTTTCAAACTTATAGACTATATCACAATTCCATACATATACACTATTATTTCCATGAATTCAAGGAAGCATATTCAAATCATATTACATTCCAATTCAGCCCTAATTCAACTTCAACACGGGATCATTAAACTTCGTTTTTACATTATAAATTTCATAACGACAACACCCAAAGCGCTAGGTAATCTTGGCCCAACACGCCGCCCCCAAAACGATCCACATACGGTTAGCATCAACATGTAGGATTTCATGATTTTCATTTGTTTTCTACACATTGTAACAACACACAAACATGCCAAACGCAATTCGTTCTTCACTCCTACACAACCACACACTCACACGGCCACCACAACAATATGCACGGCTACAATATAGCATCAATATTTACACGAATTTCCTTCTTTTCTACACGTTACAACAACCAAAACACAACACACACACACATGCACGGCACACTACTATTCTCGGCCACAACACTCCTTCACACACAACACCATATTTTCATAGACTTCCTTCATTCCTACATCTCACAACATCTACAAATCATACACAACACAAAAAAATGAGATTAAATCTTACCTTTCCTTCCCTCTTATCACGGCTAGCTTGCTCTTTTTGCAAAACGAATAATTTTTCTCCTTCCAACAATCAAACGTCGAAAGAGAACCTTCTAATTAGTATAAAAGCATGAAGAAAATATTTTTCCTCACCCACAAACCATGGGAGAATTTTCGGCCAGCCATGGTCGTGCCTTTCTCCTTCTTATTTTTTTCTTCTTTCTTTGTTTCTTTCTCTTCCCTTCCTTAATTAAAAAGATGACTAACACTCATATATATATATATATATTTGGCAAGCATGTGAGGGGCACATGCCCCTCTCTAGAATTTTCCTTTCTTTTTCCCTTCTTTTCTTTTTCTAGAATTTTCTTCATTTCTCCTTTCTTGAATTTTTCTAGAGTTTGTAAAATTACCATTTTGTCCTCGTCTTTCCACAAAATTACCATAATGCCATTTTGCAAATTTTCCCTTTTGCCCAGTCTTTCTCAATATTTTCACACTAATAATATTTTCAACGACTTACGCATTCGAAAAATGGCCTTGCCCTAAACGTTCCACCATTGTCTCAGAATATCCAAAGGCTCAAAATGCAAGGTGTAACAATTTCTTTCCTCCTCTATGAGTATCTGGTTGAAATGGTCTTCATTTAGTTTCTCCTGTACCTCTCTCAATCTCCCTTTAAGTTCTAGCAGCTTTGTTTCGATAGATGAGAATTCTATGTGCATGCCTCTTGTGTATAACTCCAACAATTTAAGCTTCCTCCATACAGCATACATAGTGTATCCTCTGATTTGCCTGGCCCATATAGCTGAATGCTTAAAGTCCTCTTGTTGCGGAGGTGCTAGTAGAACGATAAACTTTAGATCTCATGTAATGTAGTATTGATTAAGATTGGGGTGTTTTGGGATCATAGTTCCTTATCCCCAAAGTTCGGAACCATTGCATTACGAAAGCCCGATCTAACATATCTCTTGCGTCTCTTTTATTACTCGAGTATGTGCCACTTTACGACGGAATTCCCAAACCTAAGTCATCCACACAATCTTGGAAATCGAAAAGTTCTGCTTGGTGCACAGGTGCTCCGTTGATCCTATCATCTACTGTAAGTATCTTTGTTGAAGTCACCCATTACCAACCACGGGCCACTGACAGTAGTGTTTATTTCTCTCAACTGAGTCCATAGTGGTATTCTATCTGCTAAGGTGTGAAGGCCATAAACGTGACGAAGCTGGAGAAGTTGGAATTCCTGTCCTTTACTTGACAATGCATAGTTTGACTGGATTTCTTTAGGACTAGTACGTCCACACCTGCATTCCACATTAGCCAAATTCACCCATTTATAGCCGAACCATAGTTACAAGTATAGGTCCATCCTGAGCCAAGAAATTGTTGGACCTTACTTGCTTTATTCTGTTTGACTTTGGTTTCATAACAACCCAATAAGTCTACCTTATTCTTCTTTAGAAACTCTTTTAACTCTCTTTGTTTAACGGACATGTTAAATCCTCTAATGTTCCATGAACAAATTAGCATGTAGGAGGATGGGTTTTGGGATCATTTCTCTTATCCCCTTGTACTGGAGGATCAACATTCCTTATAACAGTTTGAGAAGTTTGGCTAGGTTCCTGTATCTGAAGCTTTCCTCCCTTTTGAAGTCTTTTTGCCAATTCCTCAGAATCGACTCTGTTTTGGTCTTTATCTTTGTGGTAAACAGCAGTTTGTTTGCCATTTTTGGCCTCAATTTGCTATGACCCCAAAGTGACTGCTTCGTTCGAGTTTCAGCATTAGTCAAGCCAGTTTCCTGCAAATGCTTTGATTGCCATTCTTTCTTCTCATTCCGCTTCTTTGTTCTATTACGTTTCTTGCGAGTTGTTGGTTTCTCAGGAGGTTTGACAGGTTCTCTACATGCTCCAGTAATGTGCCCAAAGTGATTACAATCTTGGCAAAACTTTGGTTTCCAATCGTAGTCGATATCTTGATACCAAATGCTCCCATCCGGCATCTCAATAGGCATTTCATCAGGCATTTCCTGAGTAATGTCCATTTCAATTAACATACGAGCATATGAGATACGTTCATATTATGTCATTAGTCTATCAGTGCACAGAGGTTTGCCTAGGTAACTAGCAATGCAACTTAAGTTCTCCTCCGCCCAACAATGAATTGGCAGCCCTGGGAACATAACCCATAGTGGTATCACTCGCATAGGTTCCTTATCAATTTGAAATGTAGGACTCCACTCCTTCAAAATCATAGGACGATTATTAAATGTGTATGGGCCATTTTGCAGTACTTCATCCTTATCATCTTCACATGAGAATCGAAAGATAAAATACCCGTCATCGTGAAGAAGTACCTTAGGTGTATCGACGAAGGTCCAAACTCCATAGACAAATTTCAGTACCTCTTTGAATGTTGGGTTGCCTCCAATCACATATCCAATTAGCGATGTTTCCCATTTCTGGCATTGTTGTTCGAGTTCCTTCGGATTAAGCTTAACCATTTTGAGACCGTCTCTGACCTCAGGTGGATAGAACTTGAGTTGCATACCTTGATTTTGCTTTCGATTTCCCCTAACCACCTCCGCTAAGGATTTACCCTTTTCCTCACCTTCAGCGGAGTAGGTTAATTTTCGTGCCGCTACTGTTGGATTTGTCACCGGAGGGTCAGGAATTATAGATCCAGCACTGGCTTGAGGTTGTAGCACCGTGGGAGCACTGCCCATCCCCGGCATATAGTGAAACAATTGCATAGGGGGTAGGGGTTGAGCAATTCCCGATTCCGGTGTAACCATTCTAGTTGTTCTAGTCGGCTGCTTAATAGAATCTGGTGGTGGAGTGGGATCCAGTGGTGGAGTGTTGAGAGTAGGAGATCAAGAATGTTGATGAGAAGTTTTCTCAAGGACATCACTAATTCAAAATAAGAGTTAATGGAGAAGTTTTCTATATATATATATATATAAAGAGAGTAGTCTAGCTTAATGTTAAGCAAAGTGGTATAATATGAACAAGCCACTTGACAACAAATTATATTTGCATTAATTATAAAAGAAGTTATCAATTGTAGTTCAAAATATTACCTAATTTAATTAATCTACTACTACTACTACTACTACTACTACTACTACTACTAATAATAATAATAATAATCTATCTATATAGATATATATAAAAGGAGAGTAGGTAAATGATGAAGCGGGCACATAAATAAGGTATGAAATAATAGAATATCAATCAATAATGATACATAATTATGGCATATTTATTTTTGTGCAAATTATTAAGAAAAAAAGGGTGATAAATTTCTAGAGTCATTCTATTTATGCCATCAACCAACTCTCCAAACATCCTCCTTGCTTTTGCTTTTCATAGCTTAAAATTTTCAATGTTTATAATCATAGACATGTGTGGCTTCTTGATTTTATGTTGTTTTGCATAATTATGATATAAGCAGGATTACCTTTGATTTTTCCTCGTTTTATCCTTTCAACACCAGTTTTGGTAGAATAGGGGTCAAAGTCTGATGAAGTTTTCTCAAGGACATCACTAATTCAAAATAAATAGGTTAATGGAGGGTTGAACGCTGAATTCACAACGTATATTTGGAACAAGAAAATTATTTGTCGCGGATGATTTGAATTATTCATAGTGTTGATAGTTTGTACGTTTGGTGAATGCTTGATTTGAATACAAAAGTTTATACTTCCTCTATCCCAATTTATGTATACTTTTCGCTTCCCAACATTCAAACTGCATGAATTTTGATCATCATCTTGAGATATATTTTTACCAAATTGATATGGTAAAAGTTATAACTTATTTTTCATGTAGTTTTTCAAATAACATATTATTTTTTAAATATTGAGTTAATCTATTCCAATTTAACTTCAAAGTTTAATCAAATTGACTCTCGAAAAGTGAAAAGTATCTCATAAATCACATTTTAACTGATTAATATTTTTAATTTTGTCCGCGCATCGCGCATTTAATACTAGTATATATAAAAGGAGAGTAGTCTAGCTTAATATTAAGCCAAGTGGCGTAATATGAACAAGCCACTTAGCAACAAATTCTATTTGCATTAATTATAGAAAAAGTTATTAATTGTAGTTCAAAATATTACCTAATAATAATAATAATAATAATAATAATAATAATAATAATAATAATAATAATAATAATAATAATAATAATAATAACAATCTCTCTCTCTCTCTCTCTCTCTCTCTCTCTCTCTCTCTATATATATATATATATATATATATAAGGAGAGTAGTCTTTTTATAGTCAAGAATACTACTTTAAAAGGTAAGATATAATATTATATTATAGAATTAAAAAAAAAAGAAATTAATTGACATTATTTAAAGCCGATGTGTACTTACCTATTTTTGGAGGATTTGATTGAAGAAATAAACAAAATCCCACATTCAATGGGAATTATTAAAATAATTGAAATTTAATATAAATATATTACTTTACTTTTTAGATCTTTTCCTATAAATATTGAATATACATACTATTAATTATTTAATGAAAAAAAATTAGATAAGTCGAGAGAAGCTCTCGGGCGCCACGATAAGCGAAATGCTTATCGTGTCTCGGCCATGGCCAACGGGCGCAAGCCTGGGCGTCCACCAAAGAATAACGGCAAGAGGAAGAAGAAGAACATGAGGACACCGGCGGAATCGCAAGAAGCACGGCGTATGGTGACGCCGGAATCTGGTATTCCCCAAAAACTCGAACAACTACAACTAGCGGATCGGATGCGGGCCGAGCGAGGGCGAGATGCGGAAAGACGCCGACAAGAAGTCAACTTACTCGGCGGAATCGGGAAACTGCGAATTCACCCCAATCGAGGTACGCGAGCCTATCCCAAATCTACCTTCTACCCGAGAAAGGGTGAGGGAGATGGCATATATCGAAAGGAGTAAGTGAACCACCGGTCCTCAAGTTGTGGTCGCTCGTAAACTTGATTTCAACGCCGGGGCAACTCAGGTATAGGCGACAGATTGTGCGAGGAAATCGGGTGAAACAACATGGGTTGAAGCTAACTTTCTTTCCCCCAACAATTAGGGATGGATTGAAAGTAGTCAAACTCAACCATAAGGAACTGAAAGAACACTGTGAGAAGTGGCAGTCAACACTAATAGGCTACGTCTTGGGAGGCACTCCGGCGTTTAAAGAAATGCTTAAGTTTGTATATGGGGTATGGACTGAGGTTTCAACTCCAAGAGTGATACTCCATGATGATGGCTACTTTCTGTTTCGATGTGAAAATGAGGAGGATAGGGCCTATAACAGGCGTAACGGACCATACACCTTCGACAAGCGGACAATGATAGTCAAGAACGGGACGCCGTACTTCCGGATGGATGACGAACCTATGCGAATTGTGCCCGTACGGGTACCCCCACGACCGCCTTTACCATCGGGTTCGCCGATAATATGGGGCGTATAGCAAGTTATCTGGGTAAGCCGATATGTACAGATAGATTGACAGCTTCGTGTGAGAGGGTGTCGTATGCTAGAATGCTTATAGAGATGGATATCGCTGTGCCTCGCTTGCAGGGTGCTGGTTATCGAGCGACGCATGGTTAACCGAGGGGAGCAAGAGATTGAATATGAGTGGCATCCCAAATTGTGCCACGAGTGTCATGAATCGGGGCATCTAGCATAGGAACGATGCAAAGCACGGCGTGAGATCGAGCGACATGCCTAAGAAAAAGAAGGCTAAGAGGAAAAGGAAGCAGGACGGACCTGAATGGCAAGCAAAAACTACTGACCTGGCTGCGATACCTCAACAAAGTGCTCGGGAACAAGCTGGGAAGCAAGTGACGCTGGGCTATGGTGAGCAAGTGCAGGGGGAAGCCTCTAACATTGCGGTGCCGAGAAACGGCCCGAGGGCACCGCGCTCGGTGTGATACAACTTGCCCGGCATAGTCAAGTACCAATGATCACTAAGCAGGTGTGGGCAAAGCCCCAAGGAAATCAACCCGCCATGATACCGTTCGTGGAATATTAGGGGGCTAAACCAGCCCTATAAGCAAAAGGAAATTAAATCCTTTTTGCGAAAGAACAAAGTAGATATTATAGCTATACTGGAAACGAGGGTAAAGGTGGACAAGGCGAGGAAAATTCAGCAAGGCTTTGGGGTAGGCTGGGAATTCTACTCACACTACCCTTCTGCTCACAATGGTAGGATTTGGATTGGATGGAAGAATAATGAGCTAAGAGATTACTATGTTCAGCGGAAACCGCCCAAATAGTTCACTCAGAAGCGAAGGCCAAACATTCTAACTTCTCTTGTAATGTGACGTTTGTATATGGTCTAAACACTGTTGCTGAAAGGAAACAATTATGGAAGCAACTATGGACCATTAGTACAAGCATGAGTGAATCTTGGTTACTACTTGGAGACTTCAACACGATATTAAATATGGAGGATAGGATTCATGGAGCACATGTTCATATAAGTGAAACCGCCGATTTTCGTGATTGTATTGATGATCTTGGGTTGGGGCTTGTCACAAGACGGGTTTGCAAATTTTCATGGTGCAATAAGCGAGGCGCGGACGATAGGATATACAGCCAGATTGATTGGATATTGGGGAATGCAGAATGGTTTCATAAATATGGGCAGTTGGAAGCTATCTACATGAATCCTGAATGTTCTAACCATTCGCCCATTATCCTGAACACTGAGACTACCATTGCGTCGATCAAAAGGCCATTTAGATTGGTAAATGCTTTGCTAAATCAAGACGCATTTAAACAGGCAGTAGCAAGGACCTGGAACCAGCAAATTCCAGGATATATGATGTTTGTGGTATGGCAAAAATTGAAAAAGTTGGAAGTAGGGATTAGCGGGCTGAGCAAGGAGTATTCCACATTAGATAAAAAGCTGGTCCTGCTCCGTCTCAAATTAAAGGAAATTCAGGATGCTTTAAATCTAGACTTCTTCAATGCTCAACTGATAGAGGAGGAAAGAGAGGTGCTAGCGCAAATACAAAAGTGGGATAATATTCAAGAGCAAGTGTTGCGACAGAAATCCAGAGCAACATGGATAGCTGTTGGTGACACAAATTCTAAGTTCTTTCACGCCCATCTCAAAGCCCGACAGGCCAAGAACAGAATATCTAGTATATACACTGAGGTGGGAGTAAAACTGCGTTCGATCCTATACAAGCGGCAAGAAGAATTCTTGCAATTTTTTCACAAGCTCCAAGGTACAACACATCGAACTTCCTGCCTAGACATAGAAATTGCCAGGGATGGACCGTGTCTTTCCTTAGCACAGCAGCAAGTCCTTCTTACACCTGTGTCGGCAGATGACGTCTGTAATGCGGCGATGAGCCGCACGAAATCGACAAAGCACCCGGTATAGATGGTTATCCGGTGGAATTCTTCAAGAATCCGGAATGTGGTGGACAGAGGTTACGTGCCATACTACGGTTCTTTCAAATGGTAAATCGTTGAAAGCCGTGAATTGCACAATCGTTACACTAGTGCCTAAAGTGCCAAATCCTACCTATGTAAAAGACTTCAGCCCTCGATGCCGCACTACTCTTTATAAGCCAATAGCAAAGATTCGACAAGCTCGATTGAAAACGGTGGTATCTATGAGCGGTCCTTCCCAATCGGCTTTTATTGAGGGAAGGAGTATATTAGACAATGTGGTAGTTGCTCACGAGTCGCCGGGCGGATACACCGTGCAAGGAGTGTCACCAAGATGTCTAATCAAATTGGATATCCGAAAGGCCTACGACCACCTGAATGGCCTTTCTAAAAATGGTTTTATTGGAATTCGGGTTGCCTCGGAAGTTTGTGGAGGATCATGGTACGCGTGACTTCGCCCGGCTACTCGTATTCGATAAATGGAGGATTAACCCCCGGGGTTTTCAAAAGAGAGGACTTGGGATGCGGGATCCGATGTCCCCGCATCTTTTTGTGTTGGCAATGGAATATTTGAACGCATCCCTCAAGCAACTACGACTCAAGCCTAATTTTAACTACCATCCTAGATGTGAGAGGGGATGAATTGGTTCATATACGCTTTGCCGACGACTTGATAATGTGCTGCCGGGCTGACTTGGGATCCATTAAATACATGTTGGAAAGATTTGAACATTTCTCGATTAGGTGTCGGGCCTTAAAGCAAATCTCGAGAAGAAGTCTCCTTGTATGTACCGGTATATCCGTGCAACTACGGATGAAATATTGGCGGATATGAGCTTTGCGCTAGGAAGTTTACCTTTCAAGTATTTGTGGGTACCCTTCTCTTCAAAGAAGCCGGTATCGGCCCGGTGCATGCCTTTGTGGATCGAATCACAAGCGTAGTTAAGTGTCGGTCCTCCAAGATGTTGTCATATGGAGGAAGGGTACAGCTTGATTAGAGCGTGTCGTTCGAGATGCAAACCTACTGGGCACAAGTCTTTTTGCTGCCGAAAAAAGTACTTTAGCTGGTCACAAATGTATGCCGGAATTTTCTTTTGGTCAAAAGCGTGGCACACAAGAAGACCACCGTAGCTTGGGATACATTATGCCAACCCAAGTCTACGTACCGGTTTAAACATTTTGAATTTCTTTCTTTAACAAAGCGCAATATACTTAAATTGTTGTGAGCTATGGCTAAATTGAAGGAAGCGTGGTAAAATGGATACACGCGTTCTACATCAAAGGCCGAGAGCTGAATGATAAGCAGATGCCAAAACAAGCTAGCTGGCTCGTTAGGAAAATCTTTGACGCTAGAAAATGGCTAGACAGAGACCTGAACATCGAGCTGGGGCTAAAAAAATATGAGGATTCAGGTAAATTTAGCATCAAAAAAGCTTATCAAGATATCACACAATACCCAAAAGCTCCGGAAGAAAGTACATGGTGAAGGGAGCTAGATCCCCAAACACCACTTTATCCGTGGTCGGCATTACGAAAGGCCGTCCACCGTGGATCGCCTAAGCAAATGGGGATCCAAGTCCCGTACGAGCGTGTACTGCGCGTAACTCGACCATGACAGACTCATGCACACTTATACTTCTCCGCTCGTATTCTTCATATATTTGGCGCAAAGAATTGGTAAAAACGGATGGTTGGAATCGACAAATACAAGGCGGGAGCAAGAGGTTCAACGGGTCGCCCAACGTGAGACATAAAGAGCTAGAGGGGATATCGCGGCTTACTACCGGCGGCGACTACATATCATGTCCGGATGGAAAGGAACCAACGCAGTTCCAACAAGTGGACGTAAGACCGTAAGGAACGACTAAAGGAGATTGTCATGCAAGTGTTTATCAAAGGACGACAGGATGGCCGCTTGGAATACCATCTTAGAGCGTAGAAATAGATTTCCGTGTTAATAGGCTAGGTGAGGCGTATAGCACTACATAGCTTAGCTTTAGCCTTAGCCTATGGCAGCGTATATTGTGGGATACACTGAGAGAGCTGTTCCTATAGTCCAACGGAATAGCATGTACATAACTTTATACTTGGTTGAATAAAAATTTTCATTTGGCCAAAAGAAAAAAAATTATTTAATGAAAAATATCTACTATTATATTTGCCTTGATACGTATCTTTTTAAAAAAAAAATTAGCATTCGATTAATTATGTATCTTTTGGAGTTGCACAGTAGTTTGACTTTTACTTGCATCAATTATCAAATCTGTACAAAATTGAAATTCAATAAAAAGTTTTAGACACTCCATTCTTTTGAATTTATAATAAATGTAAAAATAAATTAAAGTAAATAAATTATATCTATATATAAACGGAGATTAATTTGCAATATGTTTAACACAAATAGCAAGCTATTAAAAAGTCACTTGGAAATTATAGGACAAAAATAATAAATATTATAATAAAAAATACTTAAAGATAATATTTGAATTGAGATAAGAAAATTTTAATTAGAATTGAAAGATGTAAAATTTTGAATTGAGGTAAAAGAAAATCGAATTTAGATTGAATTGAAAGATAGCTACCCTTTTTAAGTTAATCAAATGATTATCCTTCCTAAAATTAAGACGATACGGTGCTACTAGCAAAATCAACTCAACAATCTTTACGACTTTGGTGGACCAAAATTATAGAAATAAATATCAATTTCCGTTTCCTTATATCTTTTTCTTCTATCTATGTAGAGAAAATATTCTAATAAAAAATATTTTGCATTGAAATTAAGAATTTGAATTGAAAGATGAAATCTTCTAGATTAACTCTTAAATACTCCACTTTTTCATCTTACTTTTCATCTTCTTTCCTTCTCTATTTTATCCCCTCAAATCATACATTTTACACAACTTTTGCAACGTTTTACTTTCATATACTTATATATTTATTTATATCTGTGTAGGTTCTGTAATTTCGGACAACTTCTATTGCAAAGAAACGATGTGCTAAATCTATCGAGGTACTCTTAGCAACTTCTTTTATTTTTGATTTTCACGTATATCCTAAATATTATTGGATAGGTGAAATGTTTGCTCTTCCTACTGAAATTTATCACCTTTTGCACTTAATTCAAGCAGTTACATTAAGATAGTTTTATTTTTTCTTTGTATTTCATGTACAATACCAAGTGTAGGCATTAACAAGCAAGGTAGTTGCTTTCTTTTGGCAGCCAAATTTTGATTGCATAATTAATGCACATGTTTTTACTATAGAAAGACTCTAGCCCGTCATTCCTCTATTAATTTTCGCTTTTATTTTGCACCTATTTGTTTGTTACTTCAATTATTTGAGTCTTTATATTTTACTTTTTACAATTGAATTTGCTTTATTCTTTTAAGATTTTGCAGCTGTTGATGCAGAGGAGTAAGAAGATCACAAGGAGATTGGGCTTGGGCTACTGCCAAATTTTAGCATATTGAAGTTCAACGGGATCTCATCATTTTTTCTATCCAGTTTTAACTATCAAGTTTTAGTATTTTGTTTTGATAATTGAATTATTAGTAATAGATTTGTGGAAAAGAATTTTTTTTAAAAAACTAATAGCCTGTTTGGCCAAGCTTATATTCCCTTCAAAAGTACTTATTTTTTCAATAAGCGCTTATTTGAAAAAAAAAAGTTGTTGCTTGGGCTGTTCTTTTGGGAGAAAATAAGTGTTTTTGGGTAAGAACAGGTTAGCTTTTTCAAAAAAAGTTACTTTTTGCCTAAAAAGCACTTTTTGAAAGTACTTTTGAGAAAAATGCAAATAGAAGCACTTTTTAAAAGCTTGGTCAAACACTAATGATCGCTCAAAAGTATTTTTTTAATTAATTACTTGCCAAACCTAACTCCTTTTTCAAAAGCGCTTTTTTGAAAAGTACTTTTAAAAAAAAAACACTTTTTAAAATAAAGTTGATTTTAAATTGTCAAGCTTCTAAAATCCTCCTTATTTTAAAATTGCTTTTTTAAAAAAGTACACAAAAAAGAAAAGAGTATGACCTGATCGTGGTATATGCAAAATGCAATAATACTGGCTTTCGTAGCTTTAGATTTCTGACCTTCTTATTACTTTTTTTTCTACCTAAAAAATTATGGTAATAAGATTAAATAAGAAGTTTCGCAACTGTAGGCTCCATAAGGGATATTAATACTATTAATATGTATATGAAATTATGCGGAGATTATCAAACAAGGAGTTATTGATTAAGAACGTAACTATGGAATCTCATTTACTAAAATTAGGATCTTGAATTATTTTACTTCTGTTTTTGGCTCCTCCGCCACATTGAATATTATCAATTGAAAGGGATGTTGAGATAGATCTTGACCCTCATATTATTCTCTACTTTAAATTTGCATATTTAAGTTATTTGTTCATCTCTTTTTTATGATTCCTTTTCTTAAATACTGTCCGCGCATCGCGCGGGCACTAATACTAGTTATATACAATAAGCAAATAAATTTTTCCGCTGTTGCATTATCTCTATCCTCTTCTACCTATATTATTTCCGCAACTATGATATTTTTTTAATTTTTAATTTAGTGTTTAATTCAAATGAAAGGAAAGAATTTATTTTACTTTGCATGTTAAATTAGAAAAATCATTACCATATTTTTGGAAGCCCTGAACAATCAAGTCTCATCTTATATTTGACAAACAAATCACACTATAAATTCTTTTTTCTTTACATCTAATAACTTTATTATTAAATGTTGCATTTAGTGAGGAGATCATATGGGTTGTCAATTTTCCTTTAATAGGCCAAACCAATTTTTTTTTTTGCTGAGCCTAATTTTGTTTCTTACTTATATTATAATATAGTTATTTTATTTAAGATCCTATTTTGCTGCTTGAAATGTTTTAAAAATTTTAAGTCATAAAATCTTAAATATTTGAAGTAAATTCATTTATTTTATTGTATATATTAACTTATCCCAAAGTATAAATACTCACAAGTAATATTTTATATATTAACTTATCCTAGAGTACAAATAGTCATCAAATCAAGTAACTGATATATAATATGCAGTATTCGAATATTTTCTATAGATTATATTTTGTATTAAGAATTTTCTGTACCGTTTTAAGGGCTTTTTTTTTTTTTTTTTGTGAATTCTATCATGTAATATTATATCTTACCTTTTAAAGGAGTATTCTTGACTATAAGTTAGATCCAAGAATATCAATTAATTACATTTCTCCAATCAAATCCAACAAATTATGTTAAATTTAGAAAAAAAAAAAAACATTACCATATTTTTGGAAGCTTTGAACAATCAAGTCTCATTTTTAATTTGAAAAGTAGATCATACTACATCTTTTTTCCTTATATATAATAACCTAATTATTATAGCATTTAGTGAGGATTAATTTTTTTTTTTTAATTCTGTCATGAAATATTATCTTACCATTTAAAGGCGTATTCTTAACTATAATTAGATCCAAGAATATCAATTAATTATATTTCTCCAATCAAATTCACCAAATCAGGTGAGTATAATAATGTCAATTAAAAATAGAATTTGTTGTCAAGTGGCTTGTTCATATTATGGCACTTGGCTTAATATCAAGTTAGACTATCCTCCTTTTAATATAATATAGATAAGATTTTTCTATACTGTTTTTAAAGTTTTTTTCTTCTTCTTGAATTCTATCATGTAATATTATATCTTACCTGTTAAAGAAGTATTCTTGACTATAAGTTAGATCCAAGAATATCAATTAATTATATGTCTCCAATCAAATCCAACAAATTACGTTAAATTTAGAAAAAAAAAAAACATTACCATATTTTTGGAAGCTTTGAACAATCAAGTCCCATTTTTAATTTGAAGTAGATCATACTACATCTTTTTTCCTTATATATAATAACCTAATTATTATAGCATTTAGTGAGGATTAATTTTTTTTTTTTTGAATTCTGTCATGTAATATTATCTTACCATTTAAAGGCGTATTCTTAACTATAATTAGATCCAAGAATATCAATTAATAATATTTCTCCAATCAAATTCACCAAATTAGGTGAGTACATTTAATAATGTCAATTACAAATAGAATTTGTTGCCAAAGTGGCTTGTTCATATTACGGCACTTGGTTTAACATCAAACTAGTGTACTTTCCACGCTTCGCGCGGTTATTGAAATCATTAGTAAATTTACAAAATAATAGTTCGCAGTTTATTATTATTTGAGAAGTTAATCGAACTCTTTTACATATGTAAACCATATATCTGCTAATTATATTTACTCAATCCCAATTCCTTTACGGATGTAAGAAGTAATAGAAAGGAATTCTCAAAAGATGTGGTCATAAATATGGGATTGATTTTAAATAACCGGCATATATATTCGCACTTTAGATAACCTTCTTCCTTAATTCTATTTCATCACATGTTTTCTTTCAGACACTATAATTTCCATGCAAATAATCTTTGAAACACAAATGAACAAAAATAATTTATAAACGTATTACTAATAGAAAAATTAAAACTTATAAGCAAACCACCTTTGAATCTCGAGTAGAGCTTTCAAATATAAGATTCTCAATAGAAACTTTATCACTCGGTTGTTCCACATAATTGGAAGTATTACCCTACATCGTGTCTTATCTCTTTCGCTTTTCGGTGAGCATCACCTTTAGTATTCAAGAAAAAAAAAAGATAATGTTCAAAATGTGAAGTTTTGACTGTACTGTGGACATGAACATGCAAGAAAATTAATGGATAAATAACAAAAATGAAGAATCATTATGTTGGACATCAAAATAATTAAGAACCTCTAAAATTCCACAAATTTGAAGAAGACTGAAAATCAAATTCAGAACCAACTAAGTTTGTTTTGAAACAAAAACATCCAAAACGGTTTTCAATTAACATATATTAAAAACAACATCTTCAATTGAAAGGAAAATTTACTGTACAAAAGAAGAGAAAACAGTAGAAAATTTGCGGTGTTTCGTTTCGTTTCTCCGACATATAATCAATAGCTAAATAACATTTTATTCTGTGCTGTTGAAAATATATATAGCACTTGCAAAATGCAAATTTTAGTAATGCATCAACACCCTACATAATGCATGAATAGGAATTCAATTATCATTAACGTCATAAACTGCTACGTGGGTTGATTAAGGCAAAACAGCAAATTGGACATTATTGCACAGTATGAAGGTCCTGTACTGCTACGTGGGTTGATTTAGCCAAAACGGCAAATTAGCCTTTATTGTAAAGGTTAAGTCATAAAGGTCAGCCTTGGTTACTGCTAGTACATGGGTTTGTTTTTTGCAATTATTTTATGAGGCTTTTATTAATTCATTTAGTTAGTATATTTTCTACAAAAATGAACAAAAAAATACGAAAAAAAGGAGAAAAAAGATAAATAAAAATGATGGCCATAGAGAGGTGCCACATCACCTTGTCTATGCCTAGATTTATATTATATATAGATAGATTAATTTAAAATGAGAAAAAATTCAAAAAACGGAGAAAAAAGATAAATGTCTTTCTAGGCCATAGAGAGGTGCCACATCACTTTATTTATGCCTAGCTTTATATTATATATAGATTAGACTATCTTCCTTTTAATATAATATAGATATACATCATATATAAAAAATATTGTCCTAAAATATCAAGTGGCTTTTTAATAACTTGTCATTTCCTTGATTTCCTCAATATTAAACAATTTTGGTAACACAATATTTGAATTGAAATTGGCATAGAATTTCCTTTTAAGTTTATATATCACATATTCAAATTTCACTTAAATTCAAATTCAAAAATTAATCACACCTAATTGTAGTACTTTATTTATTGCATTAAGAAGATCTAGAAAGTCAAATTAGTATATTTATAGAAAATTTTAATTATTCCACCAAATTAGGTGAGTTCATTTAATAATGTTAATTAATTTCTTTTTAAAATTGATACAAATAGAATTTATTGCCAAGTGGCTTGTTCATATTACGTCACTTGGCTTAATATTAAGTTAGATTACCCTCCTTTTTACTATTATATATAAGGGAGAATACTAATTTTTTGTAGTCCTCACATAAATTTTTTGTCTTTTTTTTAATCCCTAATTGAAGTTTTTATTGCTTTGTGAACTCTTACAAATTTTGGTAAATTTTGAGAACCTTAAGGGTTTTTCTTATGCCACTAAAGATGATGATGTCATGAAGTTAGTGGTCCCCACATGCTTATACATGTTTGAGTCTTTCATGAGAAATATATTAAATTTATTTAAAATTATATTTTTCCTTAAGAATTTATTATAGATGCTTAAAGAATATGATTATCATGTCAATCACATTCTATAATATAGGCCTAATTATTGAATTAATTTTTTTTTATAATACTATTTATATTGTTGATGTTAATTACCAATTATCATTTGCTATTTAAAAATTTTATTGTCCCGGTTATAGATAAATTTTTATTTTTTTACATGCTAGCAAAAATAAGTAATACAATCTTTGTCATTATGTTTTCGTACATGCGTGCAAAAATAGGTAATTAACAAAGATTTCACTTCAAGGTAAGAATAGGTTTTAAATCAAAAGAATAAATACAAATAGACTATCATTATTAACAAAGACATAATTTCACTTGATCAGGTAAGAATAGGTTTTAAATCAAGAATTAGATAAATACAAATAGACTATCATTGTTAAATAACTTAAAAATGAATCAAATTGTAAATTATAGTCCAAGTACGTTAGTTAATTAATCAAATTTTACGTGTGCACGCTTTCAACATAAAGCTTATCTAATAAATTACTATATTAAAAGAGTAACAATAAAATATTATAGTTATAAAAACATTGTAGTTAAAGAAACCAAACAGTAATAATACTAAATGCATAAAGTGGAGTATATTTTTTTACCTTTTTAATATTAAAATATTTTACAAAATACCGTATAATCAAAGACAAAATAGTTAAATTCAACATGAAAAAGTTATTACAATGTGAATTTCATAAAATGATTTATTAAATTAAGAAAAAGAAAAAAATGTTATTTTTTAACATTCATCTTTTGTAAGGAAAATGAAAGCTTAAAGTAAGAACAATTTAATTCTATTGACTTTTCAATATTTTTTTCGTGTGTTATATTTGAGAAAACATCTACAAAAATTCCTTGTAATATCAAGGGTTTTAATTATTTATATTTATTTATAAGTTAACTTTATTGATTTCATCATACAACAATATTTTTTCGCAGTAAATATCTCTGACATTAATTGAATATTGTAATACTTTTTGGTAAAAATTAAGTAAGTTTAATTCCAAAAACAAATGAAATTAACATAACATATGAAAAGCTGAATTTGGATCATCAGAGATTTTAATCTGAAAATATTTAAGTAAAATAGCAATTAGTAAGCCCAATGTTTGATTATTTTTTTTTAAAAAAAAATTATGATATAAATTAAAAAAATATTTTTCCTTAACTTTTGGATAGAAGCCTATTGAAAGTATGAAATTGATGTTAGAAATAAACAAACAATAGCAGAAAAAATTTACAAAATATCTACACTAGTCTCACAGATTCTTTTAAAAAAAAAAATTTGTAGGGTTATCCACGGGTTCAGTTCCGAGGCCACGCCATGGCTGAGCTCTGCCTCATGTCTGAAACAGTTGAAGAAATCGTTAAGAAACCAAGAATTTCTTGTTCTAATTCGGTGGATCTAACGTTGCGATTGCCCGATCATATTCTCCATTCGATATTTTCCTACCTTACATCTCAAGACCTAGTTAATGTCCACCTTGTTTCCAAGAATTGGCATCGTAACACCCCATCATATTTCGCTTTCAACTTTGACGAATCTCTTTTCCTTGAAAATGTTCCATATACGCCCCTTCGCATTATACATGAAACACATAACAAGTTCTTGGACTGGATCCGTTCTTCTCTCGAGACTTCTAAAAGTAAGTTAAACAAGGCTGACAAAAGAGTACTGCGGATTCTATTTTATTTTCATCAGAATATCTACGATATAATGAGATTGATGGACGAAAATGATTTCCATGAGGTGTACTTGAGATTTGAGTATTTTCATTACTCGTTACCCTATATTTTTCAATTAAAGTCAACATGCCTCACAGTTCTTCATCTAACTGCATGCACACTTGATGAACACGTGTTCCATGATGAAGCTAAATTTGCTTCTTTGCAGGAGGTAAAATTGGACGACGTTAGGGTAAGTGGAAAAACTCTATCCAAGTTTATTAGTAAGTGTCCAAATATTAGAGAATTGAGTTTGGAGGGTTGCAAGTTTCTACATTTTATAGTACTACCTAAATTAGACCGTTTGGAGAAGCTTTATGTGAACAATCCGCATATTCATCATCCTATTAGTAACATACAAGTTGTTGCCCTGAGTTTACAAGTCTTCCATTTGGCTTACTGTAATAGCATCAAAGTTGCGGTTCGTATGAATATCCGTGCTTGTAGAATGTTGCGGGAACTTCACTTGGATTGTCGAAAATTTCCTGAGGGTCTTGATCATGAACACTTCTGTTCAGATTTTCCTCATCTTGAAACTTTGTACCTTGGCCCTTGTGAGACATTGAAGCGTGTCAAAATTTCAAGTTCATCACTCAGAAACTTGACCTTAATGTTCACACAGCTGTATAATTATAATTATTCAAGAAAGAGTGTAGTTTGGGCTCCCAATTTATGTTATTTCCATTATGTTGGTAGAACATTTAAATCATCTTTAGCTCCAAGTGATACACCAAAGCTTTTAGAGAAAAACTGCATTTCTTTGGTTCCTCATATTGAGAAAATCAATAGAGCTTGGTTCCTCCAATTGAGAAGTCATCTTAAAAAGATTAGCAACCATATTGGATTGGTCTTAGTCATTCGTGAAGAGGTACGTGAACATCCTTTAAATCTTCTAATTAATCAGATTTATCTCTACTATTTATTTCCATCCTACTGACGAATCATCTTCTTACCATGCATGAATGATGAAGACAAGTTTTTCTGATCTGGGCAAACGAGGACATAAATTGTGGAGCATACCAATTGGACGAGCTCCAACACAATTGCTACCTCATATCAAACGCTTAAAGCTAGACATAAGGCTCAAAGTTCCAGAGGAATCCCATAGATGCTTGATGAAATATATAATTGACAACTTACTTTTGATGTCCAACCAAATGCATTGACTCTATCAATGCCAGCTAGTTATACTGAATTTGCACTTGTAATGTTCTCAAGCATATATTTTTCTTGGTTTTCCGTTTTCTCTTTAGGATTTTAAATTAAAATTCCTCTTATCATTTGCTTATTTATTTGCACAGGGAGTCTGCAACCAGTTATTCATAAGCAGAAGGGAAAGCAATTGTTGCACGGATACTCAGGACAAGTGCTGGCGCCATTTCCTAAAAGATTTTGTGGTTAAGGAACAAGTTAGTGATGATAAAGACAAGATGAAGAAGCTCAGTTTCGTATTTACTTGGCAATTCTTTAGTTAGTCACTCCCTTTTCTATTTGACACTGAATTTGTAAGCTGGGATACTTATGTATATGAGCTTTTCTATTATCAACTCCGCTGAACAGTTCAAGTGACATATATGTTCATCGCTCTTTCTATTAAAAGGATGAAATAAAATCATTGATCAAAAGAGTGGATTATTTGTTAAAGAAGTTGCAAACAATACAAATAAGATTGACATACACACGAATTTGTTTTTCCTACAAGTAACCATAATTTTCTTCTGTTTAGTTTTCCGATGAGTATGTGAATTCTGTATTTTAATATCTAAGTCAAAGAGAAGTGATGATAATAGTTAGAATAGTGCTTTTCACAATAATAATTGTAGGAAGTACAGTAATTTTCCATATGAGTTACGTTTATTATATATATTTTCTCTATCTTCATAAGATAGGGGTAAGGTCTGCATATACTCTACCCTACTCAGACCTCACTTGGTGGGATTATCTTTTGGGTATATTGTTGTTGTTGTATTATGTATATCTTCTCCGATGTGGGTTTCATTTTTTGAAAATGCTAGGAATTGCAGTTCCCCAATAGTAGTGGAACTAACGCCAAATCCAATGATCAGATTGAGTAAATAAGGCTATTGTGGTTTCCATAGTTGGGTTTCATCAAAGAAGTAGAATGAAAAAGTCCAAGATAAGAAGAGTCTGTCCTCTTGTGTGCAACTATCCTGTGAAAACTAGAAGTTGAAGTTGGGTTACACCAACAGAATGTCCCGCGTGAACAAGGTGCAGAAGATGAGTACTATCAAATTTGAAGAAGGTGCAGAGGATGAATACTATCAAATTTGAAGAAGGTGCGAAAAATGAGTACTAAGAGCTGTCTTCAATTAAGATTCCTCCAACTCCGTGGACAGTTAAAGTGGTTCTTTCCATATGGCACAGATTCTGAAAGAAGTGGGGTGAGAAAGATGGCTTTATGGTGTTATTGGCAAAAACATTGCCTTCAGTAGTAGAAAGAGACATGATTCTGTTCAAGAAACCTGGATGCCTCAAGGTAGCAACTATAAGATAATTGGTTCACTTTGAATTTCTGTTTTCATTTTCCCCCTCCTTTGGCAACATTCCATGTGAATAGGTGAAAAACTACATAGATTAGAGCAAGAAAAGGGGATCATTGTGCCCTTCATTGTATGCCACAGGTATGATCTACATTGCTCTGTATCGACTCCATGCTAAACCTATTGATGCTTATTCATCGGCGAGTTTCTGCTGGAGTCTCATGTTGTCAACGAGTTATATTATTGTTTGATTTCTCTAATTGTTTTCCTTGGAAAATTAGAATCTTTAGTGGGCGTTGTATTGTCTTTGTGACTAACGATGAAACTTGGAGCTTAGTTTTCCTGGGAAAGTTGTGGGGCGTGAGAGTTGGAAGTCAAGCTGCTCCAATCAAAGAAGCTGCTAAGGTAATTAATTTCCTGTAAGTAGGAATTTTTCTGTTATTGAGCAAGTTTTATTCTTATTTATGTATGACTGCTTTGTTGTTCAGAAAATTGAGACACTTTGTAGTAAGACATTTGCATTTGAGTCAAAGCAAATTATTCCATATATTTTGCCTTATCTAAATTCATGCAATTCGAATTTGCATGAATAAGAGGTCTTAGTGCGAAGATATAGTCTATCAGCAAATGAGAAGGATAGACACATACTCAAGCCATGGAAACCTTCTTTTCTTATACACTTCAAAATTGCATTCACTCAAAAATCCGTAAACAAGATCTTTCTCTTCTCTGCGAATCATGTTTGAACAACGAAATCCATAACATAAAAGTAGGTCAAATGCTAAAAAAACTGATTTTGATTCTATATAGTCTTTCTGATTTTTATGCCTTTATCTCAGCAAGGAGATCAGATGTCCAACCCATTTATTTTTCTGGTATTCAAGTAGGTCGGAATAGTTGGAATATGTATTATCATAATAATGGTAGAAATGGAATTAGACACTCTTTATGTGCTTGGGTGTTAGAAAAATGTAGTCCATAAAATATATGCTTCACGATTTAGGCGTAGAGTAGTTTGTGAACTTTTTAATTTCAATAGTGGTACTATTGAATTTCAACGATATAATACAGTAAATAATTCTGTTTAAGTTTGTTCGGTACTTGCATTTCAAAGTGCAGGCAATGTGTTTCCTAGAAGGACATAGATTAGTTTGTTGCCCTATAGTATTAGGGTAGATATATTTCTAGTCCAAGTCAGAGACAAAGTAATCACAAGTAATGTGATTACTTTTCTATTTGTCCTACTTCCTCTCATTGTTAAAATATTCTGTAGTATTCCTTCCCTCTCGGCCATATTCCTCTATCTCGCCAAGGCAAACAAACACATTCGCCTTTGATATTTTGAACTATGTTTCCAGGTACGGTGGTCATTGATTTTTATCTGCTTTCTTAATTTCCAGTTATGCTACAGCAGAAATGTGGTCTCTTAATTCCAAATCAGCAACTCCCGAACGAGGGTGGTAAATATCATTTTGGTTTCTTATAGTGTTGATCTTTTTTTGATAGTTGTGAGTTGTCAATCTGACTTTGAAGTAGAAGTGCTTGAAGGTACTGCGGAAGAAGAAAAAGATTATGCTTTTGTAGAAACAAAGCAATTCAACAAGGAAAGCCTCTGGATATACTAGCTTGGTGAAGAAGAGTGTAAAGGCTTCTCGAAATAAGTTTGTTGACTGTCTTAAAAAAGGAAAACGCAGAGATTAAAGATAATTCTCAGAATACCCTTTTTCCTGCCAAGTTAACATGGTGTCCTGATGTTAACATTGTGTCACACTGCTCACCAACGGTCGCTTTCCCAACCCAAATTGTATCCATGAATTATTGGTGCTGAGGCTACAAATAATATTGCACGTGGTTTAGATTTTCGTTCTGTGTATATGTATGGGTAGAGTCAATGTCATCACATTCAAATAGATTATTTATTTTTTTATCATTTATTTTGTGTCGTACTGGATAGGATTATGCATACTAGAATGGAGAAGCTCGAGGGTTGGCATTGTTTAGATAGTATATATATGGAGGAGATCAGGGGACCGAGAATGAACTAATGTATTTTTGGAGCATTTGATGCCGTCAATTAATTCTCAACAAGAAGGCCAAAGAAAGAATGCTGGTGAACAAGCGTCTTAAATTAGGCAAGTGATGCATTTTTTATCGCAGGGTAATTGGACCGCTTGTGGTCCTAGCAAAAGAAACCTTAGAGTTCAACGTCTTACAATGTTTAATTTCTTTTCTGATCACTTTTTCTATTTACTCCTTTTTGAAAAATGTTTTTCTTTCCGGTACATGCAGAACTCAGAGCTTCAGATAACATATTCTACTTTGAGAATGATAAAAGACATTGGCTTCTATTCCAGTTCTGGATCCACTTACCTAAATTGGTTTTAGATTTCAGAATGTTACTATTATAATTTGAAAACAATCTCAGGTTATAATTTGAATTTGCCTGTGGAGCTTTAGTTTATTTCCTTTTCTTGGAGCTTTAGGAGGTTGTCCCGACATCCTCTCTATTTGAATTTGCCTGTGGAGAGGAGAATCTATGTTATGAGGACGAGGAGAATCTACGTTATTCATATCAAACGCTAAAAGGTAGACATAAGGCTCAAAGTGCCGGAGGAATCCCAATCCCAATAACTTGCTTTGGATGTCTCAACCAAACGCATTGACTCTTATCAATGCCAACTAGTCTTACTGAATTTGCACTTGTAATGTTCTCAAGCTCTTTAAGATTTTGAATTAGAATTCATCTTATCATTTGCTTAATTTATTTGCACAGGGAGTCTGCAACGAGTTATTCATAGGCAGAAGGGAAGGCAACTGTTGAGCAGATAAGTGCTGACGCCATTTCTTATAAAAACATTCCGTGCTTAAGGAAGATGTTACCGATGAAAAGGACAAGCTAAAGAAGCTCAGTTTCATATTTACTTGGCAATTATTTAGTTAGGCCACTCTTTGTTATATTCGTGACTGAATTTGTGTGTTCTTTTGTTTTTACTAGATGAGTTCTGGTCCGCGCTTAGCCTGGTTAATATCGTAAAAGCTAGTTGTATGAGTTTTTTGGTAACTACTCATTTTCCCTCTTCTTTTCAAATGGCTCTTAATATATTTCTATATCATCCCTAGAGGAAACCAATCTGCAGAAGTGTTCAAGTACAAAATATATGTTTCATCTCTCTTTCTGTTAAAAGGTCGAAAATAAAATCATTTATTTTTCCTACAAGTATCATATTTTTTTGTAATAAAATTCTATTGTATCCATCAGGCTCTGTTGTACTATCAACACCAAGGCTGAATACGGCTTCCTTCATCTCTATCTGCAAATGTAAAACAGTTATGTTAGAGTTGTCATCATTAGTGATACAACTCCAAACTCCAACATAGAATTATGAAGGACAGGTTTTGGAAGGCTAAAAGAGACCCCCTATTTAAAGTACTATTAGGATGTTTGACCAGTTACAGAATATTGCTTCCCATTTATCTTTTAGATTATTACCAATTGATGTTTTATCTTTCGGGAGTTCAAATTTTGTGGAAGAGAATATTCACACATCAAGTCATTTAAAAGGTAATTGCAGCAACTCTACTTATAGCTTGTTTGGCTAAATTTCTAAAATCAGCTTATTTTTAAAAGTGCTTTTCAAAAAAATAATTTTGGCGAAAAAGTTTGTTTGTGTTTGGCTAATTAATTTAAAAGGCACTCTTAAGCAGCAATTAGTGTTTGACCAAGCTTTTAAAAAGTATTTTTAAGTGTATTTTTTTCAAAAGTGCTTTTGGGAAAAAGTTATACTTTTAGCTTTTGAAAAACAGCTTCTGCTACTCTCTAGAAGCACTTATGTTCACCAAAAGCTTGACCAAACACCTCACTTTTTTAAATAAGCACTTATAGAAAATAAATAAGCATTTTTTGAGAAAAAAACAAGTTAAACAGGCAAGCTTTTGCCGTAAGCAAAAAATTTTTTTGCCCAAAAGCACTTTTTTTTTTAAAGTAATTTTTGAGAAAAATACACTTATAGCTTGTTTGGCCAAGCTTATTTTCCCCCAAAAGTGCTTATTTTTTTTCAGTAAGTGCTTCTTTTAAAAAAAGCTTATTCGCCAAAAAAATACTTTTTCGAAAAGCACTTCTACAAAAGTACTTTTCAAAATAAGTTGATTTTAGAAGCTTGGCCAAACAGGCTAGGGAAGCCAAAAGTACTTATTTTAAAAAAGTGAGGTATTTAGTCAAACTTTTAGGAGAAAATAATAGCCTGTTTGGCCAAGCTTCTAAAATCAGTTTATTTTAAAAAGTACTTTTCAAAAAAGCACTTTTGGCAAAAAACAGTTTGTGTTTGGCCAATTAATTAAAAAAACACTTTGAGAAAAATTAGCGTTGACCAAGCCTTTTTAAAAAGTATTTCGTTTGTATTTTTCAAAAATACTTAAAAAAGTGCTTTGGGAAAAACGATTTTTTCACTCCCGAAAAATCGCTTCTCGCTACTCCCCAAAAGCACTTATTTTCTCCTAAAAGCTTGGCCAAACACCTCACTTTTTTTTCAAATAAACACTTATTGAAAAATTAAGTACTTTTGGGGGGAAAATAAGCTTGGCCAAATAGGCTATAAGTGCTTCTAGGGAGTATCAGAAGTTGTTTTCGGAAGCTAAAAAAAGTAGTTTTTCCCTAAAAGCAATTTTTTGAAAAGCTCTTTTGAGAAAATACATTTAGAAACACTTTTTAAAAGCTTGGTCAAACACTGATTGCTGCTCAAAAGTGCTTTTTAAATTAATTGGTCAAACATAAACTGCTTCTCACCAAAAGTACTTTTTTGAAAAGCACTTTTGAAAAGAAAAAAACACTTCTTAAAATAAGTTGATTTTAGAAGTTTGGCCGAACAGGCTATCATTCCTAATGAGCCTTCCTGGCATCATTAGGTTGTGTGGAGATGGGAGGCAAAAAATTAAATAAAAGAATTTACTAATATTAACACAAAGTATAAGAATAAAAGAAGACGACGGAAAATTAAAAATAATGTATATTTCATAACTGATTGTGACAAGGTTAGCGGTTCTTCTGAACTCAATTTTTCTTAGTTTTAAGAGTTTAATCTTAATTTTATCATGCACTCTGACATTAGGACTCTTGTTGATCCCACTCACGCTTTTTATTTCAAAGCCGGAATGAATGCAACTCTACATATAAAATTTGGACAAACTAGTAACAAATAACAGTAACAATATATCGTGTGTAGTCTCACAAGTGGAGTTTGGAGAGGTTAGGATGTACACAGACCTTACCCCTATCTTTGTGGGATAGAGATACTATTTCCGGTAGACCCTCGACTCGAAAGAAAACTAGTAGAAGTAACAAATAGCTGCATGAAAAATTATATATTCATTAATCAATATTATGATGAATTCTAGAAAATTATGTTGTTTCTTTGTACAAAAAAAAAAATGAACTTACCTCATCCTCCTTTGGTAAATGTAGTATGTGCGATTGTGAATACACTAAAACTACTAATGTTGATACGCCATCAGAAATTTCAATATTGCAGGATAATTATGAATATTTGGTGAGAAACGTGACGTCTTGACCTCTTCAAATGAAATTAACAATTAAGTATATACTTTTATTTTTTACTTTTTAATAATTAAAATTAATAATAAACCTTATTCACATTTAACATTTTAAATGTTTTTCTTCCTCCCAAAAAAAGCTCCTTTGAAAACATAAAATTTGTAACGTTATCCTAGGGCCAGCTTGAGGCCCCGCTTAGGATAGGCCTTCCAAGTGAAGAAGTGGGCTGGGCTAGAGCACTGAAGTTTCCAGCCCTCTATGTTGGGTTGGGCCGGCCTGTTCCGTGTTTTCCTAATTGATCAGTATCATTTTTGTGCGGGGTGACCTTCAAATGCACTGGTCTTTAATTTTTATCCTTCACCTAAAACTCCTAGATTCCTGATTCGAACCCCCGCTCAATCAAAATTTTAAAAAAAATTCACAAGGCAGAGTTTTGCCTACGAAACTCTGTCTTAAGGCAGAATTTTGCATGCGAAACTCCCCCTTGAGGCAGAGTTTTGCAGGAAAATCTCTGCCTTGCGAATCAAAACTCTACCTTGCGATTTTTTTTAAAATTTTTTTGACTGAGCAGGGGTTCGAACCCGAAATCAAGGGGTTCTAGCGAAGGGCTAAAAATTGAAGACCACCTATTTAATGGGAAAAAAATTAAAGACCACCTCAAAATAAGGGCATTCCTGTGAATTGTCCTTTATAAGTTGTCTGACTTATTGATTTCACCTCAAATTGGGCCTACTAATTGGGCCTCTGAAATGGGCAATTTGCACGATTGTCCTTATTGGGGGGTGGTCCTTAATTTTTGCCCCTCAAATTGCTGGTCTTTAATTTTTATCCTTCGCCTAAAATACCCAAGGTTCTGGGTTCAAACCCCGACTCAGTAAAAAAAATAAAAAAAATTGCAAGGCAGAGTTTCGTAGCAACACTAGGCCTATTTGGGCAAAAGTTAGGCTTGCAGAATTCCAAGAGTAAAAAGAAGAAAATAATTTGCCTTGCAAACCTCCGCCTTAAGGCAGAGGTTTCGCGAAGCCTTGCCTTCCGAAATTGTTTTTTATTTTTTTATTTTTTGATATTGAGAGGGGGTTCGAACCCAGAACCTCAGGATATTTTCGGTCACTTTTATAAGTGAAGGGCAAAAATTAAAGACCAAGCCGCCTTGAACGAGTGGCTGACCCACATTGTAGGAGAGGGTCACGTGTCCCCCCAACCCTTAGAATATCCTATACATATGGTGTATATATCTTAAAGAATGTATATGTATTTAAAAGGACCCCTGAGAGATATCCATTGGTTTGTTGCATTTGGTTGTTGTTCCCCTTAGATTCTTATATGACACCTAGGTTCGAGTCTCGCTTGCAGCATATTTATTTCTATTTTTTGTTGAGTTTGTTTTGTTTCCGTTCTAAACCTATTTTCGTTTGTTCCAATTTTGAAGTTTATACTTTATACTACTACTTTACCAATAACTTAGCATAATTATTAATTTTTCAAAGAGTTGCACGCCAAACTTTCACATAATAAGTGACATAATTATATTAGGGCAGTGGTCATTAGTGCCCCCTCTGCGTCAAAATCCCGGGTCCGCCTCTGCCTTTGAAGGGTAATCCGTGCAGAAAAATGCTCTGAAATTGCAACTAATTTACTAGAGTTGGAAAAGGAAGAGAAGGGATTGGATTGTACACACAGAACATTTACTTTGATCTGGAAAATTTTGCTTTGTACAAGCATGCACATATACTAGATTATGTATGCAAGGATGTCAACTACAACTTTTGGAAGATAATTGGAGCACCATGTTGTGGACATAAGAGCATCAAAATAGTAGGAGCATGTTGGTAACTTGGAGAAAGATCAAAGGCAAACCGCTGCAAGATCATAGCTATTGCTAATTTAGCTTGTAGCACTGCTAAATTTTGGCCGACGCATCGTCGAGCACCAAGGCCAAATGGCATAAACGCCATGGGGTGTTTTGCTGCATGTGCCACACCTCGACTAAATCTTGCGGGATTAAATTCGTTAGCGTCTTGTCCCCATAGTACTGGATCGTGATGAATTGCTATAATTGGTATTAGGAGCTCTGTCCCTTGGGGTAATGTGAAATCCCCTAGTTGTGTGTCAATTTTGGCACGTCTAATTGCTGCCACTGCAGGTGGATATAGCCGGACGGATTCGTTAATTATCATTCCGAGCTGCCAAAATCAAAAGTTTGACTACGTTAATTATGAGTGAACATCTTATGAACTGAAACTAACGCATACCAAAATATATGCACACGCTACACTTTTAAACAGCGTCAATCTTTTTTTTTTTTTTTTAAATAAATAAATTACACATGCAATCACTTAAATACATGTAAGTAAAGCGTTACAAAACTAGAGTTAATTTCACTCAGAGTTCAAGTTATACATATATCGTTAGTGCATATTTGCACAATCAAGGTCTATAGTTACATGTTTCAGATAACCTACTTTATTTTTAAGATTATAAATCTCATATTTTAAGATAGCTAACTACATGTAAATATCCTTTGGATGACATGATAATATAGTTTTTTTTAAGCTGACGGTTTATATATATAACTTTAACTTATATGTACTACAGTAATATTATAGATAACTTACAGAGATAAATGCAGTTAGTAACCTTATAAACCAAATTGAGGACTACCACGACTAGAAAAAGAGATTTTCTCACAGTCATTCAGTGGGAAATTTGTCCTATAAAACATAATTTTCTCACCTCCTTCCCACTGAACAATCTCACTGGGAAAATGCATGGTGGGAAACATGTTCCCATTGAAACGCTGGGAAACTTCATAAATTTTCCGTGCGAAAACTGTACTATTTATGTTTTCCACCAACATTCAATGGGAAATAGCCATTGAAAATTTTTCTGTCGAAAATCGGTGGGAAATAGAGATTTTTTGGTAGCGTGAGTTTAACTTTATATGGCACTATGTGTTGACAATTTAAACTTTTGTACATTATCAGGTCATTTAATTTAAAACCTATCAAAAATAATATATCTTGTCACAAGCATAGTCTAGTAACTTGAAATATATATAGTTAAGTGAAAAATGAAGGTTAAGATTTCTTTACTTTAAGACATATTTAAACTAAAAGGCTTGATGATCTGGTCTCTTAGTAAGACAAATACATAATTATAAAGCTGCTCCAAAAGAAAATGAAGCATTATCTAATAGACGCAGTATCATGCGAAGATTATCTTGATTTTCCAAGAACAAAGTGTTGGTCTGTTGGCTTTTACCACATGCAAGTGTTGGGTTGTTTTAGAGAAAAGCATGATTATGGTAATATAATTAACAAAAGCTTATGCTTACCGTCTTAAGCTTAGCAAGATCGTCTTTAGAGGGGATATCACGTGCTCCACAGACACGCAAAACCTCCTCACGTGCTAGTTCCTGCCACTGAGGATGCATGGCCAATAGGATTGTCGTCCACGTCAGCAAATTCGACGTCGTATGTTTGCCGGCAAAGAAGATGGTCTTGCATTCCTCGACAATGTCATTAACTGTGATGTTTGAACTATTTCTATATTCATGACTTGTTGTAGCTTTGATCATTACTTCCAATAAATCATTCGGACATTCGTCTGACAACAACTGATGAGTCGATATTTTTCTTCTTTCTTCAATCAGTTTCATCAAAGATTTTCGTACCTCTTTATCCAATCTCCAAGAAATTCTATTCTTTTTAGTAGGCAAGAACCTGTCCAACACAAAGATAAAACAAAACCCTTTTTTCACTTTACAATTGTTTCAAGATTCTGCACAAACCACTAACTACCAAATCATAACGCGTTACTCTGATTCATTATGGTTATACTCCTATTATATATAGCAATCCAACCTATCAGACTTGTCTGTCGATATTTTTGGGTTGATATAGCGGAATGTTATACATAATATGAAAAATCGGGGTTAAATAAAATTTGTCTGTTATAGTGAAATGTTAGTGTAGGAGATAATTGTTATAGAGAGGTTTTATTGTGCGTATTATACTCCCTCCGTCACAATTTATGTGACACATTTTCGGATTTCAAGAGTCAAACAAGTTTTTTTTTTTAATTTTTTATTTTTTACAGTGATTTCTATGTGCCTTTTGAATATTTTGAGTTGTTATTATACAATTCTGATGTCGTTTTCAAATATATGAATTTTACTTTAAAAACTTAAAGATTCTATGTCTAAATTCACGATTAAAATTAAAAATAACATATTTTCGAAATTCAAAATATGACACATAAATAGAGACAGAGGGAGTAATCATTAATTGTGAGGGAGTATATACCTGTATCCAGGGATGAAAACTTTCTGATATGCTTCAGTGGCGTAAACCATTTGTTGTGCTTGTAATTCGAAGATGGCTCTTCCATCTTCGTAGCTGTTTCCAAACACAATACGCGTAATGACATCTTCTGCCAATGTGGAGAACATTTCTGATACTTCGATTTCCACTTTTCCACTGGTGTTTGACATTTTTGACCATTTGTCCAACATCTCCGTCATCCGCTTCCCCATCATGGGAATCATTAACTATACGTAGTAAAACAAAAGATAAATAGGAGTTAGAACTTCTACTAAAAAAGTTTTACACACAATTTTTTTTTATTTTTTATAATCGTGATGTCTGGCTCCGTCATACGCTTCCCCATCATGGGAATCATTAGCTATACGTAGTAAAACGAAAGATAAATAGGAGTTAGAACTTTTACTAAAAAAGTTTTACACACAATAATCTTTTTTTATTAATCGTGATGTCTGGCCAATTTAAGGGGCCCCTCTACTTCCAGAAGAAACAATCTAATGTGTTTGTTTCAGTTGGGATTCGAAATCTCATAATTTTCAACATGCTTCATTAATCACTAGACCGTTTTATTTTTTGGTAAATTTTAAGAATAGAAATTAAAACATGGAAAGAAAATGCCAAACTTGTTGTCCCTTTGTCCTAAATATAGGCATCCTCAAGATGCAATCTGAATGCGACTTACCTTGAGATTTTCTATGTAAAATGTGGGTGTAATAATCTTCCGATGGTGAGCCCATTTTTCTCCTTTGAGACTAAGCAAACCATCACCTTCGAGCTTCTTCACAAGCGCTGGTGACTCATTTTTCTCAAAGTTGTCTGATTTCAGGACGAATATATCCCTAATGAGAGCTGGATCAGATATGGTGACACGAGCCGTTGGTCCAAACCATATAACAAATGTTGAACCTATATGTTTAATACCACCAAAATTAGTTAACAGAATTAAACTAGAAAGATGACAAGTATATGTACGTCCATCCCATTTTAAGCTAGAAAAAAACATAAACGTTATTTGGCCTAGTTATTCCACATGAACTCAGCCAATTCGAATATATCCAAATAAAGGATATTATTGTAACTAGGCTGAAAACTTTTCAGTTTTCAGGTGCCGACACCTGCAAAGCTGGTTAGAACATTGTAATAGCTAAATTCCAAATATGGCCGATAGAGTAAAAGAAACGGAAAGAAGAGCTGAGAATAAGGACGTGTTAAAATTTTGGATCAAAATTACTGTTAATTATAAAATTCAAACTGATTATTTTCTTCTTTGCGTCATATAAGTTTAATCATGATAATACAAATTGAGTTTAAGTACTAATATATATTGTGGGGTAACATATTACATAGTATCATATATTTAAAGATTTCAAATCCCACATTTTAAGGAAGCTTATTTTAAAATATCCTTTGAGTGACTGAATGATTGATGATGTAAAAAATTGGTAATAGGTTAATTAAAAGGGAATAAAATTGAGAAAGTACCATAGATTTTCTTCCAATGATGGTAAAAGGGAAGAACTCTAGGAAGAATGTCATGGGAGATAAAAGACGAAGGCCAAGATGAAGTAGTGAAACTTGCAATCTCTTTGAGGTTACCGAACAAAAAATGGTATTTGGGACCTGTGATTCCTTGATTCTTGAAGTGTTTTTGAATTCTTTTTGGTGTCCACCAGAGATGAATGAACGCCTTTTGTGCAAACAATAGTAACACATAGGAAAATGTAAGAAGGCACAACCAGTGAAAGGAGGTTTCCATATGCACCGCTGCTTTATAACAGCTAACAATTTCCTCCTTTTGCTGAATACAGTTTTTCCAATATTTGACACAGAGAGAGAGAGAGAGGTGGGGTTCTTTGCCTCTCTTGCTTATAGCACTACAAGGTGAAATATTGGGAAGGTTGTCCGGTTTTAAAGCTCATAGTGTCCACTTTTTTTTTTTATCAAAAAAAGTATCCACTTATCAAATCAAGAAAGAGTTAATCTTATTTTTCAAATTTGCCCCTATTAAGTGCTATGTGATCAAATTGCAATACATATTTTACTAGGGCTAGTTTAGTCAAATTACCTATTTTTTTCTAAGAGTTAGGATTTTTTTAAGGGGTATGCAAATGGCTAAGAAAACACTATTTTTAATCCGGAGGGGCCCAAGACTTTTGTAACCCAAAAATAAATTTTTGGAATCAAAATAACCCATTAAAAAAAAAAGAACCTAAATAGCCTTTACACACATATTATGTGCGTAAAAGGACCAAAGTGTAGTTCAAATAAATCGGGCCCTTCTTCTTCCCCACCACTGGTCCCCCAATTCAAAAATAAAATAAAAAATCAGCCATTAAAAGTCCCTTTCTGAGGTCCCACGCGATCAAAAACATCATTTTCTTGTTGATTTCCAACCGAAAAGTCAATATTTTTGGTATATTGAAGTCTAGGAACAAGTTTCTTCGCAATAAAACGGCGTATAATTCAATTCAAAAACTCAAAATCAAAGCTTCAATCTAGGTATTTTACTACGATTTTTCTATTACATTATTAACCTAAGCATTACTATTGTGCGAATATGGACAAAAAAAAACTTTTACGCACTTTTTTTGTGCGCAAAAGGGTTGTTTTCAGCCCGTTTTTTCATTTTTTTAAATTTTTTTATTTGTTGTTAATTTGTTAATTGTTTATTTAGTATTTGGTAATTGTTAGATTAGTTATTTCAATTGTTAGACTAGCTAATTATTTATTTAGTTTTTGTTAAGCCAATTGTTTATTTTTAATTATTTGGTTAGTTAGTTAATTGTTTACTTATTAATTATATGCTAATTAAATTTTTTTATTTGTTGTTAATTTGTTAATTGTTTATTTAGTATTTGGTAATTGTTAGATTAGTTATTTCAATTGTTAGACTAGCTAATTATTTATTTAGTTTGTTAAGCCAATTGTTTATTTGTTAATTATTTGGTTAGTTAGTTAATTGTTTATTTATTAATTATATGCTAATAATTTGTTAATTATTTGACTAGTTAGCTAATTGTTTATTTATTAATTATATGCTAATTGTTTGCTAGCTAATTGTTAATTTTTTGATTTGTTAATTATTAATCTTTATATCTTTAATTGTTAATTTATTTATTTGCTAATTAGAAATTGAAAATCCTTAGTTTAGGATTCAATCCTTCGTATAATTTCTCGGTAAAAGATTACATAACTAATACTACGTATTAGAGATTACTTAAAAAAATAATGATTAATTTAAAATGCGTAAAAAATATACCACTTTAATCCTTAACTTCATGTATTAATGATTAATTTAAAATGCCTAAAGTAGATAGGACACCACCCGTGGAAGGCCCCTTCGACAACGCAGGTACTTTATCTATAGCACGAGCATAGGTCAAGTATGTACGGGCATATCCTCTAGTAAAGTGGTCCGTACTGTTAAGAGCCGCACGGGATATTCTAGAGGCTATTCCCCCACATCCTCATGTCATAGATATACTACATCGGGTAGTATCTCTGTGCGCATCGAGGTTGGTCGGCTTGTGCACGATCTCTAGTGACGCCATGATCCCACGTAGACCCATACATTTCATCTACCGGCGATACCATCACGCACGGTGTCGAGGGATTTATGGTGATGGATGTGCATCAGATAGAGTGGAGCCTCGAGACGCCGCCGTATGAGTCGAGCTCGACTGCTCACGATAGGCTGCAGAGGGATATGCGTGGACGGAGTCGATTTGTTGCGGTCCTCCCCGCATGCTCACTTGCGCCTCGCAGACCAGGATCCGATTTACGAGGCTCGCCTCAGCCGATGGCGACCGACGTGCTCGCTATATCTTCTCATCAGGGATGTTCCCGAACATCGTCTACGGATATTGAGGTATCTGCTCTTTATCGAGGATCTAGACACCCGGGATGTTACAGGGGGCGCCGTCCCGGCACGTACAGAGAGGATTTGATCGAGCACGGGCGAGAGGCTCGAGGTCGCCGCATTTAGCCCTCTTCTTCGGTAATATATTTAAGTGTGTGTAGATAAAACACTAAATATATTTTTTCGAAACGACGACCGATAAATAATTTTTTTGATGACTATGACGGATATGGACGTGGACTAGTCGAGACCTTTTGACCCCGGCCCTCACCCCCCGACATGCGAGGATATGCCATTGCGAGATGGTCGCGAGGCCGTGCAGCAGGTGTGGAGACGCACCATGTCATTCTCCCATTTAGGGATCAGTTAGACCGCATGACGGCGCCCGAGGTAAGTTTTTTTTTTTTTATTTAACATTAGTTTGTTATTTTTGTTAGTCTTTAATTGTTAACTAGTTGAATTCCTTTTCTCGGGACGCCGTCATATTCGGGGGCATCATGTTCGGGCCGAGGCTGGTGAGCACACGTGGATGGCACGATGTCCATTGATCCATATGGACATTGTTGAGCATCACGCACCCGACGACGTATTACGACAATTTGAGCATGTATAGAACGACCCGGACACTGGAGCACACCCACTATACCGTGGGACGAGCGTTCGATCGACGCTCGTGCGCATGGCGGGCACGTATGCACCAAAGAAGTCGATACATGGAACGCGAGGATGACGACTCTAGCGGCGGTCGGACATGACAGTCCACGAGTACATGACGTGGTACACGCGTATCACTCACCTCCTCGATTGCTAACCCTCGACGCCGTGTCCCGATGGCCGAGGATATATTTAAGTGTGCGTATAAAACACGGTAAGTTTTATTAGTCTTTTTAATCCATCGTCTTTATTATGTATTACTTTTTACGAATTTATTCAATTCTTAAAATTTGCAAATATATGCGGCTACGGATGGCTCGGATACGCTATGCGAGCATTCCCTACGGAGTTCACCAACCCCGGATCGGCATACGCAAAGACGGATAGTTCGGCTTAATTTTACGACACCGGTATGACACGAGCATGTGAATGGCATCGTGTCGACGAGATGTTCCGCAGCCTCGCACCGCAGGCGCGGCGGGTGGTAGGGGCGAGGTGGTCGGGCCGTGAGGTGATCGGGCCGGCAAAAGACGCCGGGCAGAGGTCTCCCCGACGATTAGCCCGTCGAGGGCTCCGTCGGCTACAGATATCCCGTCGACTTCTTCTTCTAGGCCGTCGACTTCACAAAGACCGGATAGGTAGATGTTCTTTTTGATCCTTGGTCATTATTTCCACATTAGTTTAGTGATCTTTTGACGAGGACATAAACTTTGATATTATTTTCGATGACTACTTTCTTCGTCCTACAGTCGGGCCTACAACCCCGTAGGCCGTGACTAGTGCCCGAGCTGCGCACCCGAACACACCCATTAACCATAATCAGCGTACGACAACTCACACATATTTAAAGGTCAGACATCAGATCATAGCTAGCATAACCAGGTTCTATACATACAGAAAAGTAAAATGTCGCCCCAAAGCTGTCACGTGTACACATATACATAACGGACATAAGGCGTCTATCATAATTGATCCACACAAATCATCGTTGACATAACCGCAGGACTACCCACAACCCACGCGTACATTACGACTTTCAAGAGTAATAGCAATCGATAGAACATACCCCGAATAGACATATACATACACGTACAATGAAGACGCACCAAAACATAGGCTCTCGAACAAGGGAGCGCTCCCGTTCGAACAATCCTAAGCGGTGGATCATCCAAACCCACCGCGGGCACGAAACGCGCGAAGAAAGCGGTCGATGCACGGATACGTGCGAGTATGTAAAGCATGAAATACAGAAAACGAGGTCATAACCGAAGTGAGGACACCGAAAGTAAGCACGAATATCGAAGGCTTGCATCCGAAATACGTATCGTGCATAAGTAGTACGTAAAATAAGTATAATAATCGGGTAATGTCAAAATGCTTACTCCTCGAAACATAAATCACGCATGTCAATATCGTATATCATACGCACATTATATCGTGTCCCGCCCCTAGTGAGGGACTCGGTAAATAAGATCATATGCCATCATAATATCATATCACATACCACATATGGTCAGAATGGACCGTACGACGGAACATGGTCGCCCTCCCGTCTTCGGCGCCATAACTCATCATTTCGGAATTATATCTTAACACATCATACTCCGTATCACATCATATCGTAACACATCATACTTCATAACTCATCATACTTCGGAAAACTCATTATTCGAATACTCATCATACTCTCGAAAAAAGCATAGCGCGCACGATATATGCGGACTCGACGAAGATGTGCGCATAATCGTGGGAAACCATATGCAATGCAAAACATTCAAAAAGACCCAATAAAATAATCAAAACGAACTATCATTTATAAGCCAAGACAATAGTCAACGATTTCTCCGGGAATGTCACTTGGGAACATGGCAGAACTTTAGAAATCATGGCTACGTATCGGAATCATATGCATAATAATCCTCATTTCAAGCTCACCGTATAAATAAGTAATCATACTGGTCTGGATGATAGTCGTATTAAGTTCTTTCAAAAAGTCGTTAACTTATACAAAGGAAAGTCGCGGGACCCACGGACGATCGTCAACCCAATCCGAGTCCATGGAAGGTATAGTCATAATACGCTACAATCTCCTACGAGTATATCTAGGCGATCCGGTTCTATCTACGAAAGTTAGGGACACTTTTAGGCATAGAATCCTTTAAGAACAAAAATTCTTTTTTTGCACATTGAAATCCAAACATACAAAAGACATAAAGACCATAGCTCAATTACATTAAGAGTGCGGGCATCAAGAAGTGAATAAGAATCGTAGACATACTCGGATCGCAAGAATAGAGTTACCCCCGAGGCTCGTATCATAGCCTACTTACAACCAGACATACCGGAAAGAAGATGGTTAAGCTTTACATACCTCGTCCGCTTCCTAAGCTACTCCAACCTTAAGTCTCGGCTTCTCAAGATCTACAATAACGTCGTTGGGCGCCAAACATTAGCCATAGGCACTTAGGAATCCAATTCTAGGCCAACACTTAATCTACCGAAATCTTTTCGCGCATTTCCGTAAATTCAAAGAACCCGAGAATTCAACTCGACCAAATCTTCAAAAACAATACCAACAACCATATAAGCAACATCAATAATTAATTCAAAATGCATTCTAACATTAGTAACTCTTCTTTCACCTAATTCGACGACATTCCATTTATATTCAACTCAACTACATACATTCAAGTCAACATCGACGCTTACACATTCAAGTATTAATCCGAAACCATTCAATCAAGATTCAAGGTCATTCCAAACAATCCGCACAATATTCAAAACAATCCATCCACTATACCATAGAACCCGAAACCACCAATTTCCATAGGGACAACAACAACACATTTCTTTCTTTCAAATTCATCAACGACACCAATAATCCTCACATTAACAACATTATTATCATAAATACAAGAAACCATATTGCAATCACATTAGCTTCTACAATAGTTCCCAAACGGTTTCAACTCCGATTTGTACCATCCAACACCTTCATTTTCATCACATAATTCATAACAACAACAACAACTAAAATACTAAATAACATTAATTCTTCACTCCTACACCACACTACATATACACGGCCACACACAACACACCATGCTTTCATGAATTTCATTCATTTCCACCATCCACAACATACACAAACCATGCATAACATATGGAAATAAAGATTAAATCTCACCTTTTCCATTCAACTTCTCCCTCGGCTAGAGTTGGTGAATTGCAACAACGAGCGGTTTAATTGTGCCAACAACTACTCCATGTTATAGAGGACCTTTGGTAGAAACAATGAAGAAAATAATTTTTCTTGATCAACATTGGGGGCCAATTGGCCGAATGCTTTTTTTTTTTTTCTTCATGCTTCTTGAATTTTCTAGGATGAAGAATGATGAATAATTACTTGGCTTGGTCATCCTTTGCCTATATATATATAGGCCCCTTCAAATATTATGAACACATGTACCATTCCATGGCATGAAACAATTGGCCCACCATGGGTGGGACCCACTCCTAAAGTGCACGGCCACTTTGGCCCTTTTGGCCATTTCATGAAATGATTTTTGCAACTTCTAGCCCCAAATTTTTCCTTATTTCAAATTTACCCTTAACACTCCATACCAACAAAAGATAAATATGCAACTTATGCACTCTAACAATCATCGAAAGAAAATTATAACCTTGTCCTTAACTTTCCACAATTAACTCGGAATATCCCAATGTACAAAGTGCGGGATATAACAAATAATGTATTAATTAATTATTTTATTAATTTAAACTAAATTATTTACATGTATTATAGGTTCATTCTTCGCGCCCGTGGACCCGTCTCCTCTTGTTCGATTGACCCGTTCCACCTCCGCCCATCTCGGTAGCGGAGATCGTTGAGGGCGAAGGAGCCTCCGACACCCATCTCAGAGGCCGTCGACACACATGTTTGGTTTTTTACAAAAAAATAACTTATTAAATAATTGTTTATATGTTATTTCATGTTTAGTTTATGAAACATTAAATTGTTTATATGTTATTTCGTGTTCATTCTTCGCTCCCGTGGTCCGGTCTCCTTCGATTGAGTCATCTCCCGAGGCATCTACCGAGGCTACTGGTGGAGACGTCGCCGTCTCTCCCATTGTGTAGCATATTTTCACCTGTGTGGCCTAAAGAAGGGAAGAAAGGATGATCATGCCATAAATCATCCCGTCATTACGAGTGAGGAGAGAGGACCCGATGATAGCGAGGTGGCGGGGGTTAGGAGGATCCTTAGGCCTTAGGAGATTATATTTGTAAATAAAATGTACATTTTATCTTAATATTATATATATTTTTGGATATTATTTTTTTAATGATAATTAGTTATTTTAGTATTTATTGTCGATTAATAATAACTCGTGCGACGTCCTATATTAATTAGAATCCTATAACGACGATCTAAATGTATATGTATAACAAGTTTTCAAACTTACTTCGGAGCACTTTACAACCTCTAAAACGACGATCTAAATTTATATGTATACTTGATGTAATGAGTCAATATTATTGTACACGAAAAAATATATTAAGTTCTATATAAAATATTTATATTCCGGTGTTTTGAAACGTGACTAATTTTCAGTTAAAGTATGGAAAAAAGCTTAATTTTGAGTTTAATTTCCAAAGAATAAGGGTTGGGGCCTGGGGAGAAAGGCATTTCACGCACAAAATCTGTGCGTGAAAGGACCAAAGTGTAAAACTACACTTTGGTCCTTTTACGCACATAATGTGTGCGTAAAGGCTATTTAGGTTTTTTTTTTTTTTTTTTTTAATGGGTTATTTTGGTTTCAAAAATTTATTTTTGGGTTAGAAAAGTCTTGGGCTCAATCCGGAGGGAGTATTAATAAGAATTTAAGTTATATATGAGGTCACCTAAAGTATATGTATAGGTAAATTTTAAAATATATGATTTCTACTTAAAATGTGGGATTTGTACTTTTAATAATAAAATAGAATATCCGTCTATATATTTGGTAAACTTTTAACATAAATATACTATTTGAACAAAATTAATTGGACTCCACCTAATTTCCTAAAACGTGAATCAGTATGCTTCTTCCAATTCGCATGCGAGGAGCCGGGTGCGTTTAGAGCCTAACGTGGCATTTTAATATGAAATTATCCAGCAAAACAAGGTAGGATAAAACGTAATTAAATTTTTGCATGAATACCATAAGGATGACAAAATTAATTCATGAAGATATAATTTGTACAATCCGCTCGTTTGTTAACTCAGTTAATCTTGATTCATCCAAGTTCAACTAGTTTAAAAAGAAAGTGTGCTGATTTGAAGTGTATGTAGCTCATTGACACTGCATGAGAAATCTTGTTAAAATATTAAAATAATATTTGTGTTTGATATGTTATATATAGCTATATACAAATAAAGAATAAATTTTTATTATTAATTTTATTTTTTTAGTTAAACAAACTATAAAAAAACAAACGAAGAATTAAAACGTGATAAGAGTTAGGTAGGTTAATTAGATTATGACCAATTATTTAGCTTATCTTAATCCAATTCATTTCAACCCAACTAACTTTTGAGCATGATTAGGTATGACCCATTATGAATTCATTCGATTTGGACTCACTCAACTTCAACTAAAACCATCTATTTGCCACTTGCTATATACATTCAGATTATCAATTGGGCAAAAAATATATATGTACATGGTAAGAGGGTATATTTACAGAACACGATGATATTTTTCAGTTTACAAAATATATCAATAGACTTGTTACAAAATCTATACGAATTAGGTAAATTAAAAAGAAGCAAATAAAACACATTAAATAAGGTAAGGAAATCGTTTTACTTATTTTATCCACTTTTTTCTCTCAATTCAAAATTTAGAGATATAATTCCCTGATTTTCTCCAACTTTGCTTCCTTTCATCCACTTTTCTCTCCCCATTCAAAATTAAGAGACATTGTTACCTAATTTTCTCCAACTTGTACTCAAAAAGTCTATTATAATCGGTAATTTTTATGTACAAAGTTCATACACCAAAAAACATATATGTATAATTTTCATATGCAATATGTATAACTGTATTGATTCTTATAATTTTTATATATGAAATATGAATAAAAATCGTATGTGTATTTTGATTATTATAAAGTACATATAAATTGTATAAAATCTAATCAAAGTATGTATAAATTTTGAGAAAAATATGTATAATAAACTTGTAATTGATACAAACTAGATTCCATACAAAGTTCATACACCAAAAAAATATACATATTAATTTTTGTATGCAATATGTATAAATGTATAAATTTGTTATAATTTCTACATATGAAATATGTATAAAAGTTGTATATATATTGTGATTATGATAAAGTACATATAAATTGTATAAAATCTAATCAAAGTATGTATAGATAATGAGAAAGTATATACGTATAATAACTTTTCTGATTAATACAAACCATATTTCATCCACATTTCATACACATATCAATTTTCAACATTTTTAAGACTAATTGGTATCGAATTTGTTCGCATTTCATACACATTGTGCCGCATATATCTAAAAAATGACATATAGCAGACTCCATACACATTTCATACATATATTAGTTTTCAACATTTTTTTAAACTACGTTTATATAATTTACAGATTTTCAAACACACACAATGATCATATATATCTCAAAAACGATACAAATCAATTTTTATATACAAATAATAAATAAGTTAGTAATCAAAAATACTTTGTAATATTGGTTTGAAAATTTATACTAAGAGAGAAGATGAATTTTAGGTATGAAAATGGTGTCTATCATAGAAGGAGAGAGAGAGAAATATTTTTAAAAAGAAGAAGAAGTTGAATGATAACTATCATAGAATTAAGGCCACATTTAAAATCAGATTTTCTTCCTTAAAAAAAAAAACCTAAAATTGTGGGTATCCCATTAAGCCTAAATCTAATATATTTTGTAATTTTGTTGGTATGTTTTGTAAATAAGGAAAAATATCCTTATGTTTTGTAATATAGAGTCTTAAATAGGTATTATTAGGTCATTTTCTTAGCAACTTAGCAGCATATAGTGATCCATTTTGCATTGTAAACCCTAATTTAAGCAAAGTTTACAAGGGACACGCATTGACCCTAGTTCCAATAGGGGTTCCGCAAATTCAGAAAGGATCATGTGATTCTTCATCCTTGTGCGTGGTAGTGTTACAGTAGCTAATCCTCAAAAAAAGGATCAAAAGGATTGATATCAAGTGTGATTTAACTGGAACTCCACATATATGTCTTTCAATCATTTTCATTTCATGTCATTTAGCTATTATTATGACTTTAGACCTAACTTATTATCCTCACCTATTAACCAATCAAAATAATCCTTCGAATAAATTCTTTACCAACCTAATTAATTATGGTTTTGGACCCTGTTCCTAGAAAAGTAGGCAATGTTTCAGGTACCGTAAACTAGAAATATCACAATTATTGAGAAGCTAAGAGATCTTTTGCATTTATCCACGCAAAAGCAACTGCATGCCATCTAGCTAGTACTACAGTTCTCTTTCAGTTGTTTCTGGACTAAATTTTAAATTTGATGTGGGGTTAAATGGAGGATGAAGTAATCCCAATTATAGTCAAAATGCGGGACCATTCATGTGGATACAAGAGTTTCACGAGGATAAATCTTCATGAATTCCAGCAACATTGTCTTGGCTTACGGTGTTTTTTTAGTTAGAGAATAGTATTATGACTTCCCTTTTTTTACTTTTTAGGCAGCACATCCTTCCCATTCCCGTCCCCCCAAAATCCATAGAGCCATACTTAGGACTACAACAAGAAGTCTAACACTATTACGCATTAATTTCGAAATTCTGTATAAATACATTTGAATATTCCAACTATTATGTATCAATTCCAAACAATTTAAATCGCCTATATGAAATCTTACTGATCCACTGTTCTATTTATTAATAACAACAACAACAATGATAATAATAGTGGTAATAGTAATAATAATAAGAAGAAGAAGAAATAGGTTTGTGTATTTTATACTGTCAAAAAAATCTCAAATATGACTAATTCAAGACTCTAGACAACATAAGACCTGAATTAAATGTAAAGAAGTATATCATGGGCCTAACTCAACCTAAAAAATTAGCTTATGAGGGGAGGATTGCCCAAGTTCAACACTAAACATACTACTAATATAATTAAAATTAAACACAGCTTTAACTAATAGATGTCATCTATATAAATCTTTTTCTGACATTGTGTCCTCTGTTCTGCTAAGTTTACGTAGAGTTCGAGAGATTGTATTTATATATTTTGAGATAGCTCTCAACATAATTTCTCACGTACACATTAGTCTTATAGGAGAAAGAAATTAGAAAGAAAAAAAAAAAGAGAAAATAAACAAGGAAGGGTTCAATTTGGTTGGGAGACTAGTCAGCACTCTTATTCAAAGACAATGTAAGGGCCTGTTGGGAAAGCCACCTGGTAATTGGAATCATTTTTTTGCGCGGATTGCCCTTCTTTTGGGGTGGTCTTTAAATTTTACCCCTCAAATTTATAGCTTTTAAATTTTTCTCATATTTGTGGTCTTTAAGTTGTGCTTCTGACTTGAAAGGTGGGCGAATACATGAGATTACAGGTTCGAACCCCGCTCAAGCATAAAATAAAAAAATAATTTCGCAAGGCAGGGTGTATGCCGGATCCGGCATACAATCTTTGAAAAGCTAAAAAGTTATGCTTCAGGATCCGCATAACTAAAAGTCCGCCCCATAAGGCGGAATACTTTTCCTCGGACATAATTTAGTTATGCCTTATGGAGCAGAATTTTAGTTAAGGCATAACAAAATTATGCCCTATAAGGCAAGAACTTTTCCTTAAGGCATAGACTTTGCCTTATAAGGCAAAGTTTAAGTTATGCCTTAAGGAAAAGTTTCGCCTTATGGGCATACTTTTAGTTATGTCTTTGGGGCATACTTTTTAGTTAAGGCATAACTAAAAGTTTACCTTGAAAAGTAAAATAAATAAATAAATAAATAAATAAATAAATAAATAAAATAAAAAAATATATATATATAAGGCAAAGTACGCACTACGTACTTTTTAGTTAAACATAACTAAAAAGTCTCACGGGAGGCATAGCAAAATTTAAACTTTGCCTTATAAGGCAAACTTTAGTTATGCCTTAAGGAAAACTTATGCCTTATGCTGGCATACTTTTTAGTTATGTTTATGGGGCACTTTTAGTTAAGGCATTACTAAAACTTTACCTTGAAAAGTTAAAAAAAAAATATATATATATATATCTTCAAGGCAAAGTCATTTGAGGGGGCATAAATAAATTTAAACTCGCTTTGCAATTTTTTAAAAAATTTTGGATGAGCGGGGTTCGAACCGGACCCATGGGTTTTTAAGGGCAAAATTTAAAGACCACAAATATGAGGGGCAAAATTTAAATACCACCCCAAAAGAAGGGCAATTTTGCGAATTGCCCAATTGGAATTGGTGTAATTACTAGGGTAGTAATTACACAGTAGTGTAATTACTTGGTTTGTCATAACGTAATTACAGTGCAATTACAAGCGTGTTGTTTGGTTGCACAAGTGTAATTACAAAGTTATTCTAATTTAAAAATAAAATTTAATTTTAAAAAATTTAAAATCAATATTTAAAAAATATTTGCCTTTATAAATGATATTAAATTAGTTATTTAATAACACATTGTTTCTTGAAAATATATTAATTAATAATCATATATTTGTAACTATTATTGTAAAAAATGATTAATATATATTTTTCTGTCACGACCCAAATCATGGATCATGCGGGCACCCACACTAACCCTCCCTGGTGGGCGAACCCTTCAGATAACTACCTTAATTTGATACAACACGGAATAAATACTTTTATTATAAGAAATTCCAAAATACAGTCTAGACCATACAAGAGCTTCTAAGTTTTTACAATTTGAATAGATAATGACTCAAACTGGATACGACTTCGTTTTAAGGATAGAGAACATGCGAGAAATGGGAGAGACTGCGGGTTGCAATAGCTCACCCAAACGTCTTTGACGAATGCCTCGAAACGGTCGTGAGACCTCCGAACATCACCGAAATCACACCTGCATGAAGGGTGTAACGGGGAGTATGAGCACAACACTAGGCTCGTAGGTATCATAGGCCGACTAAGACTAGATAACGTATATAAAAAGGCAACAAGCAAGAAAAACATATAAACCAACAAGACAAGTCAATATGAATCCATATCCGCGAGAACAAGTCATCTTTTATGTTATAGCATCTAAACCCAATTGTGCCAAGTCTTCCGTATAATCAATCCGAATCGCACATCACGGTAGTATCACAACAATCAACGGGAACCAAGATATAATGCAATGCAATAATGTATGATGAATGCGTATGCGGTTTTGTACAACGTGTCCGGACGGAGCTAACCCAATGCGTCTCGGCGATCATGACCCATGGGGGACCCATGAAGTCCATGTACCACTCGCTCTGAATATAACCTCGGATCGAGCACACTGTCACATCCGGCAAAGACCTCGGCATCGGACACTCCATCGTTCCGGCAAGAAACCTCAACAAACACTATCTCTCTTTACCCTCTCCGGCAAAAGACCTCGGAGGCTACACTCTCTCACATATCATCGTTAGTGCCATAACCAACCGTATATCAATGTATCATGGAAATGCATATGAGTATGATGAAATGTATTAAACCAATTCGATCGAAACGGTACGCACATGGAATACGAGTAATATCGACACAAGGCTACACAAAGCCACGATGGGATCACCATTCTCGTCTCCATATCAATCAAGTAGCACCGCAAAACATGGGTCATGATAAGTCATGATATGTAGATTGGTCACGGATACTCGATGTCTCGAAGTGGCAACGAGCACGAAAAAAAATAGATCAAGATAAGTCGACAACACAACGGGACCTTGTCTAAATCATACAATATAAGGTCCAACCTAAGAAAATATCTAACTTGTTTGATACGCGGTTTATATGCATTCTCGTTTATATCATCTAAACATCGAACATAATCAAGAATGTCTCTACCATAAGGTAAACCGAACTTTACCTACGTCGACGGTGTCACTTAACTCCCATGCCAGCTTTTCCTTCGAAGTGCCTCCAACGGACAGGGTCTATAGCGCTTATTCGTCACACAATATGTGTGCAGTTCCAATAATACTTCAACCTATATTAAGACGCCAACAGTTATGGTTAAGCTACGGGGAGATTCAAACGTATTCTAACGTTAGTAACTCCCTTTCTAGATGTTTAGGCGGCGTTTTCTCTTGTATCTAAGCCAACCATACTACCAATACAACATCAATAATTGTGTGTTCAATACCAACTGACAGCCCACAATATTCTAAACAACCCACATTCATAACAATAACGATTCCACAATGGTTTCACATCTCCAAGTTACTTTTATTAGTTTGTAGCCTTGTTAACGTTTGCATGTAACAACTTATAACCCTTCATCCAACATCTGATATGATGTATACTCTTAACTTATAATTATTCTTTCGACTTAATGAGGGTTGGTAAAAAAACAGTCCACTACCACAACATGTCCAAAACAGTCTCTATTCGTTGCATACAGATAACGATGTTGGAATTCTTGCAAACGTTTACTTAACATACTAAACCACATGATTTTTATACATCATTTCATGTCTATAGCATTTCAGTAAGTTATGGCCAGTTGTACATTAACAATGACAAGTACAACGTGACCATTACGACTTATCGTGTTTTATAATCCCTATAACAATCAAATGACTTTAGTTTCAACTCCAACCATTAAAACACCTTCCTTTCCATCATAAAATTCATGATAATAACAATCAAAATATCAAGTAAAAAGTTTTCTTTATCCTAAACACGGCTACACCATGTTCAACATTTCTCACATAAAAAATCATAGATTCAACCATTTTCATACTAACATAACTTCACCTTTAACCTTCCAATTCTTTTCATTCTTTTTACCATGAGATCTATGATAGTAACAACCATATTTATTAAAGAAAATCAGTCCATTAATTCGGTTACCAAAACGAGTCCTTTACGGCCATTACTAACATTCCATTCTGACTTTCATGATTTTATGCATGCGATTCATGTTCGTATAGTTACAACCATACTTCAACATCAACACCTATAACCGTCTAACTACTATCATGTTCCAACATCAATACACCTTATTTCATGCATACAACTTATATTCACATCTACATCACCCTTAATACTTGAAAAGAAAGTTAAAACACCTTGACAACTTGACTTCTCTACTTGGCTAGAGTTGGTGACTTGAGATGGAAAATGGTTCTTGTTGCTCCAAAGACTATCTTCACAGTTTTAGGGACCTTACCTAAGGGTTGAAACACCTTGGAAAATAATTTTTGGATCAGACTCGAGCTAAAAAGCCCTCTTGGCGAATGGCTCTCCTCTCTAGGCTTAGGTTTTCTTTCTTTGTGTTGTGTAGTTGAAATGAATTGTGATGGCTGATTTCTTAGTCATTATTTAGTTCAACTTTGATGCCTACATAGTTGGTCACATGCTCCCTTATGGCATGATTCATTCCATTAACTTTACACTTTAAATTTTCTAATTTGTTTTTCATTATAACTTTTGGCCAACCTCACCTTCTTGTTTCTCCTTTCTTCTTTCTTTTCAATTGTTTACAATACAATTGTATGTGTGGTGAATGATTCATACACCACCCTTTGTCCATTGTAATTATGCCAAGATGAATGAGCAATATTTAATGTAAAATGATCCCTCCACCATGTTATGTCCTCCTAAAACAATGTATACTTTCATAAAGTAGTGGATGCTCAAATATTCAATTGTATGCTTCAACTTTTTTCTCCTCAAAATTTTCAGCCCTATGGCCGAATGTAACTTGTGTGTTTCTTCCAAATTTAATTGTCCACAATATGTTGAAAATGTAGTGGATGAATCAACATTTAATTGCATATTTTATATGTCTTCCATTAACCTTATTTTAGATGACTTTGAGTCATCCTTTTTAACTTGGATGTTGATGCTCTTGTTGGCTCATTATTGTCACCAATTTTTTACTTAACACCACAAGTAATTCCTAATCTCCAATAACATTTTTGTACTAAGTAAAATTTGTAACCGATTTGTTCTAGTTTAGAAATTAAAATCCAAAGTTTCTATCTCACGTTGATTCTTTCGCGAATAACTCGACGTATAAAAATACGGGTATCTAACATTCTCCCCTCCTTTAGAACATTCGTCCTCGAATGTCAAATGAGGACTAAAACATGTAATTAAATAACCGAATCACCCGTTATCGCAAGCTATAGACACCAAAATTTGACCACGAAAAGGGTGTTTTAGGAATATTATGCCTAAAAGTGCTAAACGACCAAATGATCGTTACAGAATAAAATTAAACAATCGCTCGTCCTCGGCGACATGAGAAAGAATGAACTTTTGCGGTAACTAAAGAATCTTTAATAGGACAATGCGGGAAACCTCTACGGAATGCATCATAAACATTTCTCTCTCGCCTTACTAGCCGTTAGTAGTAACTCCTCTAACTTAGATAAAAGACCTAATTTTCATATTTCCAAATTCAAATTTTCCCCATCCTCGGTTTTCGAATATTTTTTTTTTTTTGTCGACCGTTCTAATCCTATATAACCAAACCTATGAATGTTATCGATAGGCCCCACAATTTTCCTTAGAACCACACCAACCTTAGAATAATCTATTCCATTTTAAACCTTGCCCACTGGGGTTTGGAATAAAGTATTCAAAAATTTCACTAACCCTTCTTTCACCATTCTTAAATTTTCTTCGTGCCACGACTTTTTAGGAATACATGAAGACCAACCCGAAACCACAACATACTCTTGAAATAGAAAGACTCCTTGCTTTAATTGAGCAACCTTAAGCGATCTGACAAACGAGATCCACTCATAAACCTTGCTAATTCTAAGTCTTACTTACATTCTCCAAATCACAATGCGGGAAGCATACATGAATACTCCATTATGCAGCCAAGTTCGTAGGACACCATCCAATCAATTAATAAGCCATAAACATCAATATTAACGCTTAAACAATAAATTTTGCGAGTCTTATTTCGTTCCGTGACCATCTTTTCATCATAAAGAGGCATATTTAATGCTAAAACCATTTTAATTATCAAAAGCTAACCAAACGAACTCTAAAATTCAGTCCATCAATTTCTACGGGTCATAAATAATATTTCAAATCTAACGGAATCTTCAAATCGCCAATCGAACACGTTTCAAAATAAATAATTTATCCAAATAATTGAATTCCAAAATTTTCATAATGAAACCTTCTCCCCAGTGAATCAATGATATCTTTTTGACTTTTTTTTTTTGCACGGAGTCAAAATAAATACTACGGAGCTTTAGAATGGACGATACGTCAAAAATATATTTTCAAACGACCGCTCGTGCTCAAACATGATTAATATTCTCATATTCTTTCGTCGAAGTATGTCTTGCCAAAATACTTAATGGAAATAATTCCCCTTTCTCCTTAGTTCATAAGTTCACTAACGTGATCATTTTTTAAAAGTATTTCACCATTAGTACTAGTCACACAAAATCATGACATTAATAAATAATTCCATTGACCCATGCCTTATTCAATAGTCCTCGGTACAATGGATACTGTGCTCACATATGAATAACCAACCCTTACTTAACTTGGTAGGAGATAAGTATCACATCTAATGAATGGGTGGGATATATATATATATATATATATATATATATATATATATATATATATATATTATTTTTTTTTTTTTTTTTTTTTTCGCCTTTGTCACACAATAACACTCTTACCAAAATAAGAACTCTTACTTTGCTATACGCTTCCCAAAATTCATACCATCGAACAAATCGCTCTTATTAAGCCATAAATGCATTCTTGCCTCTTCGAGAAAATCCAATACTATAAATATGGAGGATGAGAAGAATATGAAAAACCCCGTCTCTTCAACCATCCTCACAATAACGAGCCTAAAAGGAAACTCCATTAATTAGTAAGTTTGTCATATCTTGAAACCGAACTTAGTCACCATCTAAATTAGGACAACACAACAAATCGTATGCACGTATTTGAAACAACCGTTTTCACAAAATTTAAGGATGATATTTCAATCACATGGGAGAAGGTAAAAAAAGTTCGGATACCAATTGGGATCAACTAGATACCAATTTGAATAATCAATAGAAATAATGAAAGAATCGAAGTTTCTAGATGTAGCGCCTCCCTTTTCACCTATAAGTGAAACGCGCAACACACCCTAAGTAGGACTACTAGACATTGCTCTTGTACTTATAACTCGGGTTAACCTAAATAACTTGTGTCACGACCCAAATCATGGATCATGCGGGCACCCACGCCTAACCCTCCCTGGTGGGCGAACCCGTGGATAACTACCTTAATTTGATACAACATGCGGAATAAATACTTTTATTATAAGAAATTCCCAAAATACGGGTCTAGACTCGTACACAGAGCTTCTAAAGTTTACAATTTGAATAGATAACGGACTCAGGCGGATACGACTTACATTTAAGGATAGAGAATACCGAAATCTAAGGAGAGACTACGGGTTGCAATAGCTCACCCAAACGTCTTTGACGAATGCCTCGAAACGGTCGTGAGACTCGACATCACAAATAACTCTACACTCCGAAGGAGTGTGCAAAATAGTATGAGCACAACACTAGGCTCGTAGGTATCATAGGCGACTAAGACTAGATAACGTATATAAGGCAACAAGCAAGAAAAACATATAAACCAACAAGTACAAGTCAATATGAATCCATATCCACAAGAACAAGTCATCTTTTATGTTATAGCATCTAAACCCAATTGTGCCAAGTCTTAGTATAATAAATCGAATCGGTACATCGCGGTAGTATCACAAATCAATCAACGAGGAATGTGCCAGATATAATGCAATGACCAATAATGTATGTAGGATGAATGCAATGCATATGCGATTTTGTACAACATGTCCGGACGGAGCTTAACTCCACGTCTCGGCGATCATGACCCATGGGGGACCCGCGAAGTCCATGTACCACTCGCTCGGAATATAACCTCGGATCACGAGCACACTCTCACGATCCGGAAAAGACCTCGGGCATCGGACACTCGCATCGTTCCGACAAGAAACCTCGGGCAACAAACATAAATCTCTCTTTTACCCTCTATAGGCAAAGACCTCGGAGTCTCTACACTCTCTCCACCATTATCATCATTAGTGCCATAACCATGCATATATCAATGTATCATGGAAATGCATATGAGTATGATGAAATGTAATGTACAAAAACCAATTCAATCGAAACGGTACCACACATGGAATACAAGTAATATCGATACAAGGCTACATCACAAAGCCACGATGGGATCACCATTCTCATCTCATATCAATCAAGTAAAGCACGATATCATAGTCATGATATATCATTAGTCACGGATAACTCAATGTCTATGAGTGGCAACGAGAGAGAAAAAAAAATAGATCAAGATAAGTCAACAACACAACGGGATGTGTATCCCCAAATCATACAATAAGGTCCAACCTAAAGAAAATATCTAACCCAACTTGATACCCGCAGGTTTATATGCATTCTCACACCATGACAATATCATCTAAACATACATGCTTCGCTAATCAAAGTCTCACCATAAGGTAAACCGTAACCTACCTCGATGCGAAACAGGTGTCACGAACTCCCATGCAAAGCTTTTTCCTTCTGAAGTGCTTAGACGGACGGGGTCTATAGCGCTTATTCGTCACACAATATGTGTACGCTACCCAATAATACTTCAACCTATATTAAGACGCCAACGGCTATGGTTAAGCTACGGGAGATTCAAACGTATTCTAACGTTAGTAACTCCTTTCTAGATGTTTAGGCGACGTTTTTTTCTCTTGTATCTAAACCAACCACATACTACCAATACAACATCAATAATTATGTGTTCAATACCAATCCGGACAGCCACACAATATTCTAAACAACCCACATTCATAACATGCAATAACGATTCACATACGGTTTCGACATTCTCAAGTTACTTTTATTAGTTTGTAGCCTTAACGTTTGCATGTAACAACTTATAACAGCCCATCAACATACAATATGATGTATACTCTTAACTTATAATTATTCTTTCAACTTAATGAAAACACAAGTCCAAAGCAGTCCACTACCACAACATGTCCAAAACGAGTCTCTAGCAAACAACATAATAATGTTGAATTCTTGCAAACGTTTACGAACATACTAAGCCAACCACATGCGATTTTTATACATCATTTCATGTCTTCTTTTCATATAATTTCAGTAAGTTATGACCAGCTATCCACACGACAAGTACAACATCAATTCATACGCAACTACGCTATATCGTCATTTTTATAATCCTTATAACAACTCACAAATGACTTTAGTTTCAACTCCAACCATTAAACACCTTCCTTTCCATCATAAAATTCATGATAATAACAATCAAAATATCAAGTAAAAACAGTTCTAACTTCTTCACAAAACAGTCCACACACGGCTACACCATGCTTCAACATCTCTCACATAAAATCATAGATTCAACCATTTTCATACTAACATAACTTCACCTTTAACCTTCCAATTCTTTTCATTCTTTTTACCATGAGATCTATGATAGTAACAACCATATTTATTAAAGAAAATCAGTCCATTAATTCCACCAAAACGGTCCCTACGGCCAACTAACATTCAGACGCCAACTTTCATGATTTTATGCATGCGATTCATATTCGTCAAGTTACAACCATACTTCAACATCAACACCTATAACCCCGCAACTACTATCATGTTCCAACATCAACACACCTTATTTCATGCATACAACATATTCACACATCTACATCACCCTTAATACTTGAAAAAAAGTTAGATCTTACCTTGACAACTTGACTTCTCTACTTGGCTAGAGTTGGTGACTTGAGATGGAAAATGGTTCTTGTTGCTCCAAGACTATCTTCACGTTTAGGGACCTTCTAAAGGGTTGAAACACCTTGGAAAATAATTTTTGGATCAAGACTCAAAGGGCTCAAAAATCAGCCCCCTTGGCCAAATGCTCTCTCTCTAGGCTTAAGTTTTCTTTCTTTGTGTTGTGTAGTTGAAATGAATTGTGATGGCTGATTTCTTGGTCATTATTTGGTTCAACTTTGATGCCTACAAGTTGGTCACATGCTCCACTTATGGCATGATTCATTCCATTAACTTTACACTTTAAATTTTCTAATTTGTTTTCTACAACTTTGTGACAACCTCACCTTCTTGTTTCTCCTTTCTTCTTTCTTTTCAATTGTTTACAATACAATTGTATGTGTGGTGAATGATTCATACACCACCCTTTGTCCATTATCAATTATGCCAAGATGAATGACAATATTTAATGTAAATGATCCCTCCACCATGTTATGTCCTCCTAAAACAATGTATACTTTCATAAAGTAGTGGATGCTCAAATATTCAATTGTATGCTTTTTTTCTCCTCAAAATTTTCAGCCCTATGGCGGAATGTACTTGTGTGTTTTAACTTCCAAATTTAATTGTCCACAATATGTTGAAAATGTAGTGGATGAATCAACATTTAATTGCATATTTGTATGTCTTCCATTAACCTTATTTTAGATGACTTTGAGTCATCCTTTTTACCTGGATATTGATGCTCTTGTTGGCTCATTATTGTCACCAATTTTTACTTAACACCACACTTAAGTAATTCCTAATCTCCAATAACATTTTTGTACTAAGTAAAATTTTATGTAGATTTGTTCTAGTTTAGAAATTAAAATCCAAAGTTTCTATCTCACGTTGATTCTTTCGCGAATAACTCGACGTATAAAAATACGGGGTCTAACAAGAGCCTTATAAGATCTTCAAAATCTCCATGGTCATGCACAGCTTTTTATGTTAATAAACATCTTGGTGAACGTGGGTTCATTGTTAGTGTTAAACCTCTTAATAAAGTTTTAAAATGGATTCGATATACGATTCCAAATAAAAGTACCTATTGGATCGTCTCCATAATGTTATTATATTTTCTAAATTTGATTTAAAATCGGGATATTGAAAAATTCAAATTGCCGAAGCAGATAAATATAAAACTGCTTTTAATGCCCTATTGGGCAATTTGAATGGAATGTTATGCCATTTGGATAAAAAAAAAATGCCCCTTCAGAATTTCAAAAAATTATGAATGATATTTTTATGCCTTATAGCAATTTTATTATTGTTTATGTAGATAATATTTTAGTATTTTCAAATACTATAGAAATGCATTTTAAACATCTTGATATATTCATGAAAATTATTATTCAAAATGGTCTAGTTATATCTAAACCAAAAATGTCTCTTTTTCAAACAAAAGTCAGATTTCTAGGTCATAACATTGAAAAAGGAAGAATTATTCCCATTAATAGAAGTATTGAATTTGCTTCAGTTGCGATATTATTAACGATAAAACTGCTTCAAAATTTCTTGGAAGCTTAAATTATAAAATTTTTCCATT